>NW_028227266.1:37010100-37610100 GCF_978045245.1 Mus caroli | reverse complement strand
CTAACCAGTACCCTACCAGAGCTCGTGTCTCTAGCTGCATATATATTAGAAGATGGCCTGGTCGGCCATCAGTGGAAAGAGAGGCCCATTGGTCGTGCAGACTTTATATGCCTCAGTACAGGGTAATGCCAGGGCCAAGAGGTGGGAGTGTGTGGGTATGGGTGTGGGTGAGGGATGGTGTGGGGGACTTTTGGGATAGCACTGGAAATGTAAATGAAATAAATACCCAATTTTTTTTTAAAAAAGGAGTTCTTTAGAAGAGAAAGGAACATCAGGTAAAATGCTAAATAAATCTAAATAAAGCTTGGAGTACAGATAACAGGGATATCCCAATCTCATCTACCTCAATATAAGTGTAGTATTGTGATAATAAGTGGATAGAAGTCAGAGTACAGTGGATATCGGCATCTCTGTAATAATATTGCAAAGACTTGTCTGTGTGTAAAAGTATTCTGAAATTAAAATTCAGTATCAAAAATTTCTGTTTTGATCTCAATATAGACAGAAACAAACCATAACAAGAGTGAAAAGAGAAATGAAAGGACAAAGGAGACAAGCACATTGGCTTTGCTTTTCAGACTCTAATGTTTTATATGATCTTTGATTTCATGGCTCCACTATCCTGTTTGTAACTATATCTGAATAGCACTTGAAAATCTCCAGCATGGCTCACATATAACACATAATTCAATGTTAATTAATCAATGTTCCCTGCCCTGTGGATGAGGGTGAGAGGAGTTTATTATTCACAGAATTGCTATCAGGACAGAAAAACCGAGGAAGAGCTGGGATAGGATGCTTCCCGTTTCCATCTGTACCACAGAGCTGCTGCTGTGCCACAGCTCTCCATACCCAAATTCCTCCCAGAGAAGTGATGTCCCAAGAGTGCTGATGCACAATCTTAGAGGAGGAAGAAGGCACAGTCAGGGACTGCAAGACCAGCTAATATCAGAGATAACCTGAAGGCTAGAGTCAAGAACAAGAACATAAGAAACAGAAACAAAGGCTACTTGGTATCATCAGAACCGAGTATTCCCACCACAACCAGCCCTGGATACCCCAACACACAGGAAAAACAAGACTCAGATTTAAAATCACATTTCATGTTGATGATAGAAGACTTTAAGTAGGACATAAATAATTCCCTTAAAGAAATACTGGAGTACATAGGTAAACAGGTAGAAGCACTTAAAGAGCAAACACAAAAATACCTTAAAGGAATTACAGAACAACAAAACCAAACTTGTTAAGGAAATGACAAAGTGAGTTCCAGGACAGCCAGGGCTACACAGAGAAACCCTGTCTCGAAAAACCAAAAAAAAAAAAAAAAAAAAAAAAAAGAAAAAAAAGAAAAAAAAAAGGAAATGAACCAAACCATCCAGGATTTGAAAATGGAAATAAAAACATTAAAGAAATGACAAAGGGAGACAACTGTGGAGATAGAAAACCTAGGAAATAGATCAGGAGTCATAGATGCATGCATCACCAAGAGATAGAAGAGAGAATCTCCGATGCAGATACCATAGAAAACACTAACACAACAGTCAAAGAAATGCAAAATGTAAAAGAGCTCCTCACCCAAAACAAGCAGGATATCTAGTACACAATGAGAAGACAAACCTAAGAAAAACAGGTATAAAAGAGTGTGAAGATTCCCAACTTAAAAGGCAGGTAAATATATTTAACAAAATTTTAGAAGAAACTCTCCTGGCCCAAAGAAAGTGATGCCCATGACCAGTCAAGAAGTCTACAGAAGTCCAAATAGACTAGACCAGAAAAGAACTTCCTCCTGAGGAATGTAATTAGCTTCTCCCTACTGAAGGGGAGGGGTCTGGTGGAAATTTCCAAAAATCCTGAGCTGACCCGTTCAAAGGCATTAAGTGAAACCCATTCCTAAGGAAGAAGCAATTGTAGTCCATTAATCTGAAGGGTGAACTTAATACATTTTCTTGGAATTGAGCGCTATAAATTTGAGTCTTAATTTTGTTTTTTAATCACATGTTTAAATTACTGTAAACTGAAAGACTTTAATTTCTATTTTAATTTGTATCTTACTTTAAACTTTCACATTTATTTTTTGTTTTATTAGCTTCAGATGTGTGGATTCAAAATCCCCTTTGGTCATGCATGTGCAGTTATCTTGTACTTCAAGAAATTTAACACTGCATTGTTTACCTGGACTGAAAATGTTCTAAACATTTCTAATTTACCTCACAGAAATATTATTAACCATATTTCCTATCAACTCTGGATGCATTTATTGAATAACACAATTAAAAACATGCTATACTCATGGAAGTTTGTTTTGCTCATTGCTACTTTGGTGTCTCTGATTCTATTCACTAAACACACTAAACAAATACTCATGTTTTCATATATACATGTATATATATATATGAGATGATATATACATACATATATAATTACTTAACAATAATTCACAAATTTGAATTAATTGCGAGCTAATAAAGAAAACATTAATATAATGTTCTATTCTGAATGAGTACCAGATGTGTTGCTGGTCTTTAGCTTCAAAAGGGAGAGAGAGAGAGAGAGAGAGAGAGAGAGAGAGAGAGAGAGAGAGAGAGAGAGAGAGAGAGAGAGAGAGAGAGGAGACAGACAGAAACAGACAGACAGGAAGAGACAGAGAGACAGACAGAGACAGAGACAGATACAGATACAGAGATAGAGAAGAAAAACCAAAAGGAAAGGAGTCACCATCATACATTTTTCTATATATCTGATGGTCCATTTATCTCTTTGAAATCGTGGCACCAGAATTTTATCCCTGCACCCTTATGGAAAATTGCAAAATTTATTTTGCCTATATTTCTTCGATCTCTGCTAATGGCCAAATTTTCCAAGGTCAAGATGTTCATTTCTAGCCCCTTCCATGGAACTTTATTGCTCTTGAAATAATAAGGGAATGTATAAGAGACAACTTTGATAATGAATATAAAACATTTTCCCCAAACATTAATTAAAAGGGGGAGCAGTGAAAATGAACTCATATATTTCAGAGACTATTTTCAGATGGGAACGTCTCATGGAGTCATCCTTTACCATGCCATGAGACTGCAGTTTATGACTCCAAATGCAATAATTGAAATGATTTTTCAGATACAAAGAATTACACTCTAGGGAGGCAAAATGAAAGTATTAGACAGTGCAGGATATGGGACCTCAGTTGCTGTTTCCTCGGGGCATCTCATCCCCAGTGGAAGGAAATTCTCAGAGTGTTTCCTTCTAAACATGTTTGTGATGCCTCTTATATTTTCAAAAGTTTCTGGGAAAACAATATCATTTTAATAAGTCCTTCTGGAAGACTTGAGGGGAATCTTGGCACCGGATTTATAATAGGAATATAATCTACTGATTAGATATTAGATTACAAAAAAATGATAGGGCAGAAGATTATATTTTGAATCACTTGCACAAGAAACATTTAAGGAGCACTCTATCTACAACTCATGTAACTGGGATGGAAGAATCCATGTAGAGGAAAGGTGAGGGCCTAATTTTCATTTGTCAGATGACCTTCATAATTTCTACTTTTCAGATATTAAAGAAATTTTCTACTGATAGCTGAAAATATCATTGATGCTTGAGAATCAAATTTCTCCCAGGATTTTTTCCATGCTTGGATAGAATTTTGTTATTATACGATAAATTTCAGTGACTATAGCTCTTTCTACTAAGGTGATATTAAAAAGGCAATTCATATTATAAAAAAGAAACTTTTATTATTGGCCATATAGATAATAGTTGTAAGTTACTGTCAAAAAATTCTACATTTTTTCCAATAACTTCAGTGTATAAACAGTGTAATAAACTATAATATTTATAAAATTACATTATCATATGAAAACACTACGGGTTTCTATTTCCTCATTTTTCACTATTTCTTTTAAGAAACAATTTGAAAGTATGGTTTGGTATTTTGCTATCCAAAATTATTAATACTGTGCAGACATAGCTTATTTCTTTTTTTGCTTCCACACTTGAAAACCCATTCTAACTACCATAACAGCTGTGTTCCTGTAGATCTGCTCAGTCATAATATGCATCTCATAGATTAATTTTCTCTTTCCTTATAGATTATAGTTTAGTGAGCAAGTACTTAACTATCATGCATCCATCTATGGTTTATGTCTATAGCATATGCTTACTGTTAATAAATTTATATCACTCTACAGTCACACTCAAACAATATTGCTTGAATAATTATACTAAGGGTAATTGTTTATTATGATTTTTGCATATTTCATAATTTGCATAACTGCTAATATATAGTATGTATTATTGTAATATATATTTTATGAAGTTAAAACATAAAATTTGGGGAAATAATTTGCCAAGAACACTCAATATCTGAACAATCTTACATATTCCTTAAGCACATATAACTATAGAATTGTTGTTTTTATCTTGATTTATAAAGCATACCCATCAATTGTACAAGAGTAGTTCAGCAGGTTTAGCAAAAACTGTCACAATAAACTGGGGACCAGTCAGTATGAGTGGAGAACAAATAAGAACAAAAGAAGATGGGGGAAATATTTTTAGATGCAGTGACTAAGCATGATTTTGTATGCTAACATATGTATTAATTTGTTAATCTATCAGATAATAATACTAAAACCAAAGTTCTAGATGCACTTTAGTTGGTTCTCAATGGTTCCCAGTCATCACTACATTCTTTTCAGTTTTAAAAACTGTGGATGAACCTGGAAGACATGATGTTATGTGAAACAAGTCAGTCACAAAATATAATATTACTAAAAGATTCTGTTTGTATAAGACGGCTATGATTGTTAAATCCATATATAAAGAATATGATAATGATTTACAGAGTACAGTGGCTGAGAGAGAAAAAGTAAACTTGTTCCATGAATATACATCTAAAATAATGACAAGAAGAACTAAGCTATAAAATGCTATATAGAGTATAGTATCTAAATTTTATCACATAGAATTATGTAGTCAAAATTTAATGAGAAAATTTTCCTTTACAATTTTGTATTTTACTTATAACATATCCATTTCTAATATTAACAAAATAGAGGCTACTATATATGGATATATGTGGATATATCTATACATATATACACACATTATATATATATATATATATACTAATATATGTATGTGTGTGCGCGCATGTGTATGTGTGCAACAACAATTAATGTGAAAGGAAATCTTAAATTTCAAAGAGTGCAAGGAAGGTTTTATTGAGGGGCTTGGAGGGAGGAATGGAAAAGAGGAAATAATGTAATTATACTATAAACTCAAAAGAAATAAAAAAAATATTAGATTTACTTATTTTATGTATGCGAGTAAACTAGATCTGATCCCATTACAGATGGTCGTTAGCCACCACGTGGTTGCTGGGAACTAAACTCAGGTACTCCAGAAAAACAGCCGGTGCTCTTAATCACTGAGGCATTTCTCCTGCCCAAATTAAATAATTTTAAAATAAATAAATAGACTGTGTTAAAAAAAAACAAAAACAAAAACAAAAACAAAAAAAAACCAGGAGATTCTGAAACAATTGTTTAGGAAGTGTCCTTTTGGTTCCTTCTTGAGTTCCTGGACTGAGTTCCCTCAAAGTTGAGCATTCTGTGGATGCACAGCCAGAGAAATGAGATGACTAAAGCTCGTGCTGCCTTGAAAAGCATGATGGGTTCCAGATGTTGACCATTGAGCCAGAAGTGTGAGTTTGCTAAGTATAATTGCTTCTATGCCCTAGTTCATTAACTTTAACATAAAAATGCTTTTATTAGTTTTGAACCTTTTAGAACCTTGTAGTTAGGAGAATTTGAATTATTAGAAAGACCTTAAACTTTTATAGGGTTAATTTTTTTTAAACAAGGAGAAATTTACATTTTATATAAATATTTAGTATTAGGATATTAACCTGAGATTTTGAAGACAAAGAAAGGAAAGGTTGTGATTTAACTGAGGTATTTGTGTGTTCTATTTACACAGGGTAGACGTTCTAATTAATTTTTTAATTTTTAAAAATTTTCTAGATATTTACTTTATTTACATTTCAAATTTTATTCCCTTTCCTAATTTCCCTTCAGAAAAATCCCCTATGTCCGCGTCCCCCTGCTCCCCAAACCACCCAACTCCTATTCTGGTCCTGGCATTCATTTATACTGGGACACAGAGCCTTCACAGGACCAAGGGCCTATCCTCCCATCAATGACCAACTAGGCCATCCTCTGCTACATATATAGCTAGAGCCACAAGTTCCACCATGTGTTTTCTTTGATGGGTGGTATAGTTCCAAATTGATGGTAGAGCTCTGGGGGGTACTGGTTGGTACATGTTGATGTTCCTCCTATTGGGGCTTCAGACCTCTTCAAATTCATGGGTACTTTCTCTGGCTCCTTCATTGTGGACCTTGTGCTCCATCCATTTGATGACTGTGAGCATCCACTTCTGTATTTGCCAGGCCCTGGTAGAGCCTCACAGGAGACAGCTATATCAGGCTCCTGTTAGCAGGCTCTTGATGGCTTCTGCCTAGTATATAAGGTTGGTGGTTGTTTATGGGATAGATCCCCAAGTGGGGCATCTCTAAAAGGTCATTCATGCTATGATCAAAAGGTTGTTTCTGTAAATCCTTCCATGGGTATTTTGTTCCACCTTCTAAGAAGGAACGAAGTATTCACAATTGTGTCTTCCTTCTTTTGAGTTTCATGTGTTTTGCAAATTGTATCTTGGGCATTCTACATTTCGGGGCTAATATCCACTTATGCGTGAGTACATATCATATGAGTTCTTTTGTGATTGGGTTGTCAAAGAACAAGTGGCCATAAGTGTGTGGGTTCCTTTCTGGGTCTTCAATTCTTTCCATTCATCTATCTGTCCATCACTGTACCAGTACCATGCAGTCTTCACTACAATTGCTCTGTAGTACAGCTTGAGGTCAGGCATGATGATTCCACCAGAGGTTCTTTTATTGTTAAGAATAGTTTTTGGTATTCTAGGTTTTTTGTTATTCCAGATGAATTTGAAAATTGCCCTTTTTAACTCTGTGAAGAATTGAGTTGGAATTTTGATGGGGATTGCATTCAATCTGTAGATTGCTTTTGGCAAGATAGTCATTTTTACTATATTGATCCTGCTAATCCTAGAGCATGAGAGATCTTTCCATCTTCTGAGATCATCTTCAATTTCTTTCTTCAGGGATTTGAAGTTCTTTTTATACAGATCTTTTACTTGTTTGGTTAGAGTCACACTAAGGTATTTTATATTATATGTGACAATTGTGAAGGGTGTTGTTTCCCTAATTTCTTTCTCAGCCTGTTTATCCTTTGTGTAAAGAAAGGGCACTGATTTGTTTGGGTTAATTTTATATCCAGCTTCTTCACTGAAGCTGTTTATCAGGTTTAGGAGTTCTCTGGTGGAATTTTTAGGGTCCCTTATATATACTATCATATCATCTTCAAATTGTGATATTTTGACTTTTTCCTTTCCAATTTGTGTCCCCTTGATCTCCTTTTATTGTCTAATTGTTCTGGCTAGGACTTCAAGTACTATATTGAATAGGTAGGGAGAAAGTGGGCAACCTTGTCTAGTCCCTGACTTTAGTGGGATTGCTTTATGTTTCTCTCCATTTAGTTCGATTTTGGGTACAGGTTTGCTGTATATTACTTTTGTTATATTTAGGTATGGCCCTTGAATTCCTGATCTTTTCAAGACTTTTATCATGAAGGGGTGTTGGATTTTGTCAAATGCTTAGTCAGCATCTAACAAGCTGATCATGTGGGTTTTTTTCTTTGAATTTGTTTACTTGGTGGATTATGTTGATGGATTTCTGTATATGAAACCATCCCTGCATCCCTGGAATGAAGCCTGCTTGATAATGATGGATGATCATTTTGATGTGGTCTGGGATTTGGTATGCGAGGATTTTATTGAGTATTTTTGCATCGATATTTATAAGGGAAATTGGTCTGAAGTTCTCTTTCTTTGTTGGGCCTTTCTGTGGTTTAGGTATCAGAGTAATTGTGGCTTCGTAGAATGAATTGGGTACAGTACCTTCTGTTTCTATTTTGTAAAATAGTTTGAGGAGAATTGGAATTAGGTCTCTTTTGAAGCTCTGATAGAACTCTACACTAAAACCTTCTGGTTCTGGAATTTTTTTTTTGGTTGGGAGACTATTAATGAATATTTCTATTTTTTTTAGGGGTTATGGGGCATTTTAGAACGTTAATCTGATCCTGATTTAACATCAGTACCTGGTAACTGTCTAGAAAATTGTCCATTTCACCCAGGTTTTCCAGTTGTGTTGAGTATAGGATTTGTAATAGGACCTGATGATTTTTTGGATTTCCTCAGGTTCTGTTGTTATGTCTCCCTTTTCATTTCTGATTTTTAAATTAGGATACTGTCTCTGTGCCCTCTAGTTAGTCAGGCTAAGGGTTTATCTATCTTATTGATTTTCTAAAAAAAACAGCTACTGATTTGGTTGATTCTTTGTATAGTTCTTTTTGTTTCTACTTGTTTTATTTCAGCCCTCAGCTTGATCATTTCCTGCCTTCTACTCCTCTTGGGTGAATTTGCTTCCTTTTGTTCAAGAGCTTTTAGGTGTACTATCAAGCTGCCAATGTCTGCTCTCTCTAGTTTCTTTTTGACAGCACTCAGGGCTATGAGTTTTCCACTTAGGACCTCCTTCATTGGAGGATATGTTGTGGGCTTCTTTTTCATTAAACTCTAAAAGGTCTTTAATTTTAATTTTTTTATTTCTTTCTTGACCAAGTTATCATTGAGTAGAGTGTCCAGCTTCCCCGTGAATTTTGGCTTTCTATTATTTATGTTGTTATTGAAGATCAGCCTTAGTCCATGGTGATCTGATAGGATGCATGGGATAATTTCAATATTTTTGTATCTGTTGGGGTTTGTTTTGTGACAAATTATATGGCCAATATTGGAGAAGGTACCATGAGGTGCCGAGAAGAAGGTATATCCTTTTGTGTTAGAATAACATGTTCTGTATATCTCTGTAAAATCCATTTGTTTCATAACTTCTGCTAGTTTCACTGCAACTCTCTGTTTGTTGCTGTTTCCAGGATCTGATGAGAGTGAGATGTTGAAGTCTCCCACTATTATATTTGCCATGCAATGTGTGCTTTGAGCTTTACTAAAGTTTCTTTAATGAATATGGATTTGGAGCATAGATATTCAGAATTGAGAGTTCATCTCGGAAGATTTTACCTTTGATGAGTATGAAGTGCCCTTCCTTGTCTTTTTTGATAACTTTTGGTTGGAAGTTGATTTTATTCGATGTTAGAATGGCTACTCCAGCTTGTTTCTCCAGACCATTTGCTTGGAAAATTGTTTTCCAACCTTTCACTCTGAGGTAGTGTCTGTCTTTGTTCCTGAGGTGGGTTTCCTGTATGAGGCAAAATATTGGGTCCTGTTTATGTATCCAGCCTCTTAGTCTCTGTCTTTTCATTGGGTAATTGAGTCCATTGATATTAAGAGATATTAAGGAAAAGTAATTTTTACTTCCTGCTATTTTTGTTGTTAAGAGTTGGGATTCTGAGCTGGGTGTGGTGGTGCACACCTTTAATCCCAGCACTCAGGAGGCAGAGGCCGGCAGATTTCTGAATTCGAGGCCAGCCTGGTCTACAAAGTGAGTTCCAGGACAGCCAGGGCTATTCAGAGAAATCCTGTCTCAAAAAAAAAAATAAAAAAAACCAAAAAAACAAAACAAAAATAGGTGTTGGGATTCTGACTGGATGGGTAGTGGCACATGCCCTTAATCCCAGCACTTGGGAGGCAGAGGCAGGTGGATTCCTGAGTTCTAGGCCAGCCTGGTCTACAAAGTGAGTTCCAGGACAGCCAGAGCTATACAGAGAAACCCTGTCTTGAAAAAAAAAAAAGAGTTGGGATTCTGTTCTTATGGCTGTCTTCTTTTAGGTTTGTTTAAGAATTACTTTCATGCCTTTTCTAGGGTGTCATTTCCCTCCTTGTGTTGGAGTTTTCCCTTTATAATCCTTGAAAGGGCTGTATTCCTGGAAAGATATTGTGTGAATTTCATTTTTAAATGGAATACTTTGTTTTCTCCATCTATGGTACTTGAGAGTTTTGCTGGGTATAATATTCTGGGCGGGCTTTTGTGTTCTCTCAGAGTCTGTATAACATCTGTTCCTCTGGGGGGACTTGGGTCCATCTGCTGAGTTTGTGCCCAAAGTAGTTCATTTTTATTATCAATTTGACACCATCAAGAATCACTTGAGAAAAAGGAAACTCAATTGAGTTGGAAAATTGAATTTGGAAAAGTCAACCTATGGCAAGGGAAGGTCTATGAGAGATTGTTTGCTAGATGATAAATATGTGAAGGCCCAGCCCAACAACCCCAGACATTAAGAAAGCTAATTGAACATATTTCAGTACCCAAATCAATAAACAGCATTCTTCCATAGATTTTTCATCGGTTCCTCCTTCAGTTTCATCCCTAATTTTTCTCAGTGGGGGACTACAACCTAAAAATGCATGAGCTAAAATAGACCATTTTTTCCCTAAAGCTGCTCTCTGTCAGAGTATTTTATCACAACAGCAGAAAAGCAAACTAGATCTGATGATAGTGAACTCAATTACATGGCTATAATAACCAGTGAATCTATTCCTATTGTCCTTTAAGATTCCCACATCTCTACAAGTTTTCATTGAGGAATAAATTTCCAACACATGAATTCTCTGAGATAAAGAACAACTGTATGAATCTGGACATTATTATCTTTACTCTTGCTTCTTTTATTTTCTGGCATTATATTATATTTATATATTTTTTCCTTCTCTTCTTTCTTCAAAGTGCGCTAATAAACACCACCTTGCTCTACCTCAAATTCATGGCTTCTTCTTTCATTAATTCCTATATCATGTATATCTATAAATATTTATATGGTACACATATTTTCAGGTATTTAATAGTTATTTATCTACCTCCAATGGAAGGTTAATTTTTTAAATTATCTAGCTATTTTTAACTAGATTATTTGTCTTTTAGCCATTAGAATATAACATCCCTTTGGTTCTATTAATTGTTCTCCCTAAGATACATTACTTCAGATGTGTTAGTTTCATCTACCTATGGTGTCTTTTAAGGAAAAAATTAATTTTAATTTTAATTATGTTCAATTTTTTCCATAACATTTGATTGTGATATCTTATCCTCACCAATTTCATGGGTATGAAATTCTACCTAAGTATTTCTTCAAATGTTATTTTTAGATACTATAGTATATATTATAGTATCCATTTTTCATTAATTTTTTCAAAGTATGGAAAGTTGGATATCAAGTATTAACATGTAACTAAGTCTAATTGCCCATTTGTTGGAAAAACATTCTTCTTACACTGAATTGTAATTAGGAAACACATAAGTTCAATGATTTATATATGTAACTTTTTTATAGATTGACAATTTCCTGACATCTCATGCCATACTATGGCTTTTGATTTTATTTTCTCACCTAATTGCCCTAACTTAAAGTTCTGCTATAATGCTAATTAAAGTTTAGCTTATACTGTTGATTGTCTTATGGAGAAAGGCTTTAGGTTATCACCATTAAGTATATATTGCAAGGGTTGTATATGTGTGTGGTGGTCATGTTTCTTTGTGTGGATGCTGCTCTTATTATAACATAGAAAAAAAAATTGGTACCATGATTCAGGGAATGACAAATAAGTCATGAGGAGTCCTTAGCAGACTGACTACTAACATTCTCATAGCAAAAATTATATTCAGGGACAGATGTATCTTATATTTATCTATAACTTCCATGTGTTTATAGGGCTAATGTCTTAGGGAGTTAAAATAGAAGATGCCTCTCAAAAGAAAAACTTGAGTTCTGACGTGAAAATTTCAGGTTTCTTTAAGAACTCTGGGTGTCATATGATACTTTTCTGGAATGCTTGGCTGGTCTTTGCTGGCCATCAAGCATTTTGCTAGTCTTTGCTAGCTATTCAAAGCTTCAATGGTCTTTGATGATTTTTACTTTGTAGAGAGACATGTGCCAATGATCTTCTTGTGGTATTGTGGCTGATTTTGGCTATTTCATACTACTGACACACACAGATTTAGCAGAACTTGAAATTTCTCTTGAATTAATCTCTGCTACTGATTCATGTTTCATATTTGCTATTTGACTGGATTGCAGGTTTACTGATAATGAAGAGTGTAATCACCACTAAGAACTACTTTTAAACAGGTCAAGAAAATGAAAAACCTAGTAGCCTTCTTTCTTCACTAGCTCTGGTTAGTAAGATAGAAGGGAGGTTCTAGTGTTCAAGAACCTTAAATAAAGTGGATTTAGAAAAATCTAAGCCTACAGAGTTCTGTTTAACACTTAAGGTATATAAAATTACAGATATCAATCTCATATCCCCACCTTTCTAGAGAACTCCCAGAAGAAAATGTTCCAAGGAAATCTTTCCGGAGTAACTGAATTCACTCTTGTTGGTTTAACAGACAAACCAGGGCTGCAGCTGCCCCTCTTCCTCCTGTTCCTAGGAATCTATGTGGTCACAGTTGTGGGGAATCTGAGCATGATCACCCTGATACTATTCAGTTCTCAACTACACACACCCATGTATTATTTCCTCAGCAGTCTGTCCTTCATTGATCTCTGCCAGTCCATTGTCATTATTCCCAAAATGTTGGTGAACTTTGTGACAGTGAAGAACATCTCCTACCCTGAATGCATGACACAGTTTTGCTTTTTTGCTACTTTTACTATTGCAGAGTGTCACATGTTAGCTGTAATGGCATATGACCGCTATGTTGCTATTTGTAAGCCCTTGCTTTACAATGCTGTAATGTCCTATCAAGTTTGTTCCTGGATGATATTTGGGGTATATATTATGGCTTTTATTGGTGCTATAACTCAAACAGTCTTGATGTTGAAATTGCATTTTTGTAAGACCAATGTAATAAATCATTACTTCTGTGATCTTTCCCCACTCCTGGAACTCTCTTGTTCTGATACTTTTATTAATGAAGTATTAGCCTTATGCATCAGTGTTTTCAATATCTTTATTCCAACTCTAAGTATTGTAAGCTCTTACATCTTCATCATTGCCAGCATCCTTCGGATTAAATCCACTGAAGGCAGGTCCAAAGCCTTCAGCACGTGCAGCTCACACATATCAGCAGTTGCTATCTTCTTTGGATCCCTTGCATTTATGTACCTGCAGCCATCATCAGTCAGCTCTATGGATCAAAGGAAAGTATCCTCTGTATTTTATACCATTGTTGTGCCCATGCTGAATCCTTTGATCTACAGCCTGAGGAATAAGGATGTCAAAGTTGCTCTAAATAAGTTCCTTGAAAGAATTTTTTCTTGTGAACAAAACTGATTTTTTTCTTTACAAAAATTCTTGTTAGAGGGCTGAGAAACAGTTCAGCCTGCTAAGTATGGCCACAACAAGTTTTGAGATAACTACTATTTATTGCTGTTTATTTTAAAGTCTCCAAGGGCAGGACAAGTTTTAGCCAATGGAACATATGAAGGACAACATCTATATGGGATATAGAGAACCATCTGCTTATCATAGCATGCAACCAACTAATCTGTTTGTCAAAACATCAAAGACTTCTCATAAGTGAGTCTCTCCTATGTATATAGAACAATTTTCCTTTTATGTTATCTTATGGAAGAGAATAAATACATTTAGCCAGCATTTTTGATTATCTCAATATTTTATTTAATTAGCCTTTTTAATGAAATATATTTCTAAGGTTTTCAGACATTGTGATATCCAAAAGAATAATTTTATTAAGAAGTAAACTATGCAAAATATTAGTAGTTTTTTTTTCTAAATGTCTAGAACTATATTAAAGGACATAGAGTTATATCTTGTGTGTTAACACAGCTCCTACTTCAGAAAAGAACTAGAGAGGATGAGACACACTCTGTTCAACAGGAATGAATTCAGTGTACACAAGCCTCTAAAGCAAACAAAGTAAGAAAAAGAATTTTTATGTTCAAATATTTCTAATATTGGATGGTATGCCTCCAGCACATAACCGACTATGGCAGATTAAGAAGTGCATTATCTTACTTTTGTATCAATATATAATATAAATTCAGATCTAGAAAGCAAAACTGGTAAAATTGTTTTCTGAATAATAACATATTGGTCAGAAATATTAAATACCCTCATATTTTAAAAACACTATCTATCCTGAAAAGAAAAGTGTAAATTAGGGACAGAGAATACAACTTCCAAAGAATAAATTCCCATTGTTTCCCTTACCCAATTAAATTCCCATTGCTTCCCATGAAACTGGAATCATAAAACTGAGATTATGCTTCTGGAAGGTAACTCTTCATATCAGGCCATCAGTAGCTCTAATTGGCCTCCAAAAATACAAAAATTCTTCAAGTTCCTTATGATATCCTATTGATGGTAGTAACATCTGCAGCATCTTTCCTCTATGCTCTTAAATCACCTCCAAAGAATTCTTGTTCTTATTATCTAGAGCTACTTCTAGGTCATTCATGTTGATTGTGTTGTTTCTGATTCCTGAATATTTCAGAGCTTTGAAAAGTTTCATTAAGGATAATTACCACTCAGGGTCCACTAGATGACTTTGGTTAAACTCAGTTGGAAACAAATCAAAGCATAGTGGTATGATCAAGGAAAGGTGACTTGCAGGCAGTACAGAAGGGTAGGTTTAAGAGTTGTTTAAAGGTGGAAAATAAATTAAGGACAAAAGGATATATTGCATACATATAAAAAATTGATAAAGAATGAATTTAATAAAAATATTAACTTTATAATATTTAATGTGAAAGTTAAAATAGTAAACTATAAAAACTTAATGTATATGTCAAGAATTCCCCCCCCAGACTTAAGTGAATCAAATGCCATGTCTGTTACTATCTTTATAAGATCCTTTACAATGATTTCCATAGTATCTCAACCACATTAAATGCCAACCAATAGTGAATAAGTGTTTCTCTTTCTTTATATCTTCAATGGCATGTATTCTCATTTCATTTTAATGAAAATATTCTTATTAAGTCTTTGAAAATTTTGTAAATGCAAACAATATATTTTGATGATATTCAATTCCTACTCCTCTTAAATCTTCCAGGATATAACCTCTATCCCCATCATTATGGCTATTTATAAAGTTTTCTTTTACCCATCAAGCTAAATTTGTGCTGTACATATATAGGGATGAGAGTGGAGACATCGTTTGGAGCATGATAGACCTACTACAGGCAACAACTCATAAGCAAATTAGTTCTCCTTTTCTTTCCTAGCATACAGATTGGGCATGAGCCTAGGAATGATGTAGCTGAGTCACATGGTGGGTCAATACCATGCTTCGTAAAGACCCTCCACACTCATTTATATAGTAGTTGAAACAATCGGCCATCCAAGCACCAGTATACAAAAAAATCTTCTTTCAGTCCATCTTAGTTAGCTTTTGTTGTCAATTGTTCTCCTAAATCTTGTGCATTTTTGACTGGGGAAACATGAAATCTCTCAGTAATTTTTAATCACAATTTTCCAGATGGCTTTGGATGTTGAACACTAATTTTCTCTCTTGATATTTCTTGGTTCAGTTCTATACACTATTTTAAATTGTTTATTTGCCTTCAGGCTGATTTTTATTTTAGTTATTTATATAATCTACATTATAATCCTCTTTCATAAGTACAGTCCAAAAAGATCTCTTTTCCATTCTGTTGACAGGAGCTTAATGCAATTACAGTTTCCTATGATGTGCAGTGATGTACAGAAGTTTTCTAATCTCATGGGATCCTATCTGTCAATTATTGTTTCTATTTTTTATACTACTAATTCAGAAATCTTTTCTTGTGCCTATATGTTGAAATGTTGGTCACTATTTTTTCCATTAGTACTTTCAAAGTATATAGCTTCATCCATTTAGAGTAAAGTTTTATATTGGGAGATAGAGATGGATATAGCTTCATTCTTCCTTATGTTCGTTCATATACAGTTTTTTCAGGACAATTAATTGAAAATTCTGTCTTTTTTAAAATTTGTATTTTTTATATTTTTGTCAAAATTCAAGTGGATTTTCTGCTGTGGAATTATATCTGGATCCTATAATTGTTTTACATGTCTGTTTTTTGTTTTTTGTTTTTTTTTCCAAGTAGCACACTCTGTATATACATTGCTATGGCTGTTTAATATAACTTGAAATTTCTGCTGTGACACTTAAACCCCAGTAATATTTTCATTAAAATTATTTGGCCTACTCTTGACCATTTGGGATTACATATAAATTTTAAGACTTTTTTTCCTATGTATGCCAAGAATCACCTCAAACTTTTTACTGGGGTTTCACTGTATAGAAGTTTATAGAAGTTTATAGTTCACTTTATAGAAGTTGCTTTCATAATATCACAAGATTATATACTCAGATGATTCTTTGTCCTACTTCAAATACTTGTTAAACCATGCTTACTGATGGTATTCAAATAAAAAATTTAATCAACTTGGATGCTTATTCGCTGATTAACTGATAGTGGAAATGTGGTATAAGTATATACAATGGCATTTTACTTCTCTCAACAGACAAACTAAAATATTGGATAAATGAATGAAAGTTTAAAATAAATTATATAGAGCAAGGTCACCCAGGTTCTGAAAGATAAGTATCATATGCTTTTTCTCTTATGTGCATGTCAGCTTCAAATAATAACCAGGAAAAGCTGAATAAATAAATAAACTATGAAAAGGCCATTTGGTAAGAGATGGCTTAAACAATGAAAAATATTACAACATAGGAGATATGAAAATAGAGAGGGGACTTGGGAGTGAAATTGTTGAGTAGGAAGATGGAGGAGGTAAAAGGTAGCTAGGGAGGGTTAGTCAAAACTAAGGATTATGAAAAGCAAATAGGTTTTATATTGATTATATTCTGTTTATGTGTAATAAATAAATAAATAAATAAGCAAATACCATTCAAAAAGCAAATTCTGGAAAAAGGAACGTGTTTCCATTGGTTGGCTTGGGGTTCTAGAGTAACAAGAGTCCATCATCTCAAAAAGCAGGGCAGCAACAAAAGCATTATGAGAATGTCAAGAATCCAAATGCTCACATCTTTAACTACAAACATGAAGCACAGAGAAAGTGAACTGTAACAGGAGCAAGGGTATAACCTCTATAAGCCAACTAATTTTCATGTAACTACTTCTTCCAGCAAGAATCTTCTTCCTAAGGGCTCCAAACTGTACAAATGGTGGCAGGGAATGAGGACCAAGTGTTCAGATACAAGTACTAATGGGCAATAACTATTTTAAAAACCAATTAGTGTGTGTGTGGGGGGGGTGTGGGGGTGTATGTGTGTGTGTGGGTGGGTGGGTGTGGGTGTGTGTGGGTGTGTTGAAAAGGAGAGAACTAGAAGAGAGACTTCTTGCTTGTCTGGATAGTGATGCACCTGAAATCAGTAGTTACTTAGCAAAAAACTAGGGGCCACTTTGGGCTGGAACATGGCAGACAGTCCCATGGTCTCCAGAAGATTTTCCACCCCACAGAAGCCCTACCACACCCAGGATCTTAGGATCATAGGTGAGTGGGACACAACATGTCTTCAAACAGAACTAGGAGTGCCTGGGGCCAGGTGGAGCATGGACACAGGAGCCCCGCCTAACCGGTGGCTCAAGTTCCCTCTGGTCAGCCCTGGTCTTCCTTGAATTCCAACACAGTGAACCACCCCATGGTCCTCAGAGGAGGTACCACTTCCAGGAGCTCTAATATGCACAGGATCCCAGGATCTTGGTCACACCAGGATCTCAGGGTCTCAGAGGAAGCTTGACTGCCAAGAACTCTGACACACTCAGAATCTCAGCATCACAGGATCCCATAATCACAGGATCACAAGGGAAACTGGACTCTGAGAAGTTCTGACTTAACTGGGATTAGAGGAAGGACAGGCTCCAATCAGAAATATCGAGGGCGGTTTATTATTGAGATAATCAGATGATGGGAAGCAAGCTAAAGAACAGAAGCAACAGAAACCAGGTTTACTTGGTGTCATCAGAACCAAATTCTCCCACTATAGCAAGTCCTGGATACACCACTACACTAGAAAACCAAAATATAGCTTTAAAGCCACTTCTCATGATGATGATGGAGGACTATAAGAAGGACATAAATAACTCTCTTAAGGCATTACAGTAGAACACATCCAAACAGTTGAAAGAATTGAACAAAACCATCCAGGATCTAAAAATGGAAATAGAAACAATAAAGAAATCAGAAACGGAGACAATTGTGAAGGTAGAAAACCTAAGAAAGAAGTCAGGAGCCATAGATGCAAGCATAACAAACAGAATACAAGAGATAGAAGAGAGAATTTCAGGTACAGAAGATACCATAGAAAACATTGACACAAAAATCTAAGAAAATGTGAAATGCAAAAAGATCCTAACCAGAAACATCTAAGTATCTAAGGAGCTAAAGAGATCTGCAACCCTGTAGGTGCAACAACATTATGAACTAATCAGTACCCTGGAGCTCTTGACTCTAGCTGCATATGTATCAGAAGAATGCCTAGTCCTCCATCACTGGAAAGAGAGGCCCATTGGACATGCAAACTTTATATGCCCCAGTACAGGGGTACGCCAGGGCCAAAAAGTGGGAATGGGTGGGTAGGAGAGTGGGGGGGGGGAGGGTATGGAGGAATTTTTGAATAGCATTTGAAATGTAATTGATGAAAATACGTAATAAAAAATATTAAAAAAAAAAAAGAAAATCCAGCACCCAGAGAAGAACAAACCTAAGAATCATACTGTGAGTGCAGTGTTGTCCTACATCCAGGTGACAAATTAAAGAACATATTGTTATCCATGAAAAGTACATTTTCAGATGGGATCATAAGCAGGCGGTAGTACCTTTTTCGTGGTTTTTGTGGTAGGTGACTGTGGTGTCCTATACTGCTGGAATTTGCCCAAACTGGGCACAATAAAGAAATTCTCTTCACTGGATTTGTGTACATCTGACACAAACTAGAGTAATCTGAGAGGAGTAAACTGTAAATGAGAAAATACCTTCATAAAATCAGGCTGTAGGTACGTCTATAATTCATTTTCTTAGTAAGTGACTTTGTGCAAAAGCCCAGTCCATTGTGCATGGTTATTTCCATAGGCTGATGTTTCTGGATACTGTAAGAAATTTTTACACAAATCAGAATAGCAAAGATCAAAATCTCAAATGACAGGACATGCTGTTGAGGATGTGGAGAAATTTGTAATAGTCAGAAACTGGAAACAAACCAGATGTCTCTCAATAGAAAAATGAATAAAGAAAACACGGTTCTAATACAAAATATACTATTCATCTATTTTTAAAAAAGACATCATGAATTTTGCAGGCAAATGAATGGAACTAGAAAATATCATCTTGTTTGAAGTAATTTTGACCTCAAAGTACATGGATGGTATATACTAACATATATTGGATATTAGATACAAAGTACTGGATACTTATGTTACCCTCCACAGACCAAAAAAGCTAAACAAGAAGGAAGGCTCTAGAGAGGAAACTTGAATCTCAGAATTGGGAATAAAACAGTCATAGGAGACACATGAAGGGAGAAAACTGCTTGGGATGGAAATGGGGGTGATAGTATCAGGTGTGGGGGAAAGACCGGAGAGAGTGCCAGAGGACCAGGAGAATGAATGAAAATGTACAAATATCGGGGTTGAGGGTTGCAGGTGGGTGGAAGGGGATTCTAGGATATGCTAGAGACCTGAGAAGGGGTAGATTCCAGGAATCAATCGAGTTGACTTTGGATGAGAAAACTTGTAAAATATATATTTAAAGAATTGTTTCATATGATGCCAAACATGAATACAAGGAAAGCAGAAAACTAGAGAAGCCATATGTTTTCATTTATCTCTGATGACTTAACTAACTTAACTATATTTAAATATTATCATATATTCATTAATGACAATTTACAATATTTTAAATTGTGGAGTGAATACAAGCATATTTCATTTTGCATCCACATTAAAATATTCAGGCGTTATTAAAGACATACAAGGAGTTTGCAACAAGGCTAATAGAGATTAGGATAGTTTCTTTCTAAATTTAAACATTAATATGATGGACACCATGAATGTTATGTTACAGACTCTATTTTCATACCAAATTAGTTGTTAAAGTAAAGTTACATTTAATATTCTATTCATAACTCACTAACATACAGTTTTGGCAATAAATTTTTGTAATTGAACTTACTTTGTAATTCTTAAATTATTACATGTAAAATTTTCATGTGCTTTATATGGATATTTCTTCAATCTTTTAAAAAATCTATCACTTAACTTTTAAATTGGGTTGGTAAAAATAAAGCTATTAGCAGTTGAAAACTGGCAAAGAAAAAAATGGAGGATGACCAGGTGTATCAACCACACTCCAGGGCATGGCTGATGCCTAGGAATAACTGGCCAGCCCAAACAAACTCAATTTTGATTTTTGTTTCTTTGTTTTTCAGGGATAATTTTTTTGCTTCATTTTGTTTTCTTTCAGTACATTTGTTTTAGTGAGGTCTTTTTTGGAGAGACAGAGAGAGAGAGAGAGAGAGAGAGAGAGAGAGAGAGAGAGAGAGAGAGAGAGAGAGAGAGTTTTGTGGGTAGGGAGGTGGGAAATGAATACTTCCCATTTGGGAGGAATTTAAAATGAAGAAATAGATGATCAAAATATACTGTATAAAATATTTAGATTAAGTTAAACTAATTAAAAATATAAAACAAAAGCTCAGACTGCAGGGGACTTGTGACAGCCCTACTATACGGGGTCTTGTGCTGACTGACACAGGCTGATAACCCCCTTCTCTGTTTCAGTGTTGTTGAAGTGTTGGAAGTGTCCTTGATAGCCAGGAAAGAAAAGGGATCCGGCTATACCAGATATATCATGAGCAGGATCTTTCGCTGGTATCCTTACTTGGAATAGTTTTTAAAAGAAAGGAAGAAAAATGTTGCTATGCAAACAACAATACAATGTAAGACATATTATATAATATCCACTACATACAGACACAACATCATTTCTATAGCATGTATGATGGATACTATAGCGGGGTGTCCGGTTAAAACTTGGAGGGGTATAAAATGCAAGGGAAGCAACCACTTGTATTTGTCAATGAGAGGTTTATAAATGCCAGAAAAGTATGGAATCATCTGGGAGGGAAGCATCATGAATAAAGACAAGGATAAAGGCTGAGTCTAACATGACATGGGCCTTTCTAAAGATGTTTTAATAGTTATTAAAATCCTGTATATTTTATTAGGACTTTATGGATCATATTTTAGTCACATTTGACAGTATTATTTTTCTTAGATGCAGTGTTAAATCCAAATGTTAAATTCTTAGTTACAACATTGGAGAAATTTAGTGTGTAGTTTTAAAAAAATCATTCATGCTAAATTGGCTATACACCAGCACCGGCTGTTATGCTAACCTCCATGGGGAGCCCCAACACTGATCTTGTTCTGGTTATTCTGGCCAGCTGCTGCCTAGCCATTCTGACTTCCCAGGCTATCCACCGCCTGTGGTTAGCCTACAGAAAGCCACAGTTTTCCTCATCTGTCTCCTGCCCTCCCCCCCCCACCCCCCCCCCCCCGCCCCAGCGTTGTCTCATACATATCAGGTGGAAAGGAGCTACAGCTTACCTAAACTCAGCATGAAGTTACAAAACTACATTCTTTCCTTAAGTGGCAATATCCTGGGAACCATTCGATGAGCAGCACAGACTTTTCACTCCACTGCAAATTGAATTGTGCCGTGGAAGCTTTCCATCAGGAAAGTGCCTACTGAGCTCTATGAGTGGAGCACAGGCTAGCTTGGAAGTTGTGAACTGGTGAGTACAGGGTCTCTTCCCACAAAGGGGAGGAGGATATGGCCACTAGTCAAACTTGAGCTGGAGTGGTGAGACCTCTCAAGGGCTGGCTGGTCACACAGACATGTAGGCTATTGGAAGACAGGCACAAGTGTTACTGAAATACAAATCTCTGCAGATCATGCCCATCCCATATATATATATGGGGGGTGGTTGGTGCTATAATTTAAAAGATGTAGAGAAATCATTAGTATATATAATCTTCCAATTTTCAAAGAAGGGGATAGTCTCTCTACTACAAAGAGTTTTGTCCTCTGATAGCTCCACCCTGTAGCCAATGGAAACAGATGCACAAGCCCACAGCCAAACCTTAGATGTTGCTCAGGGAGTCTTGCAGAAGAGTTGGGGGAAAGAATTGAGGGACACGAAGTGGATAGGAATTCCCTAAGAAACCAACAAAGTCAAATAATCTGGACTATTGGGGGCTCCCAAAGACTGAACCGCCAACTAAAGAGTATGCATATCTTGCAGATGTGTGCTGTAGATTTGGTCCTCAAAATTGCACGAAAATCCACACATTGGCATGAAGATGCTGAGGGCCAGTGCCCCTAGTTGGTTTTGATTGGTAAATAAAGTTGTATGCTGCCAATGGTTGAGCAGGGAGACAGAGGCAGGATTTTAGGATTCCAAGGGAAAAGACTGAGGATGGAGAGCAGAAAGGGTGAGCTGCCATGAAGGGAAAGGAGTACAGGCCAAACCTGAGAGGTGCTAGACAGAGAACATAGCCTTCATGTCTGTGCTGGGGGAATTCAGTTCAAGAGGGCTGCAGTTCTGGGTCGGGGCACCCAAGATGGAATATGGGTTTTAGTATGTAATTACTCAGGAATATTAGAGGGGAGTTCATTAGCCAGTAGGTTTGGAAATGGCCCAGCCATTGAGCTATTTAAGGCATATTAAAATACAATAAGAGTGAGTGTGTATCTTTCACTCGAAAACACAAAACATTGGGGCAGGTAGCAAGGATCACCACTGCTGCTGCCACCTCCGCTGCCACAGCCACCACCACCACCACCACCACCACCACCACCTGGATGATTTGAGTAAGAATATTTGGATTCAGCAACAGATGTGCAGCTTAGTCTTCATGCGGGTTCCCTAACAATTGGAGGTGGGGCTGTCCCTGAATCTGTTGCCTGCCTGTGGATCCTATTCCCCTAACTGTGCTGCCTTGTCTGGCCTCATTGGGACAGGATGCTCCTAGTCCTGAAGTGACTTGATGTACCAGGGTGGTGTGATACCCAGGTGGGCCCTCCTCCTCCTGGTCAGAGGAGAAGGGGAATGGGGGTCAGGAGAGGGCCTGTGTGAGGAGGAGACTGGAAGGAGAGAGGCTGCAATTATTATGTAAAATGAATAAATTAATTAATGAAACAAAAGAGCTTTGTCGGTATACAGAGTGAGAAATTGACACGACAGAAATGTTTCCATCACATACTTGAATCCAGGTGAAGAAAAGGTAGCATAGCTTTAAGCTTGCTAGAGGAGAGAGCTGGATTACAGCTTCAAGGTGAACAGGTTGAAACGCTAGTTTTTCATAAGGAGGAATAAAGAGCCCAGTGCTATGCCTCTGGACACAGAATAACACAGAGGCAGGGAAAGCATGCTTGTCTCCGTCATGAAATGTTTTCCAAATATACCTTAGAAAGAAGGTAATCCCTCAACAAGCCTAAAAGAAGACAGCCACAAGAACAGAATGCTAACTTTAACAACAAAAATGATAGGAAGCAACAATTACTTTTCCTTAATATCTCTTAATATCAATGGACTCAATTCCCCT
The DNA here is from genome assembly GCF_978045245.1 of Mus caroli. NCBI lineage: Eukaryota > Metazoa > Chordata > Mammalia > Rodentia > Muridae > Mus > Mus caroli. The sequence goes on along the minus strand of NW_028227266.1, from coordinate 37,586,419 downwards.
ATAAAAAGACATAGACTAACAGACTGGCTACACAAACAGGACCAAACATTTTTCTGCTTACAGGAAACACATCTCAGGGAAAAAGACAGACACTACCTCAGAATGAAAGGCTGGAAAACAATTTTCCAAGCAAATGGTCTGAAGAAACAAGCTGGAGTAGCCATTCTAATATCGAATAAAATCGACTTCCAACCCACAGTCATCAAAAAAGACAAGGAGGGGCACTTCATACTCATCAAAGGTAAAATCTTCCAAGAGGAACTCTCAATTCTGAATATCTATGCTCCAAATACAAAGGCAGCCACATTCATTAAAGAAACTTTAGTAAAGCTCAAAGCACACATTGCACCTCACACAAAATAATAATGGCAGACTTCAATACACCACTTTCACCAATGGACAGATCATGGAAACAGAAACTAAACAGGGAGACAGTGAAACTAACAGAAGTTATGAAATAAATGGATCTAACAGATATCTACAGAACATTTTATTCTAAAACAAAAGGACATACCTTCTTCTCAGCACATCATGGTACCTTCTCCAAAAGTGATCACAGAATTGGTCACAAAAAAAGTCTCAACAGATACAAAAATATTGAAATTGTCCCATGCATCCTATCAGATCACCATGGACTAAGGCTGATCTTCAATAACAACATAAATAATAGAAAGCCAACATTCACGTGGAAACTGAACAACACTCTTCTCAATGATACCTTGGTCAAGAAAGGAATAAAGAAAGAAATTAAGGACTTTTTGGGGTTTAAATTTTTCATTAGCAACAATTGTAGCAAGGAGATTGAAATTATTAATGCTGGAAACAATTTAAAATTAAAATAAATTATTTTATATTTTTAAAACAATTTTTAAATTTAAATATATTTCATCATAGTATTCCCTTCCTCCAAATCCTTCTTGATCCCCTCTTCCTTCTCAACAACACTACTTTAAGATCTTTCCAAATAACAAAACAAAACAAAACAAAACACCAAACTGTAACCAAATAAAAGCACAAAACAAAACAAAGCATAAAAACAGAAACAAAACAAAAAACAGAAAATCAGTGGAATCCATTATATGTTGTTCAACTACTTCTGAACATTGGAAGTTTCTATGGTATTAGGTTCATATACTACCTCTCAAATACTCCTGACCTTTAGCTGTTTCTCCCTATATTCCCTAGGCCAACACCATCTTTGTTCATCCTTCCCACTTGATCCTCCATTTCAGCTCCCAACATTCATCTATATACATGTTTTATTTCCTATCCCAATGAAATCCATCTTGACTCTCTAGTTCATTACTCTAACCTATCCTTTGTGGTTCTACGGATTGTAGCTTGGTTATCATTGACTTTACAGCTAATGTCCATATATAACTGAATGCATACCAAATTTCTTTCTGGGTGTGGGTTTATGTACTCAGGATATTTTTTTTTCTAGTTCCATTTATTCTCCTGCAAATTTCATGATGGCATTTTTTCCTTAAATGTCTGAGTAACAGTCCATTGTATAAAAGTGCCACTTTTTTTTTTAACTCATTCTTCTGTTGAGTGACATCTAGGTTGCTTCCAATTTCCCTATTATCCATCAGTATACAATAGTGTAGTACAGAGAGATAGGGCTGCATAGCATTCACCCTCATGGCTCTGTTTCATGATTCATGGTTGACCCCTTTTACATATAATTTTATTGACTCTTTGTGAGTTTCACATCATGTACCCTAGTGGTACTTATTTCAAGGTACCATCATATCCATCCCTGCCCTTGCAACCTAACCTCCACTGCAAATAAACAAAACAAAACAAAACAAAACAAAACGAACAAAAAAAAACCCCACATGAACAAATAAAATAAAAACAAACCAAATTAAAAGCATAGAAAACATCTTCTTATGGATAGTTTGTCATACTGTGTTCCACAATATACCTCTCTGTCTACACATTGTCACTTGAGTAGGTTCAGCGTCTGTGGTTTCTGTGACACAATTAATATTGGCTCCTCACCAGGACTCTTGTGGTTAACTGTTGATAGGCCCAGTCTTATATAGGCCCATGAAGGCAGTCACAGGTCCTATAGGGTCACAAAATTATTATCTGTGCCATACCCAGGAGAAGGAACTGTATAGTCCTTCTCCATTTCTCTTGCTTCTTACATGCATACTATTACCCCATTTACTGCAGGCTCAGAGGGCTTTGCTAAACATGTCTTATCTAGGGCTGAAGGCTCAACCTTTACTTAGTAAGTATTGTCACCTTGAACAATCATGTGTTGTTGTTTTCAATGTTGTCTATTGCAAAGAAAACTTTTTTGATTTAGACTAAGAATAACATTTGACTTTGAATACAAATGTAAATATTTCAAAAGCTGCTTTGGGTCATGAGAACTTAGTTAAACAGTAATCAGTTTGCCTTTCAGGTCTAGGAACTCTTCACTTACACACTTAAACTGGGCTAACAGTGTGAGCCATGATATTGCCCTTGGGAAATAAAACTCAAATCTCTCTAGAAAGTAGTTAACTGTCCCCATAAGAGTTGTGTCTCTATTCACCAGTGGGGATATCCTGTCTGGGTCTTTGTTATTGTAGAATCTAGTGTTCACAGCTGGGTAAGGTTGTTCTTGCTCCCTAACCCCAAACCCAAGCCAAACAGCCTGTATTTCATTTTCTGGCATTTTTAAAGCTGGCCACCACGAAAGAAGCATCCAGATCAGTACCATATTGACCTTTTTACATCTTGCAACCTAAATATGTGCTGTCTTTAATAATCAGTTGTTATTAACTAGTTGTTTGGCAAGAAGAATGATGAGAGTCTGTGTTATTTTGGGATCAACTGGGGCCTCCATGATTAAAAAAAAACTCAAATTCATAAAGGTAAATTTCATATCTTCCATTAGATTTTAATAGATATTTTCTTTATTTACATTTCAAGTGTTATCCCCTTTCCTAGATTCCTCTCTGAAAACCCCCTATCCTATCCCCATCCCCCTGCTCCCCAACCCACCTACTCCTGCTTCCTGGCCCAGGCATTCTCCTAAACTGGGGTATTGAAATTTCACAGGACCAAGGACCTCTACTTCCATTGACCAACTAGGCCCTCCTCTGCTACATATGCAGCTAGAGCCATGAGTCCCTTCTTGTATTTTCTTTGGCTGGTGGTTTAGTCCCAGGGAGCTCTGGGGTTACTGGTTAGTTCATATTGTTGTTCCTCCTATTGGGCTGCAAACCCCTTCAGCTCCTTCACTGGGGAACCTGTGTTCCATCTAATGGATGACTATGAGCATCCACTTGTGTATTAATCAGGCACTGGCAGAGTCTCTCAGGAGATGGCTATATCAGGGTCCTGTCAACAAGCTCTTGTTGGCATCTGCAATAGTGTCTGGGTTTGGTGTTTGTTTATGGAATGGATCCCCAAGTGGGACAGTTTCTGGATAGTCATTACTTCAGTCTCTGCTCCGAATTTTGTCTCTGTAACTCCTTCTATGAGTATTTTGTTCCCCCTTCTAAGTAGGATCGAAGTGTCCACACTTTGGTCTTCCTTCTTTGTTTTTTTTTTTATTATTAGATATTTCTTCATTTACATTTCAAATGCCATCCCAAAAATCCCCTATACCCGTCCCTGGCCCTGCTCCTCAACACACCCACTACCACTTCTTGGCCCTGGCATTCCCCTATACTGGGGCATATGATCTTTGCAAGACTAAGGGCCTCTCCTCCCATTGATGGCCAACTAGGCCATACTCTGCTACATATGCAACTAGAGATACAGCTCTGGGGGATACTGTTTAGTTTATATTGTTGCTCCTCCAATAGGGTTGCAGACCCCTTTAGCTCATTGAGTACTTTCTCTAACTCCTTCATGAAGGGCCCTGTGTTCCATCCAATAGATGACTGTGAGCATCCACTTCTGTATTTGGCCAGGCACTGGCATAGCCTCACAAGAGATAGCTATATCAGGGTCCTTTCAGCAAAATCTTGCTGGAATATGAAATAGTGTCTGTGTTTGGTGGTTGTATATGGGATGGATCCCTGGGTGGGGCAGTCTCTGAATAGTCCTTCCTTCCTTCTTTCTCAGCTCTGAACTTTGTCTCTGTAACTCCTTCCATGGGTATTTTCTTCCCCATTCTAAAAAGAAACAAAGTATTCACACTTTGGACTTTTTCTTGAGTTTCCTGTGTTTTGCAAATTGTATCTTGAGTATTCTAAGTTTCTGGGCTAATATCTGCTTATCAGTGAGTGCATAACATGTTTGTTCTTTTGTGACTGGGTTACTTCACTCAGGATGATATTCTCCAATCCATCCATTTGCCTAAGAACTTCATGAATTCATTGTTTTTAATTGCTGAGTAGTACTCCATTGTGTAACTGTACCACATTTTCTGTATCCATTCCTCTGTTGAGGGACATCTGTTTCTTTCCAGCTTCTGGCTATTATAAATAAGGTTGCTATGAACATAGTGGAACATATGTCCTTATTAGAAGTTGGAGCATCTTCTGGGTATATGCCCATGAGTGGTATTGCTGGATCTTCCTGTAGAACTATTACCAGTTTACTGAGAAAGCACCGAACTGATTTCCAGAGTTATTGTACAAATTTGCAGTCCCATCAACAATGGAAGAGTGTTCTTCTTTCTCCACATCCTAGGCAGCATCTGCTGTCACCTGAGTTTTTGATGTTAGCCATTCTGACTAATGTGAAGTGGAATCTCAGGGTTGTTTAGATTTGCATTTCCCTGATGACTAAGGATGTTGAACATTTTTTAGGTGCTTCTCAGCCATTCGGTATTCCACAGTTGAGAATTCCTTGTTTAGTTCTATACCCCATTTTTAAATAGGGTTATTTGGTTTTCTGCAGTCCAACTTCTTGATTTTTATCAATCCTATTCGATTTAGGATTGATAAAGATCTTTTCCCAATTTCTTAGTTGCCATTTTGTCTTATCGACAGTGTCTTTTGCCTTACAGAATCTTTGCAGTTTTATGAGGTGCTATTTGTAGATATTTGATCTTACAGCACAAGCCACTGGTGTTCTGTTCAGGAAAATTTCCTCTGTGCCCATATCTTCGAGGCTCTTCCCCCTTTCTTCTCTATGTTTAAGTGTCTCTGGATTTATGTGGAGTTCCTTGATCCACTTAGACTTGAACCTTGTACAAGGAGATAAGAATGGATCAATTCACATTCTTCTACATGCTAACTGCCAGTTGAGCCAGCATCATTTGTTAAAAATGCTGTCTTCTTTGCACTGGATGGTTTTAGCTCCTTTGTCAAAGATCAAGTGACCATAGGTATGTGGTTTCCTTTCTGGGTCTTGAATTGTATTCCGATGATCTACTTGTTAGTCACTGTACCAGTACCATGCAGTTTTTATCACAATTGCTCTGAAGTACAGCTTGAGGTCTGGGATGCTGATTCCAATAGAGGTTTTTTATTGCTGAGAATAGGTTCTGCCATCCTAGTTTTTTTTTTTTTTGTTATTTTATATGAATATGCAAATTGCCCTTTCTAACTGTGAAGAATGGAGTTGGAATTTTGATGGGGATTTCATTGAATCTGTAGACTGATTTTGGCAAGATAGCCATTTTGACTATATTAATCCTGTCAATCCATGAGCATGGGAGATCTTTACATCTTCTGAGTTCTTCCATATCTTTCTTCAGAGACTTGAAGTTCTTATCATACAGACCTTTCACTGCTTGGTTAGAGTCACACAAGGTACTTTTTATTATTTGTGACCCTTTTGAAGGGTGTTGTTTCCCTAATTTCTTTCTCAGCCTGTTTATCCTTTGTGTAGACAAAGGCCACTGATTTGTGCGACTTAATTCCATATTCAGCTACTTCCCTGAAATTGTTTATCAGGTTTAGGAGTTCTGTGGAGTATTTTTGGGGATATATATATACATGCTATCATATCATCTGCAAATAGTGATATTTTGACTTCTTCCTTTCCAAATTGTATTCCTTTGATCTCCTTTTGTTGTCTAATTGATCTATATAGAACTTCAAGCACTATATTGAAGAGATAGGGAGAGAGAGGATAGCCTTGTCTCTTCCCTGATTTTAGTGGGATTGCTTCAAGTTTCTCTCCATTTATTTTGATGTTGTCTAGTGGTTTGCTGTATATTACTTTTACTATGTTTTGATATGGGCCTTGAATTCCTGATATTTCCAAGACTTTTTTTTTTTTATCATGAAAGGGTATTGGATTTTGTCAAATGCTTTCTCAGCCTCTAATGAGATGATCATGTGGTTTTTTTTAAATTTTTAATATTTTTTATTACATATTTTCCTCAATTACATTTCCAATGCTATCCCAAAAGTCCCCCATACGCCCCCCACTTCCCTACCCACCCATTCCCATTCTTTTGGCCCTGGCATTCCCCTATATTGGGGCATATAAAGTTTGCAAGTCCAATGGGCCTCTCTTTCCAGTGATGGCCGACTAGGCCATCTTTCGATAGTTATGCAGCTAGAGACAAGAGCTCCGGGGTACTGGTTAGTTCATCATGTTGTTCCAACTATAGGGTTGCAGATCCCTTTAGCTCCTTGGGTACTTTCTCTAGCTTCTCCATTGGGAGCCTTGTGATATATCCAATAGCAGACTGTGAGCATCCACTTCTGTGTTTGCTAGGCCCCAGCATAGTCTCACAAGAGACAGCTATATTTGGGTTCTTTCAGCAAAATCTTGCTAGTGTATGCAATGGTGTCAGCATTTGGAAGCTGGTTATGGGATGGATCCCTGAATATGGCAGTCTCTAGATGGTCCATCCTGTCATCACAGCTCCAAACTTTGTCTCTGTAACTCCTTCCATGGGTGTTTTGTTCCCAATTCTAAGAAGGGGCATATTGTCCACACTTTGGTCTTCATTCTTCTTGAGTTTCATGTGTTTAGCAAATTGTATCTTATATCTTGGGTATCCTAAGTTTTGGGCTAATATCCACTTATCAGTGAATACATAATGTGTGAGTTCCTTTGTGATTGTGTTACCTCACTCAAGATGATGCCCTCCAGGTCCATCCATTTGGCTAGGAATTTCATAAATTCATTCTTTTTCATAGCTGAGTAGTACTCCATTGTGTAAATGTACCATAATTTCTGTATCCATTCCTCTGTTGAGGGGCATCTGTGTTCTTTCCAGCTTCTGGCTATTATAAATAAGGCTGCTATGAACATAGTGGAGCATGTGTCCTTCTTACCGGTTGGGACATCTTCTGGATATATGCCCAGGAGAGGTATTGCTGGATCCTCCGGTAGTACTATGTCCAATTTTCTGAGGAACTGCAAGACTGATTTCCAGAGTGGTTGTACAAGCTTGCAATCCCACCAACAATGGAGGAGTGTTCCTTTTTCTCCACATCCTCGCCAGCATCTGCTGTCACCTGAATTTTTGATCTTAGCCATTCTGACTGGTGTGAGGTGGAATCTCAGGGTTGTTTTGATTTGCATTTCCCTGATGATTAAGGATGTTGAACATTTTTTCAGGTGCTTCTCTGCCATTCGGTATTCCTCAGGTGAGAATTCTTTGTTCAGTTCTGATCCCCATTTTTTGGGATTATTTGATTTTCTGGAGTCCACCTTCTTGAGTTCTTTATATATATTGGATATTAGTCCCTTATCTGATTTAGGATAGGTAAAGATCCTTTCCCAATCTATTGGTGTTTTTTTTTTGTCTTATTGATGGTGTCTTTTGCCTTGCAGAAGCTTTGCTGTTTCATGAGGTCCCACTTGTCAATTCTCGATCTTACAGCACAAGTCATTACTGTTCTATTCAAGAATTTTTCCCCTGTGCCCATATCTTCTAGGCTTTTCCCCACTTTCTCCTCTATAATTTTAGTGTCTCTGGTTTTATGTGAAGTTCCTTGATCCACTTAGACTTGACCTTAGTACAAGGAGATAGGAATGGATCAATTCGCATTCTTCTACATGTTAACAACCAGTTGTGCCAGCACCATTTGTTGAAAATGCTGTCTTTCTTCTAGTGGATGGTTTTAGCTCCCTTGTCGAAGATCAAGTGACCGTAGGTGTGTGGGTTCATTTCTGGGTCTTCAATTCTATTCCATTGGTCTACTTGTCTGTCACTATACCAGTACCATGCAGTTTTTATCACAATTGCTCTGTAGTAAAGCTGTAGGTCCAGCATGGTGATTCCACCAGAGGTTCTTTTATCCTTGAGAAGAGTTTTTGCTAACCTAGGTTTTTTGTTATTCCAGATGAATTTGCAGATTGAACTTTCTAATTCGTTGAAGAATTGAGCTGGAATTTTGATGGGGATTGCACTGAATCTGTAGATTGCTTTTGGCAAGATAGCCATTTTTACAATGTTGATCCTGCCAATCCATGAACATGGGAGATCTTTCCATCTTCTGAAATCTTCTATAATTTCTTTCTTCAGAGAATTTCACTTCCTTAGTTAGAGTCACGCCAAGATATTTTATATTATTTGTGACTATTGAGAAGGGTGTTGTTTCCCTAATTTCTTTCTCAGCCTGTTTATTCTTTGTGTAGAGAAAGGCCATTGATTTGTTTGAGTTAAATTTATATCCAGCTACTTCACCGAAGCTGTTTATCAGGTTTAGTAGATTTCTGGTGGAATTTTTAGGGTCACTTATATATACTATCATATCATCTGCAAAAAGTGATATTTTGACTTCATCTTTTCCAATTTGTATCCCTTTGATCTCCTTTTGTTGTCGAATTGCTCTGGCAAGGACTTCAAGTACAATGTTGAATAGGTATGGAGAAAGTGGACAGCCTTGTCTAGTCCCTGATTTTAGAGGGATTGCTTCAAGCTTCTCACCATTTACTTTGATGTTGGCTACTGGTTTGCTGTATATTGCTTTTATCATGTATAGGTATGGGCTTTGAATTCCTGATCTTTCCAAGACTTTTATGATGAATGGGTGTTGGATCTTGTCAAATGCTTTTTCCGCATCTAACGAGATGATCATGTGGTTTTTGTCTTTGAGTTTGTTTATATACTGGATTACGTTGATGGATTTCCATATATTGAACCATCCCTGCATCCCTGGGATGAAACCTACTTGGTCAGGATGGATGATTGTTTTGATGTGTTCTTGGATTCGGTTAGCAAGAACTTTATTGAGGATTATTGCATCAATATTCATAAGGGATATTGGTCTGAAGTTTTCTATCTTTGTTGGGTCTTTTTGTGGTTTAGTTATCAGAGTAATTGTGGCTTCATAGAATGAGTTGGGTAGAGTACCTTCTGTTTCTATTTTGTGGAATAGTTTGTGAAGAATTGGGATTAGATCTTCTTTGAAGGTCTGATAGAACTCTGCACTAAACCCATCTGGTCCTGGGCTTTTTTTGGTTGGGAAACTATTAATGACTGCTTCTATTTCTTTGGAGGATATACGGCTGTTTAGATCATTAACCTGATCTTGATTCAACTTTGGTACCTTGTATCTGTATAGAAACTTCTTCATTTCATCCAGGTTCTCCAATTTTGTTGAATATAGCCTTTGGTAGAAGGATCTGATGGCGTTTTGGATGTCTTCAGGATATGTTGTTATGTCTCCTTTTTCATTTCTGATTTTGTTAATTAGAATGCTTTCCCTGTGCCCTCTAGTGAGTCTGGCTAAGGGTTTATCTATCTTGTTGATTTTCTTAAAGAACCAGCTCCTTGATTGGTTGATTCTTTGAATAGTTCTTCTTGTTTCCACTTGGTTGATTTCGCCCCTGAGTTTGATTATTTCCTGCTGTCTACTCCTCTTGGGTAAATTTGCTTCCTTTGGTTCTAGTGCTTTTAGGTGTGTTGTCAAGCTGCTAATGTGTGCTCTCTCTAGTTTCTTTTTGGAGGCACTCAGAGCTTTGAGTTTTCCTCTTAAAAATGCTTTCATTGCTTCCCATAAGTTTGGGTATGTTGTGGCTTCATTTTCATTGAACTCTAAAAAGTCCTTAATTTCTTTCTTTATTCCTTCCTTGACCAAGGTGTCATTGAGAAGAGTATTGTTCAGTTTCCACGTGAAGGTTGGCTTTCTATTATTTATTTTGTTATTGAAGATCAGCCTTAGTCCATGGTGATCTGATAGGATGCATAGGACAGTTTCAATATTTTTGTATCTGTTGAGGCCTGTTTTGTGACCAATTATGTGGTCAATTTTGGAGAATGTACCATGAGGTGCTGAGAAGAAGGTATATCCTTTTGTTTTAGGATAGAATGTTCTGTAGATATCTGCCAGATCCATTTGATTCATAACTTCCGTTAGTTTCACTTTGTTCCTGTTTAGTTTGTTTCCATGATCTGTCCATTGGTGAAAGTGGTGTGTTGAAGTCTCCCACTATTATTGTATGAGGTGCAATGTGTGCTTTGAGATTTACTAAACTTTCTTTAATGAATGTGGCTGCCTTTGTATTTGGAGCATAGATATTCAGGATTGATAGTTCCTCTTGGAGGATTTTACCTTTGATGAGTATGAAGTGCCCCTCCCTGTCTTTTTTGATGACTTTGGGTTGGAAGTCAATCTTATCAGATATTAGAATGGCTACTCCAGCTTGTCTTTTCATACCATTTTCTTGGAAAATTTTTTTCCAGCCTTTCATTCTGAGGTAGTGTCTATCTTTTTCTCTGAGATGAGTTTCCTGTAGGCAGCAAAATGTTGGGTCTTGTTTGTGTAACCAGTTTGTTAGTCTATATCTTTTTATCAGGGAGTTGAGTCCATTGATATTAAGAGATATTAAGGAAAAGTAATTGTTTTTTCTTGTTATTTTTGTTGTTAAAGTTGGCATTCTGTTCTTGTGGCTGTCTTCTGTTAGGTTTGTTGAGGGATTACCTTCTTGTTGTTTCTAGGATGTGGTTCCCGTCCTTGTATTGTTTTTTTTTCTGTTATTATCCTTTGAAGGGCTGGATTAGTGGAGAGATAATGTGTGAATTTGGTTTTGTCGTGGAATACTTTGGTTTCTCCATCTATGTTAATTGAGAGTTTGGCTGGGTATAGTAGCCTAGGCTGGAATTTGTGTTCTTTTAGTGTCTCTATAACATCTGTCCAGGATCTTCTGGCTTTCATAGTCTCTGGTGAAAAATCTGGTGTAATTCTGATAGGCTTGCCTTTATATGTTACTTGGCCTTTTTCTCTTACTGCTTTTAGTATTCTATCTTTATTTAGTGCAGTTGTTGTTCTGATTATTATGTGTCGGGAGGTATTTCTTTTCTGGTCCAGTCTATTTGGAGTTCTGTAGGCTTCTTGTATGTTCATGGGCATCTCTTTCTTTAGATTTGGGAAGTTTTCTTCTATAATTTTGTTGAAGATGTTTGCTGGTCCTTTGAGTTGAAAATCTTCATTCTCATCCACTCCTATTATCCGTAGGTTTGGTCTTCTCATTGTGTCCTGTATTTCCTGGATGTTTTGAGTTAGGATCTTTCTGCATTTTCCATTTTCCTTGATTGTTGTGCCAATGTGCTCTACGGAATCTTCTGCACCTGAGATTCTCTCTTCCATCTCTTGTATTTTGTTGCTGATGCTTGCATCTATGGTTCCAGATTTCTTTCCTAGGGTTTCTATCTCTAGTGTTGCCTCATTTTGGGTTTTCTTTATTGTGTCTACTTCCCTTTTTAGGTCTAGTATGGTTTTGTTCATTTCCATCATCTGTTTGGATGTGTTTTCCTGTTTTTCTTTAAGGACTTCTACCTGATTGTGTTATCCTGTTTTTCTTTAAGGACTTGTAACTCTTTAGCAATGTTCTCCTGTAATTCTTTAAGTGAGTTATTAAAATCCTTCTTGATGTCCTCTGCCATCATCATGAGATATGCTTTTAAATCCAGGTCTAGCTTTTCAGGTGTGTTGGTGTGCCCTGGACTGGGCGAAGTGGGAGTGCTGGGGTCTGATGATGGTGAGTGGTCTTGGTTTCTGTTAGTAAGATTCTTTCGTTTACCTCTCGCCATCTGGTAATCTCTGGAATTGTTATAGTTGTCTCTGTTTAGAGATTGTTCTTCTGGTGATTCTGATTACCGTCTATCAGCAGACCTGGGAGACAGGCTCTCTCCTCTTTTTCAGTGGTTAGAGCACTCTCTGCTAACAAGCTCTTCTCTTAAAGGGAAGGTGTACAGATATTTGGTGTTTGGACCTCCTCCTGGTCGAAGAAGAAGGCCCAAAACAGGACCTTTCCCAGATGCTGTGTTGCTTTGGCAGGTCACAGAAGCTATCAGTTTCCGTGGTGCACACTCTCACCTGTGTAGACTAAGTCCCTAAGTTCGGTGGAGTCCCGGAACCAAGATGGCGCTCCCTGCTCCTGAGGCAGAGGGCTCCCGTGCAGGGCGGACCACTGTCTTCTGGCTGGGAGGGTGCCGGATGTCTGTGGCCCCAAAAGGGTGCTGCCTCAGCGGCTCTGTGGCTCCTGCCTGTCCCAGAAGCTGTCTGCCTCTGTGGTGCACACTCTCACCTGTGCAGACTAAGTTCCTAAGTTTGGCAGAGTCCCGGATCCAAGATGGTGCTCCTGTGCAGGGCGGACCACTGTCCTCAGGCTGGGAGGGTGCCGAATGTCTGCGGCCCCAAAAGGGTGATGCCTCAGCGACTCTGTGGCTCCCGCCTGCCCCAGAAGCTGTCTGCCAGATCATGTGGTTTTTATCTTTGAGTTTGTTTATATAGTGGATTATGTTGATGGATTTTTCACTGAACCATCCCTGTGTCCCTGGGATGAAGCCTACTTGATCATGGTGGATGATCATTTTGATTTGTTCTTGAATTAAGTCTACAAAAATTTTATTCAGTACTTTTGCATTGATATTCATAAGGGAAATTGATCTGAAGTTATTTTTCTTTGTTGGGTCTTTGTGTGGTTTAGATAGCAGAGTAATGGTGGCTTCATAGAACAAATTGGGTAGAGTACCTTTTGTTTCTATTTTGTGAAATAGTTTGAGGAGTATTGGAATTAGGTCTTCTTTGAAGATCTGATAGAATTCTGCACAAAACACATGAGGTCCTGGGCTTTTTATTGTTGGAAGATCATTAATGACTGGTTCTATTTCTTTAGAGGATTTGGGACTGTTTAGATCATTAATCTGATCCTGATTTAACTTTGGTACCAGGCATCTGTCTAGAAGATTGTCTATTTCATCTAGGTTTTCCAGTCATGTTAAGTATAGCCTTTTGTAGTAGGATCTGATGTTTTTTTTTTTTTTTTGTTTTTTTTTTGGATTTCCTCAGATTCTGTTGTTATGTCTCTGTTTTCATTTCTGATTTTATTAATCAGGATACTGTCCCTGTGCCCTGTAGTGAGTCTGGCTAAGGGCTTATCTATCTTGTTGATTTTCTCAAAGAACCATCTCCTGATTTGGTTGATTTTTTTTTTTTTGTATAGTTCTTTATGTTTCTATTTGTTTGATTTCAGACCTGAGTTTGATTATTTCCTGCAATCTATACATCTTGGCTAAATTTGTTTCCATTTGTTCTATGTGTACTGTCAAGCTGCTAGTTTATCCTCTCTCCAAAATGTTTTGGAAGCACTCAGAGCTATTAGTTTTCCTCTTAGAACTGCTTTCGTTGTGTTCCATAAATTTGGATAAGTTGTGGCTTCATTTTCATTAAACTCTAAAAAGTCCTTAATTTCATTTTTTATTTCTTCCTTGACCAAGATATCGTTGAGGAGAGTGTTTAGCTTTCACACGTATGTGGGGTTTCCATTATTTATGCTGTTATTGAAGATCAGCCTTATTTTATGGTGATCTGATATGGGATTATTTCAGTGTTTTTGTGTATGTTGAGGCTTGTTTTGGGACCAATTATATGGTCAATTTTGGAGAAGGTACCATGAAGTGCTGAGAAAAAGGTATATTCTTTTGTTTTAGGGTAAAATGTTCTATAGATATCAGTTAAATTTATTTGTTTCATTACTTCTGTTAGTTTTACTATGTCTCTATTTAGTTTCTGTGTCCAGAATCTATCCATTGATGAGAGTGGGGTATTGAAGTCTCCCACTATTTTATTGTGTGCAGTGCAATGTGTCTTTTGAGCTTTAGTAAAGTTTCTTTAATGAATGTGGATGCCCTTGCATTTGGAGCATAGATTTTCAGAATTGAGAGTTCATCTTGGTAAATTTTACCTTTGATGAGTATGAAGCACCCCTCTTTATCATTTTAGATAACTTTCAGTTGAAAGTTGATTTTATTCGATATTAGAATGGCTACTCCATCTTCTCTCTTGGGAACATTTGTTTGGAAAATTGTTTTTCAGCCTCTTACTCTGAGGTGGTGTCTGTCTTTTTCCCTGAGGTGGGTTTCCTGTAAGCAGCAAAACGTTGTGTCCTGTTTATGCAACCATGTGTTAGACTATCTTTTTATTGGGCAATCGAGTCCATTGATAAAAGAGTTATTAAGGAAAAATAATTGTTACTTCCTGTTATTTTTGTTGTTAGAGTTAGAATTTTGTTCTGTGGCTATCTTGTTTTAGGTTTCGTGCTTTTTCTAGCACGTAATTTCCCTCTTTGTGTTGAAGTTTTCCCTGTATTATCCTTTGAAGGGCTGGATTTGTGGAAAGATGTTGTGTAAATTTGGTTTTGTAATGGAATACTTTGGTTTCCCCATCTATGGTAATTGAGAGTTTTGCTGACTATAGTAGCCTAGGCTGGCATTTGTGCTCTCTTAGGGTCTCTATGACATCTGCCCAGGGTCTTCTGGCTTTCATAGTTTCTTGGGAGAAGTTAGGTGTAATTCTGATAGGTCTGCCTTCATATGTTACTTGACTTATTCCCTTACTGCTTTTAATATTCTTTCTTTGTTTTGTGCATTTTGTGTTTTGATTATTATGTGATAAGAGGAATTTGTTTTCTGGTCCAAACTAATTGAAGTTCTGTAGGCTTCATGTATGTTTATGGACATCTCTTTCTTTAGGTTGGGGAAGTTTTCTTCTACAATTTTGTTGAAGATATTTACTGGCCCTTTAATTTAGAAATCTTCCTTCTTGTCTATATCTGTTATCCTTAGGTTTGGTATTCTCATTGTGTCCTGGATTTTCTGGAGTTTTTGGGTTAGTATCTTTTTGCATTTCACATTTTCTTTGATTGTAGTGTCAATGTTTTCTATGGTATTTTCTGTACCTGAGATTCTCTATTCTATCTCTTGTATTCTAATTTTTATGCTTTCATTTTTGGCTCCTGACTTCTTTTTTAGGTTTTCTATTTCCAGAGTTGTCTCCTTTTGTGAATTCTTTATTGTTTTTATTTCCATTTTTAGATCCTGGATGGTTTTGTTCAATTCATTCACCTGTTTGGATGTGTTCTCCTATATTTCTTTAAGAGTTATTTATGTACTTCTTATAGCCTCCCATCATTATCATGAGAAGTGACTTTAGATCGATATTTTGCTTTTCTGGTGTGATGGTGTTAGAGTTCAGTTCTTGTGATGCCAAGTAACCTTGGTTTCTGTTGCTTCTGTTCATAAGCTTACTTCCCTCCATCTGACTATCTCACGTGCTCCCTGCCCTTGATATATTTGATTGGAGTCTGTTCTTCCTGTAATTCCAGTTGAGTCAGAACCTCTCAGAGTTCAGCTTTTTATGTGATCTTGTGATTCTAGGATCATGTGATGCTGAGATTCTGGGTGTGTCAGAGTTCTTGGCAGTCAAGCTTCCTCTGAGACCATGAGACCCTGGTGTGACCCAGTTCCTGTGATTCTGTGATCCTGGGATCCTAAGATTCTGGGTGTACTGGAGTTCCTGGAAGTGGTACCTCCTCTGGGGACCATGGGGCTGTTGGCTCAGTTCAAAACCAATGTACACCAGTGCCACCCAGAAGGAATCTGAGTCACTGGACAGGATGGGTTCCTGAGTCAGTGCTCCTCCTGGCCCTAGGCACTCTCAGTTCTGTTAGAGCAGATGTTGTGTTCCACTCACCTGTTATCCAAAGACCCTGGGTGTGCTAGGCGTGCTAGGGGGTCCTGTATTTCCGAGAATCTTCTGGAGATCTTGGAACTGTCCTCTGAGTTTGGGCCCTCAGTTAACCCTAGTTTTTTGTTAAGTAAGTTCTGATTTCAGGTGCATTAATATCCAGACAAGCAAGAAGTCTCTCTTCTAGTTCTCCCCTTTTAAACACACACACACACACACACACACACACACACACACACACACACACTAATTAGCTTTAAAAGTAGTGAATTATTTCTATGGTGTTTTGAATGAAAAATATTTCCCATTTGTATTTGTATCTAAACACTTGGTCCTCATTCCCTGGCACTATTTTTACAGAGTTTGGATCCCTTAGGAAGTGGATTCTTGCAGGAAGAAGTTATTACATGGATAATAGTTGGATTTTAGAGCTTATAGCTGTGCTCCAGTTACAGTTCACTTTGTGCTTCATGTTTGTAGTTAAAGATGTGAGTGTTTAGAATCTTGACATTCTAATGGTGCTTTTGTTGTTGTCCTGCTTCCTGAGATGATGGATTGTTGTTACTCTGGAACTCTAAGCCAACCAATGGAAACACTTTCTTTCTTCCAGAAGTTGCTTTTTGAGTGGTATTTGCTTGTTTATTTATTTATTACACATAAACCGAAAGTAATCAATATGAAACCTATTTGCTTTTCATAATCCTTAGTTTTGACTAACCCTCCCTAGCTACCTGTTACCTCCTCCATATTCCTCCTCAACAATTTCACTCCCAAGTCCCCTGTTTATTTTCATATCACCTATGTTGTAATATTTTTCATTGTTTAATCCATCTCTTACCAAATGGCCTTTTCCTAGTTTATTTATTTATTCAGTTTTTCCTGGTTATTATTTGAAGGTGGCATGTACATATGAGAAAAAATATGATACTTATCTTCTGAACCTGGGTGATCTTGCTCTATATAATTTATCTTACACTTCCATTCATTTATCCAACATTTTAATTTATCTGTTGAGAGAATGCCATTGTATATACTTACACCACATTTCCACTATCAGTTAATCAGCTGATAAGCATCCAAGTTGATTTCATTTTTTATTTGAATACCATGAGTGAGCATGGTTTAAAAAGTTTTTGAAGTAGGACAAACAATAGTCTGGGTGTATATCCTGGTGATCTTATGAAAGAAACTATAAAATCAGTGAAATCCCCGTAAAAAGTTTGGGGTCATTCACACTCGGGAGGCAGAGGCAGGCGGATTTCTGAGTTCGAGGCCAGCCTGGTCTACAAAGTGAGTGCCAGGACAGCCAGGGCTACACAGAGAAACCCTGTCTCGAAAAACCAAAAACAAAAAAAAGAAAAAGAAAAAGAAAAAAACAGTCTTAAAATTTATATGGAATCACAAATGGTCAAGAATAGGCTAAATAATATTCATAAAAATATAACTGTGGTTTAAGTGTCACAGCATTAATTTCAAGTTATACTATACAGCCATAGCAATGTATATACAGAGTGTGCTACTTGAAAAAATACCCAACCAAAAAATGGACATGTAAAACAATTATAGAATCCAGATATATGTCCACAGCAGAAAATCCACTTGAATTTTGACAAAAATATCACAAATAAAAATTAGAGAAAGGACAGCATTTTCAATTAATGGTCCCAGAAAAAAATGTATATGAACATAAGGAAGAATGAAACTAAATCCATCTTATCTCCTGATATGAAACTTTACTCTAAATTAATCAAAGCTATATACTTGGAAAGTACTAATGGAAAAAGTAGGGAAGAACATTTCAAAATATAGGCGCAATTAAAGATTTCTGAATTAGTAGTATAAAAAATAGAAACAATAACTGACAGATAGGATCCCATGAAATTAGAAAGCTTCTGTACATCATAGGATACTGTAATTGCATTAAGCTCCTATCAACAGAATGGGAAAGACATCTATTTGGACTGTACTTATGAAAGAGAATTATAATCTAGATTATATAAAGAACTAAAATAAAAATCAGCCTGAAGGCAAATAAACAAATTAAAATAGTGTATAGAACTGAACCAAGAGATATCAAGAGAGAAAATTTGTGTTCAACACCCAAAGTCATCAGGAAAATGGTGATTAAAAATTACTGAGAGATTTCATGTTTCCCCAGGCAAAAAATCCACAAGGTTTAGGAGAAAAATTCACAACAAAATCTGACTAAGATGAACGAAAAGAAGATTTTTTTTTTTTGTATGCTGGTGCTGGGACTGCAGATTTTTTCAACCACTATACCACTATATAAATCAGTGTGGAGGGTCTTTAAGAAGTATTGTATTGACCACCATTTGACCCAGCTACATCATTCCTAGGCTCATGCACAATCTGTATCCTAGGAAAGGTAGAACTAATTTGCTTTTGAGGTGCTGCCTCTGGTAGGTTTATCTTGCTCTAATGGATGGCTCCACTCTCACCCATATATATGTACAGCACAAATGTAGCTCAATGGTTAAAAGAAAAATTTAAAAAGAGCCATAATGATGGGGGTAGAAGTTATATCCTGGAGGATGTAAGAGAAGGAGAATGAATATCATCAAAATATATTGTTTGCATTTACAAAATTTTCAAAGACTTAACGAGAATTTTTCATTAAAATGAAATGATAATACATGCCATTGAAGATATAAAGAAGGAGAAACTCTTATTCACTATTGGTTGGCAAGTAATGTGGTTGAGTCACTATGGAAATCAATGTGAAAGACAATATAAAGGTAGTAATAGACATCACATTGGATTCACTTATGTCTGGATAGGAATTGCTGACATATATGTTGGATTTTTACAGTTTACTATTTTAAATATTTAACATACATGTACGCAATACATCCTGATAACTTTTATTCTTACTTCCTTTTCCTCTTTTAAACACCTATTAACTCTACCTTTCTGTACTTCCTGAAAGTCACCTTTCCTTGATCATATGATCTTGTTTTGTTTTGTGACCAACTAATTTTGACCAAAGTCATCTAGTGGATCCTGGGTGGGAATTATCCTTAATGAAACTTCTCAAATCTCTGAAATTTTCAGGAATCAGAAATGACACAATTATCATGTGTGACCTAGAAGTAGCTCTAGATAATAAGAACATGACTTCTTTGGAGATGTTTTAAGAGCATAGAGGAAACATTCTACAGATGTTATTACCATCAATAGGACATCATAAGGAACTTGATGAATTTTTGTATTTTTGGAGACCACTTAGAGCTACTGATGACATGATATGAAGAGTTACCTTCCAGAATCATAATCTCAGTTTTATTATTGCATATTCAAGGGAAGCAATGGAAATTTAACTGGGTAAGGGAAATAATGGGAATTTATTTTTGTAAGACTCCTTATCTGTCCCTAATTTATTCAGGATAGATAATCATTTTAAAATATGAATCATTTTAAAATATTTCTGACTAACATGTGATTATTCAGAAAATAATTTTTACCAGTTTTGCTTTCTAGATTTGAATTTATATCATATATTCATATAGTAGTAAGATAATGCACTTCTGAATCTGCCATAGTTGGTTATGTGCTGGAGGTATACCATCAAATATTAGAAATATTTAAACATAAAAATTCTTGTTCTTGCTTTCAGTTTGCTTTAGAGGCTTGTGTACACTGAATTAATTCCTGTTTAGCAGAATGTGTCTCATTCTCACTAGTTCTTTTTTGGGGGGTGGGGGTGGGGTGGGAGCTATCTTACTAATCAAGATATCACTCTATGTCCTTTAAAATAGTTCTATAGACTTAGAAAAAAAGTCATATTTTGCATAGTTTACTTTTTAATAAAATTATTGTTTGGGATATCACAATGTTTGAAATCCTTAGAAATATATTTCATTAAAAAGAGTAATTTTATAGAATATGGAGATAATCAAGAATGCTGGGAAAATTCTATTTATTCTCCACTATAAGATAACTATGTCTTACATAAAAGGAAAAATTTTCAACATACATAGAACAGATTCACTCATAAGAAGACTTTGATAGTTTGACACACTGATTAGTGGGATGCATGCTATGAAAAGCTGATGGTTCTCTATATCCCATATAGATGTTGTCCTTCCAGTGTTCCATTGGCTAAAACTTGTCCTGCCCTTAGAGATTTTAAAAATAAACAGGAGTAAGTAGTCATAATCTCATATCATGTGGTGGCCATACTTAGCCAGCTGAACTGTTTGTCAGCCCTCTAAACAATAGTCTTAGTAAAGAAAAATCAGTTTTATTTACAGGAAAAAATTCTTTCAAGGAACTTATTTAGTGCAACTTTTACATCCTTATTCCTCAGGCTGTAGATCAAAGGATTAAGCATGGGCACAACAATGGTATAAAATACAGAGGACACTTTCCCTTGGTCCATAGAGCTGACTGATGATGGCTGCAGGTACATGAATGCAAGGGAACCAAAGAAGATAGCAACTGCTGATATGTGTGAGCTGCAGGTGCTGAAGGCTTTGGACCTGCCTTCAGTGGATTTAATCCGGAGGATGCTGGCAATGATGAAGATGTAAGAGCTTAGAATTGTCAGAGTTGGAAAAAAGATATTGAAAACACTGAAGCACAAAACTAATACTTCATTAATAAAAGTATCAGAACAAGAGAGTTTGAGGAGTGGGGAAAGATCACAGAAGTAATGATTTATTACATTGGCCTTACAGAAATCTACTTTTAACATGAAGACTGTTTGAATTGTGGCACCAATCAAAGCCATACTGTATACTGCAAATATCATTGAGGAACAGACTTGAAAGGACATTACAGCATTGTAAAGCAAGGGCTTACAAATGGCAACATAGCGGTCATATGCCATTACAGCCAACATCTGACACTCTGCAATAGCAAAAGTAGCAAAAAAGCATAACTGTGTCATGCATTCAGGGTAGGAAATGATGTTCTTCACTGTCACAAAGTTCACCAACATTTTGGGAATAATGACATTGGACTGGCAGAGGTCAATGAAAGACAGACTGCTGAGGAAATAATACATGGGTGTATGTAGTTGAGAACTGAATAGTATCAGGTTGATCATGCTGAGATTCCCCACCACTGTTACCACATAGATTCCTAGGAACAGGAAGAAGAGGGGCAGCTGCAGCCCCGGTTTATCTGTTAAACCAGCAAGATTGAACTCAGTTACTCCAGAATGATTTCCTTGGAACATTTTCTTCTGGGAGTTCTATATAGAAAGAGATAGGAAAAAGTGAGATCAGTATTTGTAGTTTTATATACTTTAAGTTGTAAATAGAACTCTGAAGGCTTAGATTTTTCTAAACCCACTTTATTTAGGGTTCTTGAACAGTTCAATTTCCCTTCTAGCTTACCATCCAGAGGTAGTGAAGAAAGAAGGTTACTAGGTTTTCCTTTTTTCTGGACCTGTTTAAAAGTAGTTCTTTGTGATGATTCCACACTTCATTATCAGTATACTGCAATCAAGTCAAATAGCAAATGTGAAACATGAATCAGCAGCAGGGTTTGATTCAACAGAAATTTCAAGTCTGCTAAATCTACATGTGTCAGTAGTATGAACTAGCCAGAATCAGCCACAATACCACAAGAAGCTCATTGGCACCTTTCTCTCTACAAAATGAAGACCATTGAAGCTTTGCACTGCCAGCACAGACTAGCAAAGTGTTTGTTGGCCAGTGAAGACCAGCCAAGCATTGCATGATGTAGCAACACAAGATCATCGTTTCAAGGTGTGTGGGGACCTATTAACAGTCCTTCTAAACATCACACACACTTTCATCTGTTTTCAATAAAACATTACATGCTTGCTCACAAGACAGCTTCTAGAAAAATATCATATGACACCCTGAGTTTTTAAAGAAACCAGAAATTTTCACTTTAGAACTCAAGCTTGTATTTTGCAAGGCATCTTCTATTTTAATTAACTAAGATATTAGGCCTATCAACACATGGAACTGTAGCCTCCCTCAGCCCTGAAGTAGGCTGATCCAGACTTTGACCTTGCTGCCACTAAGAAGGAGATTACCTAGGGTGGAGCCTTCTGACCTAAATGGCTCTTTTGTTCTGTCACCTGCCACTGCTCTCTCCAAGACACTGCTACCTGCTTAGAAGCCCCTGAGATATTCTGGAGGATATTCTGCACATCTAAAAGCTGGCTCCAGACACCAAGAATGGACTGGTGGGGGATTGGCCTTCCCCCTTATACACACACTCTCTTAGTAAACCGGTGAGCCTTGAACAGAATCCTGTCTTGGTCTCCATTAATCTCTCACCATCTAAATCTCTTTCATCCCCAGCCTGCCTCCCAGGTGTACTCTGTTCAAATAGGCCACAGGCTGGCATACAACATGGAACTTATAGTTAAATATAAGTTACATCTGTCCCTGAATATAATTTTTGCTATGAGAATGTTAGTACTCAGTCTTCTAAGGACTCCTCATGACTTATTTGACATTCCCTGAATCATGGTACCAAATTTTTTTTTCTATGTTATAGTAAGAGCAGCATCCACACAAAGAAAAATGACCACCACCCACATGCACAACCTTTGCAATACTTAATGTTCATAACCTATAGCCTTTCTCCATAGGCAATCAATAGTATAAGCTGTCCTTTAACTAACATTATAGTAGAGCTTTAAATTAGGGCAATAAAATGAGAACATAAAATCAAAAGCCAAAGTACGGCATGAGAAGTCAGGAAATTGTCAATCTATAAAAATATTACATATATAAATCATTGAACTTATGTGTTTCCTAACAATTCAGTGTAAGAAGAATATTTTTCCAACAAATGGGCAATTAGATGAAGTTATATGTTAATACTTGATATCCAACTTTCCATACAATGAGAAAATTAATGAAAAATGGATACTATAATATTTAGTATAATATCTAAAAATAACATTTGAAGAAATAACTAGGTAGAATTTCATGCCCGTGAAATTGGTGTGGATAAGACATCACAATCAAATGTTATGGAAAAAAATTGAACATAATTAAAATTAATAGTAATTTGTTCCTTAAAAGACACCATAGATAGATGAAAATAACACATCTGAAGGAAAGTATCTTAAGGAGAACAATTAATAGAACTAAAGGGATGTTATATTCTAATGGTTACAAGACAAATAATCTAGTTAAAAATTGCTAGATAATTTAAAAAATCAACCTTCCATTGGAGAAAGATAAGTAACTATTAAATACCTGAAAATATGTGTACCATAATTAGTTAATAGGGACATTTAAGTAAAAAATCACAGTGCAACAAAATTTCACATTGATTGGCAGGGTTATGATAAAATGGTAACTGCTCAGAAGGATGCAAGGAATTTACAGTCTCATATTACTGGTGAGGATGTAGAATAGTGCAGAATTTTCAGAAAACTGTTGGAAAACACTCCAAAATGTAAAACATACAGTTATTGCAGGTCCATGGAATTTCAATACTTGAGACATATCTACAAGAATAGAAAACACACTGACACAAAAAGTCATACAAAAGAACCTGGAGTAGCACTGCTTACAACATGCAATGCTGGATGGAAGGGACTTACTGCTCATACTTGATTTCTTCTAATTCTGCAGGTGGTTATCTCCTATTCCAGAAAGCATTCCCATTCTGGACCAATTCTGTAGTTTTCTAGAAAAGCTTAAGAATGTCTAGAGATTGGTATTGCTAACTTAAAGTCAAACTCAGAAGTGGTAGTAGTAGTTTCTGTGAAATATGCTTTATTTATTTAAGCAAATCTAGTTTTGTTTCTTTTAAGATAAGGTTGGCTGCTTAAACAAGAGCTGAGTAAGGAAAACATCAATGGACATGCTACAGTGGACGAGAAAGGCCTATGAGGCTTCAACTCTACACAGAGCCATGAGGGGCAACTAAAGGATCCTGAGATTGGGAGAAATAGTTTTCCTCAGGGAAGAGCACACACTTAGTATAAATGATATAATTAATATTACAAAAGGAAATGATTAGAGATTCTATAATATAATATTATATAATTATACATAAAATCATAGTTATAAAATATAAATATAAATTTATAAATTGATATATTATATTATATAGACTATATAATATAATATAGACTATAATATAATATATCAATATAATGACTATATAATATTATATAGACTATAATATAATATATCAAAATTAAAAGAAATAAAAAGATAATGGGTGTTATGTTCATATAGTTATTCTGTGTTACCTGAATTACATGTGTTGGAAATTTATTCCTCAGAATAGAACATACCCAACACCCAATTGTCTGCCCTGAAAATACATATACAAGTAACATTATACAGCCTGGTCAGGTAGTGTTTAGGAATATAAATGTTTATAGATATACATAATATAGGAATTAATGAAAGAAGAAGCCATGAATTTGAATTTATTTATTTTAAATTTATTTAATTTGGGTAGGAGAAATGGCTCAGTGGTTAAGAGCACAGGTTCTTTTACTAGAGGTCCTGAGTTCAGTTCCCAGCAATCACATTGTGGCTATCCACAATCTGTAATGGGATCAGATGCTCTCTTCTAGTTTACTCCCATACATAAATTAAATAAATCTAATATTTTTTTTTGAGATTCTAATATAATTACATTATTTCCTATTTTCCATTCCTCCTGCCAAGTCTCTCAATACAACCTTCCTTGCTCTCTTTGAAATAAGGCTTCCTTTGACATTAATTGTTGCTACACAAACACACACACACACTCACACTCACACACACACACACACACACAGAAGTATATATTTCCACATATATGTCCATATAATTAGCCTCCATTTTATTAATATTAGAAAGGAATATGTTATAAGAAAAATGCCAAAATATAAAGGAAATTTTTCTCATTAAGCTTTGAGTACATAATTCTATGTGACAAAATTTAGATAGTATACTATATATAGCATTTCATAGCTTAGTTCTTCTGTCATTACTATGGCTCTATATTCACGGAACAAGTACAGCCACTGTACTCTGTAAATCATTATAACATTCTCTATATATGGGTTTAACAATCATAGTCACCTTATACAAACAGAATCATTTAGTAATATTTTATTTTGTGACTGGCTTGTTTCACATAACAGGTTCATCCACAGTTTTTAAAAATGAAAAGAATGTAGTGATGACTGGGAATCATTGAGAACCAAGTAAAGTGCATCTAGAAATTTGGTTTTAGTATTATTATCTGATAGATTATAAAATTAATACACATGTTAGCATAGAAAACCATGCTAAGTCACTGCATCTAAAAATAATTCCCCCATCTTCTTTTATTCTTATTTGTTCTCCACTCATACTGACTGATCCCCAGGTTATTGTGATAGTTTTTGCTAAACCTGCTGAACTAATCTTGTACAACTGATGGGTATGATTTGTAAATAAAGATAAAAATAATAACCTATAGTTATATATGCTTAAGGAATATGTAAGATTATTCAGATATTGAGTATTCTTAACTAATTATTTCCCTAAATCATATATTTTAATTATCATAATATATATATTACAAACATACATACTATACCTTATCAGTTATGCACATTATGAAATTTGTAAAAAATTACAATAAATAATTCCCTGATTATAATTATTCAAGTGATATTGTTTGGGTGTGAATGTGGACTGATGAAAATTTATTAACCATAAGCATATGCTATAGACATAAACCATAGAGAAATGCATGATAAAAAGTACTTGCTCACTAAGTTATAATCTATAAGGAGAGAGAAAATTAATCTATGAGATGCATATTATGACTTAGCAGATCTACAGGAGCACAGCTGTTATGGTGCTTAGTCCAGAATGGGTTTTCAAGAGAAATATGGGTATTGAAGGATAAAAAGAAATAAGCACAATATTAATAATTTTGGATTGTAAAACATCAAAATATACTTTCTAATTGTTTTTAAGAGAAATAATGAAAAATGAGGTAATAGAAATCCATATTGTTTTATATGATAATTTAATCTTATAAATATTATAGTTTATTATACAGTTTATACACTGAAGCTATTTGTAAAAACTGTAGAATTATTGAACAGTAACTTACAACTATTATCTATATGACCTATAATAATATTACTTTTTTATAATAAGAATTGCCTTTTTAATATCACCTTAGTGGAAAGAGCTATAGTCACTGAAATTTATAGTGTAATAACAAAATTCTATCCAAGCATGAAAAAATCCTGGGATAAATTTGATTCTCAAACATGAATGATATTTTCAGCTTTCAGTAGAAAATTTCTATAATATCTGAAAAGTAGAGATCATGAAGGTCGTCTGATAAATGAAAGTTAGGCCCTCACCTTTCCTCTACATGGAGTCTTCCATCCCAGTTACATGAGTTCAAGATAGAGTGCTCCTTAGATGAAATACCTCTTCATGTTTTTGGTGCAAGTAACTCAAAATATAATCTTCTGACTTATTTTTCTTTGAGGGATCAGAACAGAATTCTGAGTAGTTTATATTCTATATTCATACTATATAAATCCAGTGCCATGATTCCTCTCAAGTCTTTCAGAGGGACTTATTAAAATGATATTATTTTTCTAGAAACTTTTGAAAATGCAAGAGGCATCTCAAAAATGTTTAAAAGGAAACACCCTGAGAATTTCTTTCCATTGGGGTTGAGATGCTCAGTGGAAACAACAATTGAGGTTCCCACTGTCTCATACTTTCATTTTTTTTCCCTTGAGTATAATTCTTTGTGTCTGAAAATCATTTCAATTATTGTATTTGGTTCATAAACTCATGGCATGGTGAAGGATGCCTCCATGAGAAGTTCCCATCTGAAAATAATCTCTGAAATATATGAGGTCATTTTCTGTGCTCCCCCTTTTAATTACTATTTAGGAAAAATGTTTTATATTCATTATCAAAGTTATCTCTCATGTGTTCCTTTATTATTTCAAGAGTAATAAAGTTTCATAGAAGCGGCTAGAGATTAACATCTTTTTTTTTTTTTTTTTGGAAATGTAGAGGATTTTATTTGGAAGTTTTTCCTACAATACAATACAATACAATACAATACAATACAATACAATACAATACAATACAGGAAAACTTTAACCAAAACACAGATATGAGTGAGATGAAATTATCTCATCATCAGTCAAGTATAGGAAACAAAATTCAGGCATTTTAAAACATAAGTATAAGAAAAAGTATTTTTTTTTAACATTTGATATGAAATTGTATTGTTTCATTTTATTTGAAAACATATATTCATCTGTAATATCAAAACAAATTTTTTTTCTGGTTTTTATTAATTTTTTTATTACATATTTTCCTCAATTACATTTCCAATGCTATCCCAAAAGTCCCCCATACCCACCCCCCCCACTTCCCTACCCACCCATTCCCATTCTTTTGGCCCTGGCATTCCCCTGTATTGGGGCATATAAAGTTTGCAAGTCCAATGGGCCTCTCTTTCCAGTTATGGCCGACTAGGCCATCTTTCGATACATATGCAGCTAGAGACAAGAGCTCCGGGGTACTGGTTAGTTCATCATGTTGCTCCAACTATAGGGTTGCAGATCCCTTTAGCTCCTTGGGTACTTTCTCTAGCTTCTCCATTGGGAGCCCTGTGATCCATCCAATAGCTGACAGTGAGCATCCACTTCTGTGTTTGTTTGGCCCCGGCATAGTTTCACAAGAGAGAGCTATATCTGGGTCCTTTCAGCAAAATCTTGCTAGTGTATGCAATGGTGTCAGCGTTTGGAAGCTGATTATCAGATGGATCCCTGGATATGGCAGTCTCTAGATGGTCCATCCTTTCATCACAGCTCCAAACTTTGTCTCTGTAACTCCTTCCATGGGTGTTTTGTTCCCACTTCTAAGAAGGGGCACAGTGCACACTTTGGTCTTCATTCTTCTTGAGTTTCATGCGTTTAGCAAATTGTATCTTATATCTTGGGTATCCTAAGTTTTGGGGCTAATATCCACTTATCAGTGAATACATATTGTGTGAGTTCCTTTGTGATTGTGTTACCTCACTCAAGATGATGCCCTCCAGGTCCATCCATTTGGCTAGGAATTTCATGAACATCTTTACCTTAGTAAATTTGGCAATAAGTAGAGATCGAAGAAATATAGGCAAAATAAATGTTGCAATTTCTTAATTAATATATTTGTTAAAGGTACAATTTTACATAAGGGTGCAGGGAGAAAATTCTGGTGCCATGATAAGAAAGAGATGAAATGGACCAGCAAATATATTGGGGGATGTATGATGGTTACTCCTTTCCTTTTTTCTTCTCTGTCTCTGTCTCTGTCTCTGTCTCTGTCTGTCTCTCAATGTGGAAGCTAAAGGCGAGCAGTGGAAAGTTCTAAACTAACACATCTGGTACTCATTCAGAGTAGAACATAGTATATTAATGTTTTCTTTTTTAGCCTCCAATTAATTTAAATTTGCAAATTACAGTTAAGTAATTATATATCTCTATCTATATATATACATACATATATGTGCAAGTACCTCATATGTATGTATGTATGTATATATATATATGTATGTATATATATATGTATGTATATATGTGTATGTATATATATGTCTGTAGCGAATTAGGATGAACACATGAGTATTTGTTTAGTGTGTTTAGTGAATAGAATCAGGGACTCCAAAGTAGCAATGAGCAAAACAAACTTCCATGAGTATAGCATGTTTTTAATTCTGTTATTCAATAAATATATCCAGAGTTGATAGGGAATGTGGTTAATATTATTTCTGAGATGAAAATTAGAGATGTTTAGAACACTTTCAGTGCCAGGAAAGAACGGAGTGTTAAATTTCTGAGAGTACAAATAAGTATACATGCTTGACCAAAGAGGATTTCAAATTCACACATCTGAAGCTAATAAAACAAAAAAAGTAATGTGAAAGTTTACAAAAAGATATAAATTAAAATAGAAATAAAGTCTGTGAGTCTACATTCATTTAAATATGTGATTAAACAAACAAAGTTAAGACTCAAAATTATAGCACACAATTCTGAGAAAATGTATTGAATTCATCCTTCAGATTAATGGAGTACAATCTGTTTCTTCCTTAAGAGTGGGTTTCACTTGATACCTTTGAAGAGGTGAGCTCAGGAACTTTGTAAAATTCCACCAGACCCTTCCCCTCCATAAGGGAGGAGCTAATTACATTCCTCAGACCAAAGTGTGTGGGGGGACCAACCATCAGTCACCTGATGTGTCGGGGAGGCCCAGAGCACATAGACACTATTGGCTATTGGCCACCATGACTATTGGCCACCTACAGTCAAGAGAAGTTCTTGACACCTCATTCCCTAAAGACCAATCAGTTTAAAAGTCACACTGTTCTGCAAATCACATTTTGCCTAATGGCTGCTGTTCTGAAAACTGTATTTAAAATCACCAAACATGCTGCATGGGTGGTCATTCTCTCTCCCTTAGTGAGCAGGGTGACTCCAGCATGCGTGAACAATAAAACTCTTACTGCTTTTGCATTGATTCAATAAAAACTGCATAGTATTGGTATATAAAAAGACAGGCTGACCAATCGATAAAGACCCTGAAGTAAACCCACACACCTATGGACACTTGATATTTTACAAAGAAGCCAAAACCATACAATGGAAAAGGGAGAGCCTCGTTAACAAATGGTGTTGGTCTACCTGGATGTCTGCATGCTGAAGAATGCAAATAGACACATATTTATCACTCTGCAACAAAACAAAACAAAACAAAAACCCTCAAGTACAAGTGGATCAAAGAATGAATATAAAACCAGGTACATCGAAACCAAGAATAGAAATTGAGAAATAGCCTTGAGCTTATAGTTATAGGCATCAACTTTCTGAATAGAACAACAATGGTTCAGGCTCTAAGATAAACAATAGATAAATGGGACATCTCATGAAACTGAAAAGCTTTGGTAAGCCAAAGGACACTGTCAATGGGAGAACATGGCAGTCTACAGATTGGGAAAGGCTCTTCATGTACCCTATACAACAGAGGGATAATACTAACTAAAAATTTATAATGAACTCAATATATTAGACACCAAGAATGTTAATAAGCAAATTTAAAAAATGGGTTACAGAGCCCAAAAGAGAATTCATAACAAAGGAATATAAAATGGCTGAGAAGCACTTAAAAAAATGTTCAAAACTCTTAGCCATCAGGGAAATGCAAAACAAAATGACTGAGATTCCATCATATAACCATCAGAATGGCCAAGACCAAAAACTCAAGTGATAGCACATGCTGGTGAGGATATGGAGCAAGGATAACACTTTATTGCTGGGGGCGGGAGAGTTCAAATATGTACAAATATGGTGTCTTCTGTGTGGTTATTTTTGTTTGTTTGTTTGTTTTAATTTTCTTTATCTTTTTTTTGTCCAGTAGTAAGCCTTCTGATAGTTCCTCATCCCATTCCTCCTCCCCTGTCTTCAAGAGGGGCTCCACCCCCAAACCCACCAAACCCTGCCAGACCTCACCACTCCATGGGACCTAAAGTCTCTCCAGGGTTAGGTGTCTCTTCTCTCACTGAGGCCAGTCCAGGCAGTCCTCTTCTGTATATATGTCAGGAGCCTCAGACCAGATAATGTATGCTGCCTGGTTGGTGTCTCAGTGTCTCAGAGGTCTCAGGGGTCCAGGTTAGTTGAGACTTCTGGTCTTCCTATGTGGTCACCCTCCTCTTCAACTTTTTTCAGCCTACCCCTAATTAAGCCTCAGGGGCCCCCAACTTCAGTACATTGGTTGGGTCTAAGTATCTGCATCTGTCTCAGTCAGCTGCTTGTTGAGAGGACAACCATGTTAGGCTCCTGTCAAGAAGCACACCATAGCATCAGTAATAGTGTCAGGCCTTTGAGACTCCCCTTGAGCTGAATCCCAATTTGGGCCTGTCACTGCATCTCCTTTCCTCCAGTCTCTTCTCCTCTTTTGTCCCTGCAGGTCTTTTAGACAAGAACAAATCCGGGTCAGAGCTTCTGATTGTGGGATGGCAACCCCATTCCTCCACTTGATGCCCTGCCTTTCTACTGGAGGTGGGCTCTACAAGTTCCCTCTCCCCACTGTTGAACATTTCATCTAAGGTTCCTCCCTTTGAGTCATGAGAGTCCTTTCACCTCCCAAGTCTCTGGCACATTCTAGAGCCTCCCCACCACCTCCTACCTCCCGAGGTTGCCTGCTTATGTTCTTTCTGCTGGCTCTCAGGGCTTCACTCCCATTTCACACCCCAATACCTGATCATGTTCCCTTTTCCCTTCTCTGTCCCCTCTCTCACCTGTGTCCCTCCCTCCCTCTGCTCCCCATGATTCCTTTCTTCTCCCTTCCAAGTGGAATTGAGGCATCATTTTGAGGACATCCATCACACATTCCACATGATTCCAGTTCATAACTTAGGAGAATTTAAGTTATTTAAAATGAACGTTACATAAAACAAAAGAATAAATGAATAAAATGATTGTAGATAGAGTAAAATATAAAATTCTGTTTCATTTGAAGTTTATTCCCATGTCCATTCCTTTGTCCCCAGTCTGATTTAATTTTTCATACTGGGAAATGTGCTCAAGTCTTTGCACATCTTAAGAAACTGTTTTACGTTTGCCTTTCAGAAGCTTTGCAATTTTATGAGGTCCCATTTGTCTACTGTTGATCTTACAGCATAAGCCATTGGTGTTTTGTTCAGGAAATTTTCCTCTGTGCCCAGGTGTTTGAGGTCTTTCTCTATTTTCTTCTCTAAAAGCTTCAGTATATCTGGTTTTATGTGGAGGTCCTTGATCCACTTGGGTTTGAGCTTTGTACAAGGAGATAAAAATGAATCAATTTGCATTCTTCTACATGCTGACTGCAGTTGAACCAGCACCATTCGTTGAAAATGCTGTCTTTTTTCCACTGGATGGTTTTAGCTCCTTTGTCAAAGATCAGGTGACTACAGGTGTGTGGGTCCATTTCTGGGTATTCAATTTTATTCCATTTATCTACCTGCCTTTCTCTATAACAAGACCATACAGTTTGGTATTTTTTTGTTATCATTATTGCTCTGTAATACAGCTTGAGGTCAGTGATGGTGAGTCCAGTTCTTTTATTGTTTGAATAGTTTTTGTAATCCTGAGGTTGTTATGCCAAATATAATTCTCAAATTGCGTTCTAACTTTATGAACAGCAATCAACAGATTGGGAAAAGATCTTTACCAATCCTACATCTGATAGAGGGCTAATATCCAATATATACAAAGAACTCAAGAGGTTAGAATTCAGAGAATCAAATAACCCTATTAAAAATGGGGTACAGAGCTAAACAAAGAATTCTCAACTGAGGAATACTAAATGGCCTAGAAGCACCTAAAGAAATGTTCAACAGCCTTAGTCATCAAGGAAATGTAAATTAAAACAACCCTGAGATTCCACCTCATAATAGTCAGAATAGCTAAGATCAAAAGCTCAGGTTATGGCAGATGCTGGCAAGGGTGTGGAAAAAGAGGAACACTCCTTCATTGCTGGTGGAGTTGCAAACTGGTACAACCACTGTGAAAATCAGTCTGGTGGTTCCTCAGAAAATTGGACATAGTACTACCTGAAGACCCAGCTAAATCACGCCTGGGCATATACCAAAATGATGCTCCAAAATATAACAAGGACACATGCTCCACTATGTCCATACCAACTTTAAATATATTTATTTATTTATTTATTTATTTATTTATTTATTTATTTATTAGGTATTTTCTTCATTTACATTTTAAATGCTATCCCAAAAGTCCCCCAGACCCTCCCCCCGACACCCCTACCAACCCACTCCCACTTCTTGGTCCTGGTGTTCCCCCATACTGAGGCATATAAAATTTGCAAAACCAAGGGGCCTCTCTTTCCAATGATGGCCGACTTGGCCATCCTCTGATACATATGAAGCTAGAGACACGAGCTCCGGGGGTACTGGTTAGTTCATATTGTTCCACCTATAGTGTTGAACCTTATTTATAATAGCCAGAGCTGGAAAGAACCCAGATGTCCTTCAACAGAGGAATGGATACAGACAATGCAGTATACTTACAAAATGAAGTACTACTCAGCTATTAAAAACAATGACTTCATGAAAATCTTAGCCAAATGGATGGAACTAGAAAATATTATCCTAAGTGAGGTAACCCAGTCACAAAAAAACACATGTGGTATGCACTCACTGATAAGTGGATACTAACCCAAAAGCTCAGAATACCCAAAATACAATTCACAGGCCACATGTAGCTCAATAGGAAGGAACCAAAGTGGATGCTTCAGTCCTTCTTAGAAGGGGAAATAAAATATTCATGGGAGGAAATACTGAGACAAAGTGTAGAGCAGAGTCTGAAGGAAATGCCATCCAGAGACTGCCCCACCTGAGGGTCTAACCTATATATAGTCACCAAACCCATTCACTATTGTAGATGCCAAGAAGTGCTTGCTGTCAGGAGCCTGATATAGCTGTCTCCTGAGAGGCTCTTCCAGAGCCTGACAAATACAAAGTCAGATGTTTGCAATGAACCATTGGACTGATCATGAGGTCCCCAATGGAGGAGTTTGAGAAAGGACTGAAGGAGCTAAAGGGGTTTTCAAGCCAATAGGAAGAACAACAATATCAACCAACCAGACCCTCCAAAGCTCCCAGGGATTAAAACACCAACCAAAGAGTATACATGGAGGGACCCATAGCTTCAGCTGTGTGTGTAGCAGAGAATGACCTTATTGGTCATCCATGGGTGGAGAGGCCCTTGGTCC
This sequence comes from Mus caroli, assembly GCF_978045245.1. Lineage (NCBI taxonomy): Eukaryota > Metazoa > Chordata > Mammalia > Rodentia > Muridae > Mus > Mus caroli. The sequence continues at coordinate 37,552,830 of NW_028227266.1, read as the reverse complement.
TGTAAAGGCTGGATGCCCCAGTGTATGGGAATGCCAGAGCGGGGAGGCAGGAGGAGTGATGGGATAGGGGGTTTCTGGAGGGGAAACCAGGAAAGGGGATAACATTTGAAATGTACATAAAGAAAATATTCAATAAAACAAAAGAAAAAAAAAACTGTTTTATGACTGATATTCACCCCTAACCTCATTGATTGACATTAGATCAGCTTTAATTCATAGAAAGATTCTTTTACCTTCAACTGAGTAAACTCACTATGATTTCTTCCCCTCTGCTTTTTCTGCTTCCTCTCTTTCCCATCCCCTATCTCTTTGAAATAGGTTTTTTCTGTGTAATACCCGGGCTGTCCTGAAACTCACTTTTTAAGGCAGGTTGACCTTGAACGCATAGCAATATACCTACCTCTATCTCCCAAACTCACCATGATTTCTGTAACATTTATTTACATGGTGGTATACAACTAGGCTTGAGTGTAAAAATAAGCTGTTTTTACCACATTTAAAATATGTCATTATTTATTTAGCACGTGTGTGTACATGTGTGTACATGTGTGTGTGTATGTTTGTTACCCTTACAGAATTATATCTAAGAGTATATTATATGTATATGAATGTATGCATGCTAAGGTCTGCACATAGAGGTCAGAAGGCAACCTTTCATATATTGGGAATATTTTACAGCAGAAATATGACATTTTTATTCCTTCCACTTATTTTTGCATTTTTATTTATTACTTTATTCCATCACTGAGAAGGAAGCCGTTGTGAAAATCCTGTATGATTTTTGTAAGTAGATATTTTATTTTTTCTTGTGAAAATTTTACCAGAGGCAATAATATGTGGTAAGTTGGGAAGAGGCTATCCAATGGATACCAAGTTACAGTAAGATAGAAGCAAGGATCTTTGTGTTCAGTTGTAGAGTAGGATGAATAGAGATAATAATGACTAATCTGGAAGGAAATACCTAAAAAAAGATTTTAAAATACATAAATAGTAAACATTTGAGGTTGTAGATATATTTAATTTTATTTAAACATTGCACAGTATATACATGTATACTGTCATGTTGATAGGAGACACTTGTGCTGAGTACCAATTAAACCTACTTAAAGTTTATAACAATATGAAACTAAATAAATATGTAGACCTCTGCAAAATCAGTTGAGAAGAGACACATTCCAAAGTAGGGCGTAGTGGTTGAACATTATTGCAAAACAAACAAGCAAGCAATCACACAAACTGACAAATGAAACAAACCAACAACTCATACATATCAGGTCATGGAAAAGTACTTGAAATTCAAGAAATGAACAAATAAAAATTTGGGTTCATTCAAAAAAATGTGTCTAAGTCGGGCATGTGGCACACACCTTTAATCCCAGCACTCAGGAGGCAGAGGCAGGCAGATTTCTGAATTGGAAATGTAAATGAAGAAAATACCTAATTAAAAAAAAAAAAGAAAAGAGAAAAAACAAAAAACAAAAAACAAAACAACCCTATAATAATAAAGGAAATAGAAACAGTCATTAAGAATTTCCCAACCAAAAAAAATCCCAGGGCCAAATGGCTTTAGCACAGAATTTTAGCAGACTTTCAAAGAAGAGCTAAAACTCCTCAAACTGTTCCATAAAATAGAAACAGAAGGGACATTTCCTAATTCATTCTAAGATGCCACATAGAATGGTGATACCTTGATACCTAAACTATACAAAGACTCAACAAAGAAAGAGTATTTCATACCAATATCTCTTATGAACATTTATGCAAAAATTGTCAATAAATACTTGGAAACTGTATCCAGAAACAAATAAAAGACATCATCCACCATTATCAAGTAAAATTCATCCCAGGGAGGGATGGATGGTTTAATACATGAAAAGCCATCAAAGTGGTCCACCATGTAACCAAAATAGAAGAAAAACCATCATGTGATCGTCTCATTAGATGCTGAAAATACCTTTAACAAAATCCAATACCCTTCATGTTAAAGGTCTTCGAGTGATCAGGGATATAATGCACATACCTAAACATAATAAAAGTAATATATAGTAATCTAATAACCAACCTCAAATTAAATGGAGAGAAACATGAAGCAATTGTACTAAAATCAGGGACAAGACAAGCTGTCCATTCTCCCCCTATCTATTCAATAGAGTAGTTCAAGTTTTAGCTAGAGCAATAAAACAACTAAGGAATATCAACGGAATACAAATTGGAAAGGAAGAAATCCAAGTATTTTTATTAGCAGACTATATGATCGTATATATACACAACCCCAAATAACCCCAATATTTCTACAAGAGAACTCCTATAGTTGATAAACAGCTTCGGCAAAGTGGCTGGATATAAAATTAACTCAAAGAAATCAATACCCCCTTTATACAAATGATAAACAGGGCAAGAATTGAAATTAGGGAAACAAGACCCTTTACAATAGCCACAATAGTATGAAATATCTTGGTGTAATTCACCAAGCAAGTGAATGACCTATATGACAAGAACTTCAAATCAGCTTAGAAAGTAATTGAATAAGATATTAGAAGATTGAAAGATGTCCCATGTCGGGGTTGAGGTGGGGTAAATCTCTGGGAGGAGAAGTGGAGGGAGGATGGGAGGCAGGATTCTATCAGGGCACTGTGTGGGGGCAGCTATTTGGATGTAAAAAACAATAAACTTAAGGATAAAACTGAAATATCTATCCACTTCTGATCTGTACTATCATTGGCAGCATATTATAAGGAAGTTTAGCATTTACTTTGGATAATGGGATTTTCAATAAGGTTGAGAATTTACTTAAATATATATCAATTAGTAGAAAAAGACAGGCAAAATGAACGGATTTGGGATTAGATGCCCTGTTTAATTTAAGTATTTATTCTAATGTATGCCTGCATACTACAGATGACTCAAAGGTCCACATAAAAAATGAAATCAACTTTCATAAGAAGACAAAATAATTCACACGAGAGACAATGTTGACATATGTACCAATATTCAATAGATTACTCAAAAATATAATAATCATTAACAAGTTTGCCAGATCATCTTCTTTTCTTTAACAGTTTTTGTTACCAATATTATTTCTATCATTTTTAGGCAACACTGGAACTATTCAGGGAATTAAGATGAACACAAAGACAGAATAAAATACAGACAACACATTCCATTGGTTCCTGACTGATCACAAACAGTTACAACAAAAAGAGATCATAACTACAATCATATGGGTGATGCATTTGCCGACGGTTTGAATTTCCTTCAGTGAACTTAATGTGGATGGTTCTGACTATGATCACACTGTAAAAGCTTAGGGTTACCAGAGTCTAGGTAAGCATGCTAGGGATGTGTGTGTGCGTGTGTGTGTGTGTGTGTGTGTGTGCAGTAATGCATTGAAATATGTACTGAATGATAAGATTAATAGGGAAGGAATAAGAATAAAATAATAAAATAGGGTAAAGTCACAGATTATAGTCAACCACACCCAGTTTACATAATGAGTCCTAACCTTGAGCTAATGGACAAACAACATACTTCTCCCAAAACAGAGAAAGCAGGGCTGATGTGACATTCAGCATCAAGAAGCAAAAATTACATATAGGACAATGGAAATCGTGATTTTTTTATGAGTCCAGAGTGAAGGATTTTGTTATTTTTATTATACTAACAGAAATAAAAATGAAAATATAATAGAGTTTTTAAAGCATGTGCATAAATCATATAGATTACAGTGGATACTCAATTTGTATAGATGAGGTTTTCAATAGGCTTATATACATTCACACTTACCCAAACCAAACATCATTTTGAGTAGTATTATGGTCCAGTATCCCAATTTGACATACCCAATCACTTCTGCTAAAGACACCGACATGATTTTTTTCATTTTAAGTGGCGAATAACACTAAAACTTCCTCTGAGAATTACTGGGGTTATTATGTAAAGCATCCATTTGAAGTTCTGAGTGCAGATTATATTTTGCAAAAACCTCAAGGATGAATGTACTGCCTATTATTATTCTTGTCCTCTTAAGTGACCTCATCACTACCACTACCATCATTGGCATTATTATTAGAAAATAGAACTAGGACACCATAAGCCTCAAGAATTTTTCTATACACACTTTGGACCATGCAATGTATGTTCAAAGGCAATATACGTGAGGAAAATTGTGAAAAAAAAAACCACTGCACAGGAAAGCATGATTGATATTCTAAACTTTACAAAGTTGGGCTAACAAATCTTATACACAGGCAACATAATCACCTTTTTCTAATATGACTTCTCCATTCATGAATCTGCCACGTTCATCTGTTAAGAATTTTCTTTATGGAAGATTTGACATCCTTATTTCTCAGACTATAGATGAGTGGGTTCAGCATGGGAACAACAGTAGTGTAAAACACAGATGACACTTTCCCTTGGTTCATTGAACTTACTGAAGATGACTGTAACTATGTGAAAGCAGCAGAATCATAGAAGAGAGCAACAGCAGAGATGTGGGAACTGCAGGTGCTAAAGGCTTTTGACCTGCCCTCAGGGAAGCGAATACGGAGGATACTGACAATGATTAAGATGTAGGATATAAGGATGGTCAATGCAGGTGTCAAGATATTCAGTGCACTCAAGAAAAGAACCAAGAGTTCATTGATGTATATGCTGGAGCATGATAGCTCCAAGAGTGGGAAAAGATCGCAGAAATAGTGGTTAATTTTATTGGTCTTACAAAAAAACAATTTTAACATAAGTCCTGTGTGAACTGATGATCCAAGAATACGCAAAGTGTAAACTCCCACTGTGAACCAGAAGCAGACATGATGAGACATGACAACATTGTAAAGCAAAGGGTTACAGATGGCAACATAGCAGTCATATGCCATTTCAGCCAACATGTGACACTCTGCAATTGCAAAAAGAGAGAAAAAGTAGATCTGGTTCATGCATTCAGGGTAGGAGTTCTCCTCTGTCAAAAAGTTCAACAGCATTTTAGGAGTAATGACAGTGGAATGGCAGAGGTCAATTGCCGCAGACCCTGTGAAACGGTTTCAAGGAAACTCTCTTCCTAGGGTCTGGCACACTCTCCTTAATCCATATAAACCATAAAATCAATTTTCCGCTCCCACGTTAGTCTAATGTATGGATTCATGTGCGATCTATTTAGTATTACCTAATGTAATGCCTTTTAAGATTGAATTCTAACATAGCTAAAGTTTTTTCCCAGTGTTTCTAAGATCCCAGATAGCAGCAAGGAGCTTAACCTATTCAGTAACTAATTAAGCACTGCAATAAAACAATAAAGCACTAGCCATTAATTCAGTTGTCTGCAAAAAAGAGTCTGGGAATCTCACTGAGATAATAATATTTACTACAAACTACATTCCATGCAAGAGCAAGTTGATATACTATCCTGATAATGGGAATTTTCCAAACTAGATAAGAATTAACAAGGCCTAGAGAATTTCAGGGTCAGTGACATTACATTATTCTTGAAGCCTGTCAAGAGTTAAACCCCCTGGAGCAATTAACAATAAAGTGTGAAACTTTTGCCTGGCACAGGACTGATCCTAGGCAGGGTGATAATCTCTAAAGTAAACATTTATCTGGTTCTCTTTGTAGTCACTCCTCTTGCACCTGGAAAACTTCAATGTACCATGTCTGTTATGATTTGCAATTTTTGATATTCACTGTAATATAATTAGTCTAAGCTCGACCAGAAAATTACATTCAGATTCTGCACAACCTCTCCTGTGTATGTCTGTCACTCCGTCCTAAGCTTTGCCCACCTACTTTAGAGAACCGTTTCACGCAGGCACGGGACCCAGTGGGTCTGCGGCAGAATGGCGCCTTCGAACAGGGACATCAGAGTAGGTTAGTCTTTCTTTTTCTTTCTCTTTTCTTTCTATTCTTTATTTTCTCAGGCAAAGATAGGATCTCGTCGTGACCGTGCTGCAGACGGGCTGATACGTATATCAGTTAGAGACGAGTAAAATATATTATGGGGCAGTAAAAGTTAAAAGGGAAGGGATTGTTTCTGTTGGTCTTTAAGCACATTTCGTGCAAAAAATCAGTCCCTGGTTTCCAGAGGGGGGAAGCATGACATTAGAGATTAGAAGCGAGTAGGAAAGGATTTGAGGAAGTTCCATGAGGAAAATCTATCTAGGAATGCCCCTGACAATGCCTTTATATTGTGGCAACAAATGAGGGATCTATTGACTGAGAAAACAGACCTAGAATTCCTTGCAGAGGAAGCTCCTTCAGAGCCCTCTGATGATCAGAAACCTAATGCTGGTGAAAAGAATTCATACTGTTCAAGCAAAAAAAGGGAAAAGGCTAGAGAAAAGTGAATCAGAGACTATTCACAATGAAGATGATGATGAATGGGAAATTACTGAGGGAATGGCAAAATGTGAAATTAAGGAAAGAAGAGATTGTTCTCGTAAACACCCAGACAGTAGTGAGGAGGAGTCTTTAATTATGGCACCAGTCACCCACAGACGGGTACCAAAGCCACATCGGCTCTTGCTGCCGGTCGGTTTTAATGCTGCAGTGGCAGAGGCAAAAAGACAAGGAGACTTTACACTCACTTGCCCGGTAATTTGCAAAGAAGAAAGTGAGCCGCAATGGGAAACTTTGCCTTTAAAAACTCTTAAGGAATTACAGTCAGCAGTAAAAACACTGGGTCCTACTGCACCATATACTTTAAAGATTTTGGATGCAGTAGCTAGCCAGTGTCTCACCCCTTATGATTGGCACCAAATTGCAAAGACTACTCTTGCTCCCAGAGATTTCATTCTCTGGAGAACAGAGTATGAAGAAAGGGCCAGAAAGTTAGTTCAGGAAAGATCTTCATAGAGAAATGGAACTAAACCCACAGTGCCTATGCTTCTTGGGCAAAAAGACTATGCTGAACCAGCAGCACAACTGAAAAATTTAAAAGCAGTATTGGAGAAAATTAATCAGATAGCTGTATCTAGCTGGCAGAGTTTACCTCCACCTGGGGCTAAATCCACAGTCCTTTCAGGATTTAGACAAAAGCATGATGAATCTTATGAGAGTTATGTGGCTAGATTGGAAGAGGCAGTTTCTAGGATGCTTCCCCCCTCGGAAGAGACTGATATATTAATAAAACAATTGGCTTGGGAATACGTGAATACCTTGTGCCAAGACCTGAACAGACCAATCCATAAGACAAGTTCCCTACAAGATTATATTAAAGCATGTGTAGATGCCTCACTGGCTGTAATGCAGGAGATAGCTTACACCACAGCAAGGAAAAGGAAGAAACTCGGCACTACGTGTGGAATTACATGTTTCAGTTGCAAGAAACCGGGGCACCTGAGAAAAGATTGTAAGAATCTCTCAGGAAATAAGAAAAACGTTCCTTCGGGTCCCTGCCCACGATGTGGCAAAGGAAGACATTGGAAAAACGAGTGTAAATCAAAGTTTCACAAGGATGGTACTCCACTCACTAAAAAAAGCAGGTAAGACAAAAAACTAAAGGGGCAGTCTCTTAGCCCCATTCAGAAACTGTGGAGCTCATTATAGGACACAGCTCCAGTTATAAGAAAAAACTTCAAGTTGTGGATTCTGACACTTTAGGCTAAATTAAAAGTTATGGTTAAATTATGGTCAAAGTATAAAAAGAGACTTCATAAAAGTCAAAATATAGGTCACTTCTTACTGTTACCTTATTTACAATTTCCCAATCCTACATTGTGCTAAAATTCGTAGAAAAGGTTTATTTGAAAGTTAAGTCATCTCCTCAAACATGTATAATTCATTCTATAGATAATATTTTTGTTGGTTGCAGAAAATAGAGAACATCTTGCAGATGGCTATAAAATATTTGACTAAGTGTGGACTGATGATGGCTTCTAAAGGATTCAGCATGGTAAACTTTTAGGCTGTTTGAGACATTTAGTATATAGAGATTGTGTGTTTTCTCAAAAATTTGCCCTCAGATTAAATAAATTAGAAGTTTTGGATGCTTGCCAGAAGCTGATAGAAAATTTTGGATTTTAATCTTGGTTTAAAAACCTGCCTCTTACAAGCAGGAAAAGAAAGGAAGGGATAAAAGAAAGTGGATTTTAGAATTCTCCTAGGGACAGAGAGAAATCGGGGGATGCCCTGTTTTATTCTCTCTGGCCCCTACAGGAGAAATTCTCTACCCTTTATGTATTGTCTAATGTTTGGTGCACCAATCATGTCAATTCATGTATGTCTTTTGTTTCGTTGTCTGAGTGATTGTGTCGTTGTCTGAATGACTGTTTTTTGTTTCATGTTGAAAAAATAAAACAAAAATAAATGGTTAAAACTTTACCTGCTGATTCACTCTCAGTTTGCACAAAGGAGGCTGAGAGAGAGCCTTCACTTTAGCCAAAAATCAAGCATAGCAAGAGAAGTACTACTGAAAAACTTGTTTTTTAAAAGAAAAGGAGTCTGCAATCTTTTAGTTCTAAGGCAAATAAGCTAATAGTGGTTTTTCCTAAAAATTCTCTACAATTTTGCGATTATTGTGTTTAAGCAAATGACAAATTGCTTTTTTGTCTTATAGTATAGCTATAAAAGGTAAAATTCTTTGATTGCTCTAAAATTATAAGATTCATGTAGCCACTTCATTTGGTTTTTGATTGGTCTTAAAGGTATAAATATGATCTGCATATCTTAGTCATAGAGAATTGCCTTATAAGTTATTTGGTTATGATTAAAAGGATGTAACACTGGTTATAAAGTTAACTTAAAAATAGAAGCTTAAAAATAGAGTCATTTTCAAACAAAAGCACCTGGCATAAACCAGCCCAGAGAACTAGTCCTCTAAAGATACTTCTAAATTGAGATAACATTTTATGTAATTCTTATCCTAAAAGATAGACTTATCAAGATAAAATTTTAAAACAATGTCTCTTTAATGGAACATTAAAATTTAAACTGTCATACATTAATAAATTGGCAGCAAAATTTTGCAACTTGATAATGATGTTTTTAGTATTGATTTTAAGGAGAATAAATTGTTTAAAATTGAGTCTTGCTTTCCAAAAGTTATAGATATATTCTAATATTGCAACAAAAACTTAAAAATTATCGTTAAAATTGCCAGTGTCCCATTGACTGTAGTTTGCAGTTTGATCAAAAGCTTAAGATTTTTAACTCACCCATAATTAAGGTTATTACAAGAGTAATCATCTTATAAGAGTGCTAATGCTGCTCACTTTGGCCATTCAGCCATACAAAACAAGGCAAAGTTAACTAGATATATTCATCTTTGTACAGAAATTAGACCCTCACCCAATCAGTGGTTATGGCCTTACAGGACCATAAAAGGTCATAAAAATGTTTTAGGTATATGTCATCTTAAGAAAGACTGTCTGAAATCAGAGGCATGGACAGACAGTTAGATTGTTCTTCTGGAATCTGTCTTTATTGTAGGAGGACCAAGATGCTCAGATTAGAAAACATATACATTTGAGTTGATACAAAGCTTAAAGCAGGAACTTAGGAACTTAGTCTGCACAGGTGAGAGTGTGCACCACAGAGGCAGACAGCTTCTGGGTCCAGCGGGAGCCACAGAGCCAGCACCCTTTTGGGGCTGCAGACATCCGGCACCCTCCCAGCCAGAGGACAGTGGTCCGCCCTGCACGGGAGCCCTCTGCCTCAGGAGCAGAGAGTGCCATTTGGTTACTGGATTCCTCCGAGCTTTGGAACTTAGTCTGCACAGGTGAGAGTGTGCACCACAGAAGCTGACAGCTTCTGTGACCTGCCAAAGCAACACAGTATCTGGGAAAGGTCCTGTTTTGGGCCTTCTTCTTCGGCCAGGAGGAAGTCCAAACACCAGATATCTGTGCACCTTCCCTGTAAGAGGAGAGCTTGCCAGCTGAGAGTGCTCTAACCACTGAAACTCAGAGGAGAGATCTTGTCTCCCAGGTCTGCTGATAGATGTTAATCAGAATCACCAGAAGAAAAATCTCTAAACAGAGACAACTATAACAACTAACTCCAGAGATTACCAGATGTCGAAAGGTAAACGTAAGAATCTTAGTAACAGAAACCAAGACCACTCACCATCATCAGAACCCAGCACTCCCACTTTGCCCAGTCCAGGGCACCCCAACACACCCGAAAAGCTAGACCTGGATTTAAAAGCATATCTCATGATGATGGTAGAGGACATCAAGAAGGACTTTAATAACTCACGTAAGTAATTACAGGAGAAAATTGCTAAAGAGTTACAAGTCCTTAAAGAAAAACAGGATAACACAATCAAACAAGTAGAAGTCCTTAAAGAAAAACAGGAAAAGACAACCAAACAGGTAGAAGTCCTTAAAGAAAAACAGGACAACACATCCAAACAGGTGATGGAAATGAACAAAACCATACTAGACCTAAAAAGGGAAGTAGACACAATAAAGAAAACCCAAAATGATGCAACACTGGAGATAGAAACACTAGGAAAGATATCTGGAACCATAGATGTGAGCATCAGCAACAGAATACAAGAGATGGAAGAATCTCAGGTGCAGAAGATTCCATAGAGAACATCAGCACAACAATCAAATAAAATGGAAAATGCAAAAAGATCCTAACTCAAAACATCCAGGAATCCAGGACAAAATGGGAAGACCAAACCTATGGATAATAGGAGTGGATGAGAATGAAGATTTTCAATTCAAAGGACCAGCAAAGATCTTCAACAAAATTATAGAAGAAAACTTCCCAAATCTAAAGAAAGAGATGCCCATGAACATACAAGAAGCCGACAGAATTCCAAATACACAGGACCAGAAAAGGAATTCCTCCTGACACATAATAATCAGAACAACAACTGCTCTAAATAGAGATAGAATACTAAAAGCTGTAAGAGAAAAAGACCAAGTAACATATAAAGGCAAGCCTATCAGAATTACACCAGATTTTTCACCATAGACTATGAAAGAAAGAAGATCCTGGACAGATGTTATACAGACACAAAAAGAACACAAATTCCAGCCCAGGCTACTATACCCAACGAAACTCTCAATTAATGAATATGGAGAAACCAAAGTATTCCACGACAAAACAAAATTCACACATTATCTTTCCATGAATCCAGCCCTTCAAAGGATAATAACAGAAAAAAACAAATACAAGGACAGGAACCAGCCCCTAGAAAAAACAAGAAGATAATCCCTCAACAAACCTAAAAGAAGACAGCCACAAGAACAGAATGCCAACTTTAACAACAAAAATAAAAGGAAGCAACAATTACTTTTCCTTAATATCTCTTAATATCAATGGACTCAACCCCCCAATAAAAAGACATAGACTAACAAACTGGCTAAACAAACAAGACCCAACATTTTGCTGCTTACAGGAAACTCATCTCAGAGAAAAGGACAGACACTACCTCAGAATGAAAGGCTGGAAAACAAGTTTCCAAGCAAATGGTATGAAGAAACAAGCTGGAGTAGCCATTCTAATATCTGATAAGATTGACTTCCAACCCAAAGTCATCAAAAAAGACAAGGAGGGGCACTTCATACTCATCAAAGGTAAAATCCTCCAAGAGGAACTCTCAATTCTGAATATCTATGCTCCAAATACAAAGGCAGCCACATTCATTAAAGAAATTTTAGTAAACTCAAAGCACACATTGCACCTCACACAATAATAGTGGGAGACTTCAACACACCACTTTCACCAATGGACAGATCATGGAAACAGAAACTAAACAGGGACACAGTGAAACTAACAGAAGTTATGAATCAAATGGATCTGGCAGATATCTACAGAACATTCTATCCTAAAACAAAAGGATATACCTTCTTCTCAGCACCTCATGGTACCTTCTCCAAAATTGACCACATAATTGGTCACAAAACAGGCCTCAACAGATACAAAAATATTGAAATTGTCCCATGCATCCTATCAGATCACCATGGACTAAGGCAGATCTTCAATAACAAAATAAATAATAGAAAGCCAACATTCACGTGGAAACTGAACAACACTCTTCTCAATGATACCTTGGTCAAGGAAGGAATAAACAAAGAAATTAAGGACTTTTTAGACTTCAATGAAAATGAAGCCACAACATACCCAAACTTATGGGACGCAATGAAAGCATTTCTAAGAGGAAAACTCATAGCTCTGAGTGCCTCCAAAAAGAAACTAGAGAGAGCACACATTAGCAGCTTGACAACACACCTAAAAGCACTAGAACAAAAGAAAGCAAATTCACCCAAGAGGAGTAGACTGCAGGAAATAATCAAACTCGGGGGCGAAATCAACCAAGTGGAAACAAGAAGAATTATTCAAAGAATCAACCAATCAAGGAGCTGGTTCGTTGAGAAAATCAACAAGATAGATAAACCCTTAGCCAGACTCATTAGAGGGCACAGGGAAAGCATTCTAATTAACAAAATCAGAAATGAAAAAGGAGACATAACAACAGATCCTGAAGACATCCAAAACACCATCAGATCCTTCTACAAAAAGCTATACTCAACCAAACTGGAGAACCTTGATTAAATGGACAAGTTTCTAGACAGATACCAGGTACCAAAGTTGAATCAAGATCAGGTTAATGATCTCAACAGCCCTATATCCACCAAAGAAATAGAAGCAGTCTATAATAGTTTCCCAACCAAAAAAGCCCAGAACCAGATGGGTTTAGTGCAGAGTTCTATCAGACCTTCAAAGAAGATCTAATCCCAGTTCTTCACAAACTATTCCACAAAATAGATACAGAAGGTACTCTACCCAACTCATTCTATGAAGCCACAATTACTCTGATACCTAAACCACAAAAAGACCCAACAAAGATAGAAAATTTCAGACCAATATCCCTTATGAATATTGATGCAAAAATCCTCAATAAAGGTCTTGCTAACCGAATCCAAGTACACATCAAAACAATCATCCATCCTGACCAAGTAGTTTTCATCCCAGGGATGCAGGGATGGTTCAATATAGGGAAATCCATCAATGTAATCCAGTATATAAACAAACTCAAAGACCAAAACCACATGATCATCTCGTTAGATGCTGAAAAAGCATTTGAAAAGATCCAACACCCATTCATGATAAAAGTCTTGGAAAGATCAGGAATTCAAGGCCCATACCTAAACATGATAAAAGAAATCTACAGCAAACCAGTAGCCAACATCAAAGTAAATGGTGAGAAGCTTGAAGCAATCCCTCTAAAATCAGGGACTAGACAAGGCTGTCCACTTTCTCCATACCTATTTAACATTGTACTTGAAGTCCTAGCCAGAGAAATTCAACAACAAAAGGAGATCAAATGGATACAAATTGGAAAAGGTGAAGTCAAAATATCACTTTTTGCAGATGATATGATAGTATATATAAGTGACCCTAAAAATTCCACCAGAGAACTCCTAAACCTGATAAACAGCTTCGGAGAAGCAGCTGGATATAAAATTAACTCAAACAAATCAATGGCCTTTCTCTACACAAAGAATAAACAGGCTGAGAAAGAAATTAGGGAAACAACATGTCTTAGTCAGGGTTTCTATTCCTGCACAAACATTATGACCAAGAAGCAAGTTGGGGAGGAAAGGGTTTATTCGGCTTACACTTCCATGCTGCTGTTCATCACCAAAGGAAGTCAGGACTGGAACTCAGACAGGTCAGGGAGCAGGAGCTGATACAGAGGCCACGGAGGGATGTTCTTTACTGGCTTGCCTCCCCTCGCTTGCTCAGCCTACTCTTATAGAACCCAAGACTACCAGCCCAGGGATGGTCCCACCCACAAGGGGCCTTTCCCCCTTGATCACTAATTGAGAAAATGCCTTACAGTTGGATCTCATGGAGGCATTTCCTCAACTGAGGCTCCTTTCTCTGTGATAACTCCAGCTGTGTCAAGTTGACACACAAATAGCCAGTACAATTGACCCCTTGTCAACTTGACACACAAAAACATCACTAGTAAGCCTCAACCCTTACATTCTTATTCATCCCCAAGATCTAAATAACTTTAAAAGTCCCACAGTCTTTACATATTCTTAAAATTTCAATCTCTTTAAAATATCCATCTCTTTTAAAATCCAAAGTCTTTTTACAATTAAAAGTCTCTTAACTGTGGGCTCCACTAAAACAGTTTCTTCAAGAGGGAAAATATCAGGGCACAGTCACAATCAAAGCAAAAATCAATCTCCAACCTTCCAACATCTGGGATCCAACTCACGATCTTCTGGACTCCTCCAAGGGCTTGGGTCACTTCTCCAGCCATGCCCTTTGTAGCACACACATCGTCCTCTGGGCTCCAGATGCCTGTACTCCACTGCTGCTGCTGCTCTTGGTGGTCATCTCATGGTACTGGCATCTCCAAAACACTGCATGACCCCTTCATGCCTTCAAAACCAGTACCACCTGGGTGACCCTTACACATTACCAAGTCCCGCCGCAGAAGGAGTACAACCTTGCCTATCTCTGGAACACAGCCTCTTTGTGCTTTTCAGAAAACACTTCCCAGAAGATGTCACCTCAACGATGCTGGTCTCTTCTTAATCACCGCTAATTTCTTAGCTCCAGCTAACCAGCATCAATAGTCCCAGTAATGCAAAGTTTTTGCTTTAGTAGTTCTGGGATCTTGTTAATCACAGCTGATTCTTCAGCCCCAGCTAACCAGAACTACAAAATCTTCACAATCAAAACAGCAATGGCCCTGAAAAGAGTCTTTAATTTTCCCTCTGAAATTTCACAAACAAGACCTCCATCTTCTGCACTGTTCTCAACATTATCTTCCAAGCTCCTACACAACATCTGACAGAGCTCTTAACAACGAATGGATCTTCAAGCCCAAAGTTCCAAAGTCCTTCCACAGTCCTCCCCAAAACATGGTCAGGTTGTCACAGGAATACCCCACTCTGCTGGTACCAATTTCTGTATTAGTCAGGGTTCTCTAGAGTCACAGAACTTATGGATAGTCTCTATATAGTAAAAGAATTTATTGATGACTTACAGTCGGCAGCCCAATTCCCAACAATGGTTCAGTCACAGCTGTGAATGGAAGTCCAAGAATCTAGCAGTTACTCAGTCTCACACGGCAAGCAGGCGAAGGAGCAAAAGCTAGACTCCCTTCTTCCAATGTCCTTATATTGTCTCCAGCAGAAGGTGTAGCCCAGATTAAAGGTGTGTTCCACCACACCTTTAATCCCAGATGAAAGGTGTAGCCCAGATTAAATCTCCTTAAACTCGGAGATTTAATCTTCTGGAATCCATAGCCACTATGGCTCAAGATCTCCATACCAAGATCCAGATAAGGATCTCCAAGCCTCCAGATAAGGGTCACTGGTGAGCCAATTCTGGATTGTAGTTCATTCCAAATATAGTCAAGTTGACAACCAGGAATAGCCACTACAAACACCCTTCTCAATAGTCACAAATAATATAAAATATCTTGCACACTATGCCCCTTCTTAGAATTGGGAACAAAACACCCATGGAAGGAGTTACAGGGACAAAGTTTGGAGCTGTGATGAAAGGATGGACCATCTAGAGACTGCCATATCCAGGGATCCATCCCATAATCAGCTTCCAAACGCTGACACCAATGCATACACTAGCAAGATTTTGCTGAAAGGACCCAGATATAGCTGTCTCTTGTGAGACTATGCCGGGGCCTAGTAAACACAGAAGTGGATGCTCACTGTCAGCTATTGGATGGATCACAGGGCTTCCAATAGAGAAGCTAGAGAAAGTACCCAAGGAGTTAAAGGGATCTGCAAACCTATAGGGGGAACAATAAGATCAACTAACTAAGAAAGTGAAAGATCTGTATAATAAAAACTTCAAGTCTCTGAAGAAAGGAATTATAGAAGATCTCAGAAGATGGAAAGATCTCCCATGCTCATGGATTGGCAGGATCAACATTGTAAAAATGGCTATCTTGCCAAAAGCAATCTACAGATTCAATGCAATCCCCTCAAAATTCCAACTCAATTCTTCAACGAATTAGAAAGTGCAATCTGCAAATTCATCTGGAATAACAAAAAACCTAGGATAGCAAAAACTCTTCTCAAGGATAAAAGAACCTCTGGTGGAATCACCATGCCTGACCTAAAGCTTTACTATAGAGCAATTGTAATAAAAACTGCGTGGTACTGGTATAGTGACAGACAAGTAGACCAATGGAATAGAATTGAAGACCCAGAAATGAGCCCGCACACCTATGGTCACTTGATCTTCGACAAGGGAGCTAAAAACATCCAGTGGAAGAAAGACAGCATTTTCAACAAATGGTGCTGGCCCAACTGGTTGTTATCATGTAGAAGAATGCGAATCGATCCATTCCTATCTCCTTGTACTAAGTTCAAGTCTAATTGGATCAAGGAACTTCACATAAAACCAGAGACACTGAAACTTATAGAGGAGAAAGTGGGGAAAAGCCTTGAAGATATGGGCACAGGGGAAAAATTCTTGAATAGAACAGCAATGGCTTGTGCTGTAAGATTGAGAATTGACAAGTGGGACCTCATAAAACTGCAAAGCTTCTGCAAGGCAAAAGACACCATCAATAAGACAAAAAAAACACCAACAGATTGGGAAAGGATCTTTAACTATCATAAATCAGATAAGGGACTAATATCCAATATATATATAAAGAACTCAAGAAGGTGGACTCCAGAAAATCAAATAACCCCATTAAAAATGGGGCTCAGAACTGAACAAAGAATTCTCACCTGAAGAATACCGAAAGGCAGAGAAGCACCTGAAAAAATGTTCAACATCCTTAATCATCAGGGAAATGCAAATCAAAACAACCCTGAGATTCCACCTCACACCAGTCAGAATGGCTAAGATCAAAAATTCAGGTGACAGCAGATGCTGGCGAGGATGTGGAGAAAGAGGAACACTCCTCTATTGTTGGTGGGATTGCAAGCTTGTACAACCACTCTGGAAATCAGTCTGGTGGTTCCTCAGAAAATTGGACATAGTACTTCCGGAGGATACAGCAATACCTCTCCTGGGCATATATCCAGAAGATGTCCCAACCGGTAAGAAGGACACATGCTCCACTATGTTCATAGCAGCCTTATTTATAATAGCCAGAAGGTGGAAAGAACCACAGATGCCCCTCAACAGAGGAATGGATACAGAAATTATCCATTTACACAATGGAGTACTACTCAGCTATTAAAAAGAATGTATTTATGAAATTGCTAGCCAAATGGATGGACCCGGAGGGCATCATCTTGAGTGAGGTAACACAATCACAAAGTAACTCACAGAATATGTATTCACTGACAAGTGGATATTAGCCCAAAACTTAGGATACCCAAGATATATGATACAATTTGCTAAACGCATGAAACTCAAGACTAATGAAGACCAAAGTGTGCACACTATGCCCCTTCTTAGAATTGGGAACAAAACACCCATGGAAGGAGTTACAGGGACAAAGTTTGGAGCTGTGATGAAAGGATGGACCATCTAGAGACTGCCATATCCAGGGATCCATCCCATAATCAGCTTCCAAACGCTGACACCAATGCATACACTAGCAAGATTTTGCTGAAAGGACCCAGATATAGCTGTCTCTTGTGAGACTATGCCGGGGCCTAGCAAACACAGAAGTGGATGCTCACTGTCAGCTATTGGATGGATCACAGGGCTTCCAATGGAGAAGCTAGAGAAAGTACCCAAGGAGCTAAAGGGATCTGCAACCCTATAAGGGGAACAACATGATCAACTAACCAGTACCCCGGAGCTCTTGTCTCTAGCTGCATATGTATCGAAAGATGGCCTAGTCGGCCATCACTGGAAAGAGAGGCCCATTGGACTTGCAAACTTTATATGCCCCAATACAGGGGAACGCCAGGGCCAAAAAACTGGGAATGGGTGTGTAGGGAAGTGGGGGGGTATGGGGGACTTTTGGGATAGCATTGGAAATGTAATTGAGGAAAATACGTAATAATAATTAAAAAAAAAAAAAGAAAAAAAGCTTAAAGCAGCCTCAGGAAAATTTGTGCAAGGTTTTTTGCGTTTTGCAGACTGTGCCTAGGGACGTTCTTAAAACTTCACCCTCCCTCCCTTCTGGGGCATTTTTTTAGCTAAACAACATTTTTCTTTTCAGATCCACCCAGGTGTTGTTCATAATAAAGACTAAATTCAAGATTTACAAAAGGTCAATCAGGCTTTAGAACTTATAAAGGCATTATAAGATAACTTGCCTACTTCATACAAAATTATTATAGATTTGAAAGTTTATTATTTCCTTCGCATCATGTTAACTCTAAAGAGTTTACTTCTAGTGAACTGTTGACCATTAAAGATTTTTGTCCCTAGTTATGGCTAATATAGATTTACAATATGTAAGAAATTTTTATTGTCGGCTTCAATACAAAAAGCATAAAGTTAAATCTTTCAGTATATATTGTTTCCTAAGTGGAAAGTATTTTACTAGCTAATGTCTCTAAAAGGAAAGTTTAAACTTCTAGGGAATAGTTGTTGCTTCATAAAATTCAGGGGCAATATCTTTTTAATATTTGGGATTTTTAGTTATACTGGAAAATTGGTACAAATTTGCTTCAAAATTTTATTTTCAAAAGCTTCCAGAAAATGTTAATTGGTTAAAACCTCACCTTATATTCACCACTGGAGAACCTAAGCCTTTGTTAGGTGCTATCAAGTAAGATTCAAATTAACTGGTGAGAACCAAAAAGACTTTAACAGAAAGTAGAGGAAACTTCTGTTATCTATTGGTATCGATTGTAATTGGTGGTAATTAAATATTAGCTACATATTCCAGTTATTGTTATTAAATGTGTCCACAGCTATTCTCTGGCAAGAAAAAACATTAATGTAAAATCATCCTTCTTCACCTCAAAGTTTTAACATCCTATTAAAAGGCTGCTGTGGTGCTAATTAAAAATTAAGAATTCCTTTTTCCAAACAGCAATTGGCTATTGCAAAATATTGATATTTGACATATTGCATATCATCATTTAAAATAAAATTGATACTCATCCAAAAAATAAGTTAAAAATTGCCTATATACATGCATCCCATTTACTGTATTTAAAAACAACATTTCTATGGGAGAAAAGTATATGTGAATTGGATCACATGTTTATTCTTTTGAGTTTCTGGTTTAGGATAGGTAAAGATCCTTTCCAATCTGTTGGTGGTCTTTTTGTCTTATTGACGGTGTCTTGCAGATGCTTTGCAGTTCCATGAGGTCCCATTTTTCAATACTCGATCTTACAGCACAAGCCATTGCTGTTCTATTCAGGAATCTTTCCCCTGTGCCCATATCTTCAAGGATTTTCCCCACTTTCTCCTCTATAAGTTTCAGTGTCTATGGTTTTATGTGAAGTTCCATGATCCACTTAGATTTGACCTTAGAACAAGGAGATAGGAACGGATCAATTCGCATTCTTCTACTTGATAACAACCAGTTGTGTCGGCACCATTTGTTGAAAATGTTGTAGTTCTTCCACTGGATGGTTTTAGCTCCCTTGTCGAAGATGAAGTGACCATAGGTGTGTGGGTTCATTTCTGGGTCTTCAATTCTATTCCATTGGTCTACTTGTCTGTCACTGTACCAGTACCACGCAGTTCTTAACACAATTGCTCTGTAGTAAAGCTTTAGGTCCGGCATGGTGATTCCACCAGAGGTTCTTTTATCCTTGAGAAGAGTTTTTGCTATCCTAGGTTTTTTGTTATTCCAGATGAATTTGCAGATTGCTCTTTCTAATTCGTTGAAGAATTGTGTTGGAATCTGGTGGGGATTGCATTGAATCTGTAGATTGCTTTTGGCAAGATAGCCATTTTTACAATGTTGTTCCTGCCAATCCATGAGCATGGGAGATCTTTCCATCTTCTGAGATCTACTTTAATTTCTTTCATCAGAGACTTGAAATTTTTATCATACAGATCTTTCAATTCCTGAGTTAGATTCACGCCAAGATATTTTACATTATTTGTGACTATTGAGAAGGGTGTTGTTTCCCTAATTTCTTTCTCAGCCTGTTTATTCTTTGTGTAGAGAAGGGCCATTGACTTGTTTGAGTTAATTTTATATCCAGCTACTTCACTGAAGCTGTTTAACAGGTTTAGGAGTTCTCTGGTGGAATGTTTAGGGTCACTTATATATACTATCATATCATCTGCAAAAGGTGATATTTTGACTTCTTCCTTTCCAATTTGTATACCCTTGATCTCCTTTGTTGTTGAATTGCTCTGGCTAGGACTTCAAGTAAAATGTTGAATAGGTAGGGAGAAAGTGGGCAGCCTTGTCTAGTCCCTGATTTTAGTGGGATTCCTCCAGCTTCTCACCATTTACTTTGATGTTGGCTACTGGTTTGCTGTAGATTGCTTTTATCATGTTTAGGTATGGGCCTTGAATTCCTGATCTTTCCAAGACTTTTATCATGTATGGGTGTTGGATTTTGTCAAATGCTTTTTCCGCATCTAACGAGCTGATCATGTGGTTTCTGTCTTTGAGGTTTTTTATATAATGGATTATGTTGATGGATTTCCATATATTAAACCATCCCTGCATCCTGGAATGAAACCTACTTGGTCATGATGGATGATTGCTTTAATATGTTCTTGGATTCGGTTAGCAAGAATTTTATTGAGTATTTTTCCATCAATATTCATAAGGGAAATTGGTCTGAAGTTCTCTATCTTTGTTGGATCTTTCTGTGGTTTAGGTATCAGAGTAACTGTGGCTTCATAGAATGAGTTGGGTAGAGTTCCTTCTACTTCTATTTTGTGGAATAGTTTGTGCAGAACTGGAATTAGATCTTCTTTGAAGGTCTGGTAGAACTCTGCACTAAACCCATCTGGTCCTGGCCTTTTTTTTTTGGCTGGGAGACAATTAATGACTGCTTCTATTTCTTTAGGGGATATGGGACTGTTTAGATCGTTAACTTGATCCTCATTTAACTTTGGTACCTGGTATCTGTCTAGCAATTTGTCAATTTCGTCCAGGTTTTCCAGTTTTGTTGAGTATAGCCTTTTGTAGAAGGATCTGATGGTGTTTTGGATTTCTTCAGGATCTGTTGTTATGTCTCCCTTTTCATTTCTGATTTTGTTAATTAGGATGTTGTCCCTGTGCCCTCTAGTGTGTCTAGCTAAGGGTTTGTCTATCTTGTTGATTTTCTCAAGGAGTCAACTCCTTGTTTGGTTAATTCTTTGAATAGTTCTTCTTGTTTCCACTTGGTTGATTTCACCCCTGAGTTTGATTATTTCCTGCCGTCTACTCCTCTTGGGTGAATTTGCTTCCTTTTTTCTAGAGCTTTTAGATGTGTTGTCAAGCTGCTAGTGTGTGCTCTCTCCAGTTTCTTTTTGGAGGCACTCAGAGCTATGAGTTTCCCTCTTAGAAATGCTTTCATTGTGTCCCATGGGTTTGGGTATGTTGTGGCTTCATTTTCATTAAACTCTAAAAAGTCTTTAATTTCTTTGTTTATTCCTTCCTTGACCAAGGTATCATTGAGAAGTGTGTTGTTCAGTTTCCACGTGAATGTTGGCTTTCCATTATTTATGTTGTTATTAAAGATCAGCCTTAGTCCATGGTGGTCTGATAGGATGCATGGGACAATTTCAATATTTTTGTATCTGTTGAGGCTTGTTTTGTGACCAATTATGTGGTCAATTTTGGAGAAGGTCCCGTGAGGTGCTGAGAAGAAGGTATATCCTTTTGTTTTAGGATAGAATGTTCTGTAGATATCTGCCAGATCCATTTGATTCATAACTTCTGTTAGTTTCACTGTGTCCCTTTTCAATTTGTGTTTCCACGATCTGTCCATTGATGAAAGTGTTGTGTTGATGTCTCCCAATATTATTGTGTGGGGGTCAATGTGTGCTTTGAGCTTTACTAAAGTGTCTTTAATGAATGTGGCTGCCCTTGCATTTGGAGCATAGTTATTCAGAATTGAGAGTTCCTCCTGGAGGATTTTACCTTTCATGAGTATGAAGTGTCCCTCCTTGTCGTTTTTGATAACTTTGGGTTGGAAATCGATTTTATTCGATATTAGAATGGCTACTCCATCTTGTTTCTTCAGACCATTTTCTTGCAAAATTGTATTCCAGCCTTTAACTCTGAGGTAGTGTCTGTCTTTTTCCCTGAGATGGGTTTCCTGTAAGCAGCAGAATGTTGGGTCTGTTTGTGTAGCCAGTCTCTTAGTCTATATATTTTTGTTGTGGAATTGAGTCCATTGATATTAAGAGATATTAAGGAAAAGTAATTGTTGCTTCCTTTTATTTTTGTTGTTAGAGTTGGCATTCTGTTCTCCTGGCTGTCTTCTTTTTAGTTTGTTGAGGGATTACTTTCTTGCTTTTTCTAGGGCCTGATTTCTGTCCTTGTACTGTTTTGTTTTGTTTTGTTTTGTTCTTCTGTTATTATCCTTTGAAGGGCTGGATTTGTGTAAAGATAATGTGTGAATTTGGTTTTGTCATGGAATACTTTGGTTTCTAGAGCTATGGTAATTGAGAGTTTGGCTGGGTATAGTAGCCTGGGTTGGCATTTGTGTTCTCTTAGTGTCTGTATAATATCTGTCCAGGCTCTTCTGGCTTTCATAGTCTCTGGTGAAAAGTCTGGTGTACTTCTGATAGGCCTGCCTTTATATGTTACTTGACCATTCTCCCTTACTGCTTTTAATAATCTATCTTTATTTAGTTAATTTGTTGTTCTGATTATTATGTGTTGGGAGGAATTTCTTTTCTGGTCCAGTCTATTTGGAATTCTGTAGGCTTCTTGTATGTTCATGGGCATCTCATTCTTTAGGTTTGGAAAGTTTTCTTCTATTATTTTGTTGAAGATATTTGCCGGTCCTTTGAGTTGAAAATCTTCATTCTCATCAACTCCTATTATCTGTAGGTTTGGTCTTCTCATTGAATCCTGGATTTCCTCGACGTTTTGAGTTAGGATCCTTTTGCGTTTTGTATTTTCTTTGATTGTTGTGCCGATGTTCTCTATGGAATCTTCTGCACCTGAGATTTTCTCTTCCATCTCTCGTATTCTGTTGCTGATGCTCACGTCTATGGTTCCTGATTTCTTTCCTAGGGTTTCTATCTCCAGCGTTGCCTCACTTTGGGTTTTCTTTATTGTGTCTACTTCCCTATTTAGGTCTAGTATGATTTTGTTCATTTACATCACCTGTTTGGATGTGTTTTCCTGTTTTTCTTTAAGGACTTCTACCTGTTTGGTTGTGTTATCCTGTTTTTCTTTAAGGACTTGTAACTCTTAGCAGTGAGCAGTGTCTCCTGTATTTCTTTAAGTGAGTTATTAAAGTCCTCCTTGATGTCCTCTACCATCATCATGAGATATGCTTTTAAATCCGGGTCTAGGTTTTCGGTTATGTTGGGGTGCCCAGGACTAGGTGGGGTGGGAGTGCTGTGTTCTGATGATGGTGAGTGGTCTTGATTTCTGTTAGTAGGATTTTTACATTTGCCTTTTGCCATCTGGTAATCTGTGGAGCCCGTTGTTATAGTTGACTCTAGTTATAGCTTATTCCTCAGGTGATTATGTTAGGCTCTATCAGCAGACCTGGGGAAGTAGCTCTTTCCTTAATTTCAGTGGTCAGAGTACTCTCTGCAGGCAAGCTCTCCTCTTGCAGGGAAGGTGCCCAGATATCTGGTGTTCGAACCTGCCTCCTGGCAGAAGTTGTGTTCCACTCCCCAGAGGTCTTAAAATCCCGTGGATTGTCCTGTGAGGACCTAGGGGGTGTTTGGAGACTTCCAGGACCAGGAACCCCGGTGCTGCAGTGGACCGGAAGGGACTTGTGCCCCTGATGAGGCCGGGTTATTTGCTTCCCTGGTTAATGCAGTCTCAGGTCCCTCGCAATTGGATTGGAGCAGAAGCTCTGTTCCACTCACCAGAGAGCAGATGCTGTGTTCTACTCACCAGAGGTCTTAGGATCCCGTGGGGGATTCTGTGCCTGTCCTTTCGGGTGTCCAGAGACTCCCCGGACCAGGAACTCCGGTTCTGCAGTGGACGGTAAGGGACTTGTGCTCCTGATGAGGCCAGGTTATCTCAGGATTTTTTTTTCTAAATTTAAAAATCAACATGGATGGGCAAGGTAAATGTCTTGTTACAGATTCTATTTTCATACTAAATTATTTGTTACGGGTAAAATTACATTTAATATTCTATTCATTACTCACTAACAAAGTTTGAGATAATGGTTGCAATATATTTTCCCATCTATTTCATTTTTTAAATTAATTTACTTTTACACTCCATATTCCATTCACTGTCCCTCATCAACCCTCAAACTGTACCAAATCCCACACCTCCTCCCCACCCCAACCCATCTCCACATGACTGCCCCACCCCCACCCTACCTGACCTCTAAACTCCCTGGGGCCTCCAGTCTCTTGAGGGTTAAGTGCATCATCTCTGAATGAACACAGACCCTGAAGCCCTATACTGCATGTGCGTTAGAGGTGTCATATCAGCTGGTATATGCTGCCTGTTTAGTGGTCGAGTGTTTGAGAGATCTTGGGGGTCCAGATTAATTGAGACTGCTGGTCCTCCTACAAGATTGCCCTTCTCCTCAGCTTCTTTCAGCCTTCCCTAATTCAACAACAGGGGTCAGCTGTTTCTGTCCATTAGTTGTATACAAATATCTGCATCTGACTCTTTCAGCTGCTTGTTGGGTCTTTTGACTGATAGGTCAATTTCTGTGAGCACTCCACAGCCTCAGTAATAGTGTCAGGCCTTAGGACCTCCCCTTTGGACCTGTCACTGGACTTTTTTTTCCTCAGGCTCCTCTCCATTTCCTTCCCTGTTATTCTTTCAGATGGGAACAATTATGGATCAGAGATGTGACTGTGGGATGGCAACACCATCCCTCACTTGATGCCCTATCTTCCTGCTGGAGGTGGTCTTTATAGGTTCCCTCTCCCTACTGTTTGGCATTTCATCTAAGGTCCCCCCTTTGTTTCCTGAGTGTCTCTTACCTTCAAGGTCTCTGATGCATTCTGGGGGATCCCCCAACCTACTATTTCCTGAGGTTGCCTGTTTCCATTCTTTCTGCTGCCCCTCAGGGCTTAAGTCTTTTTCCCTCACCCAATACAAGATCAGGTTCCCCTCTCTCTCCCCAACTCCAAACCACCCCCTCCACTTTCACTTCCAAGTACCTATGTTCACCTCCCCCCCCACACACACTTGTGATTGCTTTTCTCTCTCTCCCAAGAGAGAATAAGGTGTCCTCACTTGGGCAATTCAGATTGTTGAAATGTGTAAGTTCTGTGGACT
The DNA here is from genome assembly GCF_978045245.1 of Mus caroli. Classification (NCBI taxonomy): domain Eukaryota; kingdom Metazoa; phylum Chordata; class Mammalia; order Rodentia; family Muridae; genus Mus; species Mus caroli. The sequence goes on along the minus strand of NW_028227266.1, from coordinate 37,527,629 downwards.
GTATCTTGGGTATTCTGTACTTTTTTTTTTGCTAATAACTAATTATTAGTGTGTACATAGCATTAATGTCCTTTTGGGTCTGAGTTACCTCACTCAGGATGATATTTTCTAGTTCCATCCAGCCTGCAAAACTCAGGATGTCTTCATTCTTAATAGCTTAGCAGTATTCCATGTGTAACTGTGTAAATGAATCATATCTTCTGTATCCATTCTTCTGTAGAGGGACAACTGGGTTGTTTCCAGCTTCTGACTATCACAAATAAGGCTGGTATGAACATAGTGGAACACGTGCCCCTGTGGCATGGTGGGGCATCATGTCTGTCCCTGTTACAATACCATGCCGTTTTTATCACTATTCTTCTGTAGTAAAGCTTGAGTTCAAGGATGATGATTCCCCCAGTTGATCTTTTATTGTTAAGAATTGTTTTCACTATTCTGGGTTTTTTGCCTTTCCAGATGAATTTGAGAATTGCCCTTTCTCATGTCTTTTAAGAATTGTGTTGGGATTTTGATGGGGATTGCATAGAATCAGTAGATTGCTTTGGTAGGATGGACATTTTTACTATGTTAATTCTGCCAATCCATGAGCATGGGAGACATTTCCATTTTCTAAGATCTACTTCAATTTCTTTTTTGAGAGACTAAAAGTTATTGTTACACAGGTCTTTCACTTGTTTGGTTAGAGCTACCCCAAGGTATTTTATACTATTTTTGGCTATTGTGAAGGGAATTGTTTCCCTAATTTCTTTCTCAGCCTGTTTATCCTTTATATAAAGGAAGGCTACTGACTTTTTTGAGTTAATTTTGTATCCAGCCACTTTGGTGAAATTTTTATCAGCTGGAAAAGTTCTCTGCTAGAAATTTAGGGGTCCCTTATGTACACTATCATACCATCTGCAAATGGTGATACCTTTATTCCTTCTATATTAATTTGTATCCCCTTGATCTTTTTTTGTTGTCTTATTGTTCTAGCTAACACTTCAAGTACTCTATTGAATAGATAAGGGGGAGAGTGTGTATCCTTGTCTTGTCCCAGATTTCAGTGGGTTTGCCTCAAGTATGTTTGCATTTAATTTGATATTGGCTATTGTTTTGCAGTAAATTGCTTTTATTATGTTAGGGATGGACCTTGAATTCCCAATCTCTCCAATACTTTTAACATGAAGGGGTGTTGTATTTTGACAAATGCTTTTTTCAGCATCTAAGGAGATGATCATGTGATTTTTTTATCTGAGTTTATTTATATAGTGGGTTATGTTAATGAATTTTAATATATAAGACTTACCTTGCATCCCTGGGATGAAGCCTACTTGATTGTGGTGAATGATGGTTTTAATGTGTTATTAGATTCAGTTTGCAAGAATGTTATTGAGTGTTTTTGCATCAATATTCATAAGTGAGGTTGGTCTGAAGTTCTCTTTTTTTTTGGTTGGGTTCTTGTGAGGTTTAGGTATCAGAGTAATTGTGGCTTCATAGAACGAATTAGGTAGTATTCCTTCTGTTTCTAGTTTATGGAATAGTTTGAGGAAAATTGGTATAAGGTCTTCTTTGAATGTCTGGTAGAATTCTGGACTAAATCTACCTGTCCCTGGGCTTTTTCTAGGTTGGGAGGATTTTAAAGACTTCTATTTCCTTGTGTGATACAGGCTGATTTTGAGTGTTTAGCTGCTCTTGATTTAACTTTGGTATGTGACATATGTCTAGAAATCCATCCATTTCATCTAGATTTTTCAGTTTTGTTGAGTATAGAATTTAACGTAGGCTCTGATGCTTTTTTGAATTTCCTCTGTTTCTTTGGTCTCCCTTTTCATTTCTGATTTCTATGTGTAGAGAGATAATGTTCTATGAGTATGGAGTTCAGGCAGATCTGAGAGGACTTCAAGGTAGAAAAATAGAGAATCAAAATGTATTGTATAAAAATATTTAAATTAAAATAAACTAAGAATATAAAACAAGCAAACCCTGGACATCATGTCAGATGTCAGCTTATACTTCCACATTGCTGTTCATCACCAAAGGAAATCAGGACTGAAACTCACACAAGGCAGGGACTTGAAGGCAGGAGATGATTCAGAGGCCATGGAGGGGTGCAGCTTACTGGATGGCTTCCCCTGGCTTGCTCAGTTTGCTTTCTTATAGATCCCAGTACTACTAGCCCAGGGATGTCACCATCCCAATGTGCTGGGACCTCTTTCTTTGATCACTAATTGAGAAAAATGCCTTACAGCTGGATCTCCTGAAGGCATTTCCTCAAGGGAGGTTCTTTTCTCTATGAAAACTCCAGCTTGTGTCAAGTTGACACACAAAACCAGCCAGTACACTGGGTTTATGATATGATGTATGCATTTATTCTTGTGAAACAAAATGTCCAATCTGAGTAGAAAGTAGTTAATTATCCCCATAATAGTTATGTTACTATTTACCAGTGGGAATATCATGCCTGCTTCATTATTATTATTATAGAATCTAGTTTTCACTGCTGGGTGAAATTTTTGTTGCCTTCTACTCCAAGCCTAATAGCCTGTATATGATTTTCTGGTACATGAAACTAGACAGTAGGCAAGAAGCATCCAGATCAGTACCATATTAATTTTTCTACACCCTGCAAACAAAATATGTTTTGTTCAATAATCAGTTATCTAGTTATCTAGTTGTTTTGGCAATAAGGAAGAATAGCAAGAGTCTGTATTATCCTGGGGTTTTCTAGGGCCTCCATGATCAACAACTCATAACGAGAATTCTTATATCTGTCATAAGGACTTTGTTTAGTAACTGTAGATTTCAGGTGGAACATTGCCCAGACATACAAGAAGTCTCTCCTTTAGTTCTTTCGTTTTATACACACACGCAAACACACACACATACACACACACACACACACACACACACACACACACACACACACACACGTTTAAAAAAGGATGCGTTTCTATAGTGTTTTGAATAAGAAATATTCCCCATTGGTGCTTCTATCTGAACACTTGGTCCCCAGTCTCTGGCACTGTTGGTGCAGTTTGTGGAAATTTCAGAGGTAGATCGTTGCAGGAACAAAAAAAAAAGCACATCAAAATTAGTTGGCTTTTAGAGCTTATAGTCTTGCTCTACTTCCTGTTTATATTCTCTGGGCTCCATTGACTCTTTCATCAAGCTTCTGCTTGCTTCCATGCTTTCTTCCATGATGAAATCTTATTCCTCTGGAACCCCAAGCTAATACAAAACCTTTCTTCCAGAAGTTGCTTTTTGTAGTGCTTTTTAAATCACCACAACAAAACTGTAATAAATACAGAGTCTATTTGCTTTTTCATAATTCTTAGCTTGAGTTAACCCTCCTTACCTACACCCTAAATCCACCCCATATTACTATATTCCTGCTCAAAATGTTATGTCCCAAATTTCCCCTTTGTTTTCATATCACCTATGTTGTACTGTTCCTCCTTGTTTTAACCAAAGGACCATCTCTTGTTTATTTGTTTAGGTACCCTGGTTTATGATTCAAAGCCAGGATCTATATATGAAAAAGAACATCATAGTGCTTATTTTTCTGAGTCTGGGTGACCCTACTCAGGATATGTTTTTAAAGTTTAATTTATTTATCTAAAAAATTAATTTAATCTTTAGAGACATATAGGATGCCATTGCATATGCAGGTGCCACATTTTCACTTTCAGTTAGTGATCTGGGTTTGTTCCATTTTCTACCTATTGGGAATAACATCAGTGAGCATGAGTTAGCAAGTATATGTAGTAGGACACAGAATTTTCTGGGTAGTTATCCTGGTGATCTCATGAAAGATAATCTATGAATTCCATACAACCCCAATAAAGGTCTGAACTAATTCTTGGTAGACATAGAAAAAATGTTTTAAAATTTGTATGGAATCACAAAAGGTTAAGAGTTGACTAAACAATTATAATGAAATGAATACTATGGTATGTATCATCATACCAATTTCAAGTTATAATATAGAGCAGTAACATTGAAAAGAATGTGACACTTGTACAAAAAAGGACATGTAAGTTAGCTATATGATCCATCTGTAAGTCCACAGGAGTACACCCACTTTAATTTTGACAAAGGTGTCAAAGATACAAACTGGAGAGCAGACATCATTTTCAACCAATAGTGCTGGAAATATTGGATATCATTATAAGGAAGAATGAAACTAGATCCATATTCCCCTTTCTCCTTACATAAAACTTTACAACTTTGAAACTACTAAAGGAATAGATAGGACAATACATGTTAAATTATTAGTGCCAGAAAAGCTTTCAGAGTTTGTAGTAAAAAATTGAGACCAATGTCACTTCCTTCCAACAATTCCCCCACCTGAGATGTTCTCTGAGGCATAACCATCTGTCCTGAGTGGCCTGCTGTCCCCACTGCTCCATTGTCAGGCCACCTCGAAGCCACCTTCATCAGCCCTGCTAAACCAGAAACATGTAGGTTAGATCCCTTACTCCCACCCTCAATCCTACCTACTATGTCCCCAGGGACACCTTCAGCTAATGAGAGACTTGTACTTCCCCCTGAGTTTTTTTGTCTAGTCCAAGGGTGTGGGGGGGTTGGACAACAGAAATGTGCTGCACCAGGAACATCCAGGTTAGGCTCCCACTTTCCAATATCTGCTATACCAGAAACATCCAGGGAGAACCAGATGAATTAAGACCAGCATAGGAACACAATCAACATAAGCCAGGACAATACAGCACCACCAGAATCCAACTATATTGGTGTAGTAAGGCTAGTATATCCTATGACTCCTGAAGTGCAAGAGAATGACGTTAAATTTAATCTTATAAGGACAACAAAGGACTTTCATGAGGTAATAAATACATATATCAAAGAAATACAGTAAAATACAATTAAACAAGTGAAGGAAATCAATAAAACTGTTTAAGACCTGAAAATGGAAATAGAAGCAAGAAAAAGAAAACTAAACAAAACAACCCCCCCCCACACACACACACACAAGCTGAGAGACTCCTTGAGATGGAAAACCAAGGAAAGAGAAATGGAACAACAGCATTCCAGAAAGGGAGAAAGAATCTCAGGCATAGAAAACACAACAGAACAAATTGATATATCAGTTAATGACAATGTTAAATACCAAAATTTCCTAACTGAGAACATCCAGGAACTCTGAGATACTATAACAAACCCTCACCTAAGATAAATGGGAATAGAATCACGTGAAGAGTCCCAACTTGAAGGCTCAGAAAATATTTTCAACAAAATTATAGAAGAAAACTTTCCCAGTAAAAAGAAAGAGATGGTTATGAACATACATGAAGCTTATAGAACACCAATTAGATTGGACCAGAAAAGAAAATCCCCCAGGCACAAAGTAATCAAAACACAAAATCTACAGAAAAAAGAAAGTATTTAAAACCAGCAAGGGAAAAAGGGTAGATAACACTCAAAAGCAGACTTATCAGAATTACACCTTAATTTTTCAATGGAGACTCTAGATGCTAGAGGGGCCTTACAGCCACTGAGAAATCACAGATGCCAAACTAGACTTCTAGACCCAGCAAAACTTTCAGTTACCATAGATAGTAAAAAAACAGGATATCCCAAGACAAAACCAAATTTAGACATCTATACACAAATCCAGCCCTACAGAAAATACTATAAAGAAAACTCAAGCCCAAGCAGGTTAACTAAATCGAAGAAAACACAAAAACTGAATAAGACCATATCAGCAAAAAAAAAAAAATAAAATAAAAAAATAAAAAAAAAATAAGGGACACACACACATACACATTAACACCAGAGGCATCTAAATAATAGGACTTAATAATCATTGTTCATTAATATTTCTTAACATCACTGGACATAATTTTCCATTAAAAAGACACAGGATAATAGAATGGATGCGTAAACATGATACATCATTCTGCTGCATGTAAGAAGCATACTCCGCCAACAAAGATACACATTATCTCAGAAAAAGGGTTAGAGAAATATTTTCCAAGCGAATGAATCCAAAAAGCAAGCTGGAGTAGCCATTCTAATATCTAGTAAAATAGATTTACAACCAGGGAAGTAGTCATCCAAAGACTGTCCCATATTGAAACCAATTCCATGGGAGAGAGCCATCTCCTGACACTTTGCTATGTTTACAGACAGGAATCTAGAATAACTGTATCCTGGAAGGTTACATCTAGCAGCAGAGGGAAACAGATTCAGAAACCCAAAGCCAAATATTAATCATAGCTCAGAGTGTCTTGTGAAAGATTTGGGGAGAGAAATGGTCTAGCCAGAGGGGTCAAGTTCATCACTTGAAGACTAACAGAGTCAACTAACCTGGGAACGTGAGTGCTCATAGAAACTGAACCATCAACTGAAGAACATGCAAGAGAGGAACATTTGCAGCACATGTACAGCAAATGTGCACCTTGGTCTTCATGTGGGTTCACCTAACAAGTAGAGTAGGGGCTGTCTTGGACTTTGTTGCCTGACACTGTATCCCCTTGATCTATGTGAACTGCCTGATTGGGCATCAGCAGGTGAGGTTGTATCTAGGTCGGCTGGGACAAGATGTCCCAGGATGGTACCAAAGGGAGGTTCCCTCTTCTCTTAGAAGAATGTAAGGGGTAATGGAAGGAGGGATTGTAAAAATTTATTATTAATAATACCTTTCAAAGCTTTGAACATTTAAGGAATCAGAACCAACACAATTGTAATCTGTGACCTGGAGGTAGCTCTAGATAATGAGGAAACACCTTCTTTGGAGCTGCTTTATGAAGAGACAATAATGCTTCCGCAGATGCTGCTCCCTCTAAGAGGGAATTACATAAAGCAATGTTATTTGGAGGCTACTTAGATATACTAAGATTACCTGATATGTAAAACTATATTCCAGAAATATAAAATCAGTTTTATGATTGTATTTCAAAGAAAAAGTAATAGGATTTAATTAGCAAAGGAAAATAATGGAGATTTTTTTTCAAATCTCCTTCTCTGTCCCTAATGCAATATTTTCTTTTGAGGATAGTCTTTTTTAAAATATGAGATATTTAACATTTCTGACCAAAATGGCAACAACCAGAAAACAACTTTTATGAGTTTTCTCTAAATAAGAAAAATATTTCAGGTGTATGCAATAGTAAGTAATGCATATCTCAATCTACTGGACACGTACCTAAAAATATTAGAAAACACAGACCCATATAAGAACTTTTGGGTTTGCACTCTGCTCTAGAGAATTGCACATATGTGTGCATTCCTGTTCAGAGGTGTGTATTTCATCCACTGCAGTGTTTTGGGAGTGGGTATGACCTAAGTTACTACTGATGATAACACTTCATGTCCTTTAATACTTCCCCACACTTAACAAAAAATAGGCATTATATTATAGTGTCAGGAAATAAAAGAGCAAATTAATAGATAATGGACTTGAGGTGCTCCTTGTAGGCTAGGATGTCTCCAGGCCACTTGGTGATTGTATGTTTCTCACAGACCCAAATAACCTGTGCAACCTGCTATATGATTGTGGTAGAACCTTCCCCTAAAGAATAAAGATTTCAAGAAACCAATCACTTGGTAATGAGTAGGCAGGATTTCTGGGTTAATAGAGGAAGAGGGTAGGGAGGAGAATGACAATTAAGTAGCTTAAAACATTAGGATGCTAGTTTCTGAGCACAGTGATTGTGTTTCCTGTTGATTCTAAACTAAGATTGTGTGTTGTCTTCCTTCACACTATGACTTAACTGGGGTCCAACTAGCTATGGGAATTTGGAAATATGGGGCATGCATGGCAACAGCCCACCATGGAAATATTGTGAGCTGAGTGGAGAGATTTCAGAGTTCTGATTCAGAGAGTCTGCTGGGCTGCAAACAAGCCAGCCTGTCTGCCAGTGGCATGCTGTCGGTAGCATGGATTACTTTTTAATATTTCTTGCAACACATGGTATCAATCTACAATTAACAAATATTAGGTATGATCCTCTAGTGGGCTTCCTTGTCCGCCCTCAGGGGAGAGGATGTCCCTAAAACTACAGAAACTTGATGTTTCCGGGCAGGAGGATACCCAGTGGTGGCCTCCACCAACTTAGAGGAGAAGGGTAGGGAATTATTCGGGGGATGGATAGTGGAAGGGAATGACTTGGAGATGGACAGCGATCAGCATGTAAAGTGAGGGGGGAAAAAGAAAGAAAAAATATTTTGTATATTTGACTTTTTTTAAAAAAAATTTTAATTAGGTATTTTCCTCATTTACATTTCCAATACTATCCAAAAGTCCACAGTAAACTCCCCCCCCCCCCACTCCCCTACCCACCCACTCCCCCTTTTTGGCCATGGCGTTCCCCTGTCCTGGGGCATATAAAGTTTGCAAGTCCAATGGGCCTATCTTTCCAGTGATGGCTGACTAGGCCATATTTTGATACATATGCAGCTAGAGTCCGCCTATAGGGTTGCAGATCCCTTTAGCTCCTTGGGTACTTTCTTTAGCTCCTCCATTGGGGGCCCTGTGATCCATCCAATAGCTGACTGTGAGCATCCACTTCTGTGTTTGCTAGGCCCCGGTCTTGTCTCACAAGAGACAGCTATATCTGGGTCCTTTCAGCAAAACCTTGTTAGTGTATGCAATGGTGTCAGCGTTTGGAAGCTGATTATGTGATGGATCCTTGGATATGGCAGTCTTTAGATGGTCCATCCTTTCGTCACAGCTCCAAACTTTATCTCTGTAACTCTTTCCATGGGTGTTTTGTTCCTAATTCTAAGAAGGGGGACAATGTCCACACTTTGGTGTTCGTTCTTCTTGAGTTTCATGCGTTTAAAAATTTTTATTTTATATTTTGGGTTTCCTAAGTTTTTTGGCTACTATCCACTTATCAGTGAGTACATATTGTGTGAGTTCCATTGTGATTATGTTACCTCACTCAGGATGATACCCTCCAGGTCTATCCATTTGCCTAGGAATTTCATAAATTCATTCCTTTTAATATCTGAGTAGTACTCCATTGTGTAAATGTACAACATTTTCTGTATCCATTCCTCTGTTGAGGGGAATCTGGGTTCTTTCCAGCTTCTGGCTATTATAAATAAGGCTGCTATGAACATAGTGGAGCATGTGTCCTTCTTACCGGTTGGAACATCTTCTGGATATATGCCCAGGAGAGGTATTGCTGGATCCTCTGGTAGTATTATGTCCAATTTTCTGAGGAAACGCCAAACTGATTTCCAGAGTGGTTGTACAAGCTTGCAATCCCACCAACAATGAAGGAGTGTTCCTCTTTCTCCACATCCTCCCCAGCATCTGCTGTCACCTGAATTTTTGATCTTAGCCATTCTGACTAGTGTGAGGTGGAATCTCAGGGTTGTTTTGAATTGCATTTCCCTGATGATTAAGGATGTTGAACATTTTTTCAGGTGCTTCTCTGCCTTTTGGTATTCCTCAGGTGAGAATTCTTTGTTCAATTCTGAGCCCCATTTTTTAATGGGGTTAATTGATTTTCTGGAGTCCACCTTCTTGAGTTCTTTATATATATTGGTTATTATTCCCCTATCTGATTTATGATAGTTAAAGATTCTGTCCCAATCTCTTGGTGGTCTGTTTTTCTTATTGACGGGTTCTTGCCTTGCAGAAGCTTTGCAACTTAATGAGTTCCCATTTATCGATTCTCGATCTTACAGCACATGCCTTTGCTGTACTATTCAGGAATTTTTCAACTGTACCCATATCTTCTAGGCTTTTCCCTACTTTCTCCTCTATAAGTTTCAGTGTCTCTGGTTTTATGTGGAGTTCCTTAATCCACCTCGATTTGACCTCAGTACAAGGAGATAGGAATGGATCAATTCGCATACTTCTACGTGATAACCGCCAGTTGTGCCAGCACCATTTGTTGAAAGTGCTGTCTATTTTCCACTGGATGGTTTTTGCTCCCTTGTCAAAGATCAAGTGACCATAGGTGTGCAGGTTCATCTCAAGGTCTTCAATTCTGTTCCATTGTTCTACTTGTCTGTCGTTATACCAGTACCATGCAGTTACTATCACAATTTCTCTGTAGTACAGCTTTAGGTCAGGCATGGTGATTCCACCAGAAGTTGTTTATCCTTGAGAAGAGTTTTTGCTGTCCTAGGTTTTTTGTTGTTCCAGATGAATTTGCAAATTGCCCCTTCTAATTCCTTGAAGAATTGAGTTGGAATTGTGATGGGGATTGCATTGAATCTGTAGATTGCTTTTGGCAAGATAGCCATTTTTACAATGTTGATCCTGCCAATCCATGAGCATGGGAGATCTTTCCATCTTCTGAGATCTTCTTTAATTTGTTTCTTCAGAGTCTTGAAGTTCTTGTCATACAGATCTTTCACTTCCTTAGTTAGAGTCATGCCAAGGTATTTTATCTTGTTTGTGACTATTGAGATGGGTGTTGTTTCCCTAATTTCTTTCTCAGCCTGTTTATCCTTTGTGTACAGAAAGGCCGTTGACTTGCTTGAGTTAATTTTGTATCCAGCTACTTCACCGAAGCTGTTTATCAGGCTTAGGAGTTCTCTGGTGGAATTTTTAGGGTCACTTATATGTACTATCATATCATCTTCAAAGAGTGATATTTTGACTTCTTCTTTTCCAAATTGTATCCCGTTGATCTCCTTTTGTTGTCTAATTGCTCTGGCTAGGACTTCAAGTACAATGTTGAATAGGTAGGGAGACAGTGGACAGCCTTGTCTAGTCCCTGATTTTAGTGGGATTTCGTCCAGCTTCTTGCCATTTACTTTGATGTTGGCTACTGGTTTGCTGTAGATTGCTTTTATCATGGTTAGGTATGGGCCTTGAGTTCCTGATCTTTCCAAGACTTTTATCATGAAGGGGTGTTGGATTTTATCAAAGTCTTTCTCAGCATCTAACAAGATGATCATGTGGTTTTTGTCTTGAGTTTGTTAATATACTGGATTACATTGATGGATTTCTATATATTGAACCATCCTTGCATCCCTGGGATGAAACCTACTTGGTCAGGATGGATGATTGTTTTGATGTGTTTTTGGATTCGGTTAGCGAGAACTTTATTGAGGATTTTTGCATCGATATTCATAAGGGAAATTGGTTTGAAGTCCTCTATCTTGTTTGGGTCTTTTGTGGATTAGGTATCAGAGTAATTGTGGCTTCATAGAATGAGTTGATTAGAGTACCTTCTGTTTCTATTTTGTGGAATAGTTTGTGAAGAACTGGGATTAGATATTCTTTGAAGGTCTGATAGATCTTGGCACTAAACCCATCTGGTCCTGGGCTTTTTTTGGTTGGGAGACTATTAATGACTGCTTCTATTTCTTTAGGGGATATGAGACTGTTTAGATCATTAACCTGATCTTGATTTAACTTTGGTACCTGGTATCTGTCTAGAAACTTGTCCATTTCATCCAGTTTCTCCAGTTGTGTTGAGTATAGCCTTTTGTAGAAGGATCTGATGGTGTTTTGGATTTCTTCAGGATCTGTTGTCATGTCTCCCTTTTCATGTTTGATTTTGTTAAGTAGAATACTTTCCCTGTGCCCTCTAGTGAGTCTGGCCGAGGGTTTATCTATCTTGTTGATTTTCTCAAAGAACCAGCTCCTCGATTGGGTGATTCCTTGAATAGTTCCTCTTGTTTCCACTTAGTTGATTTCACACCTGAGTTTGATTATTTCCTGCCATCTACTCCTCTTGGGTAAATTTGCTTCATTTCGTTCTAGAATTTCTAGGTGTGTTGTCAAGCTGCTTATTTGTGCTCTCTCTAGTTTCTTTTTGGAGGCACTCAGAGCTATGAGTTTTTCTCTTAGAAATTCTTTCATTGTGTCCCATAAGTTTGGGTATGTTGTGGCTTCATTTTCATTAAACTCCAAAAATTCCTTAATTTCTTTCTTTATTCCTTCCTTGACCAAGGTATCATTGAGAAGACTGTTGTTTAGTTTCCACGTGTGGGTTGGCTTTCTATTATTTATTTTGTTATTTAAGATCAGCCTTAGTTCTTGGTGGTCTGTTAGGATGCATGGGACAATTTCAATGTTTTCGTATATGTTGAGGCTTGTTTTGTGACCAATTATGTGGTCAATTTTGGAGAAGGTACCGTGAGGTGCTGAGAAGAAGGTAGATCCTTTTGTTTTAGGATAAAATGTTCTGTAGATATTTGTAAGATTCATTTGTTTCATAACCTCTGTTAGTTTCACTGTGTCCCGGTTTAGTTTCTGTTTCCATGATCTGTCCATTTGTTAAAGTGGTGTGTTGAAGTCTCCCACTATTATTGTGTGAGGTGCAATGTGTGCTATGAGCTTTACTAAAGTATCTTTAATGAATGTGGCTGCCCTTGTATTTGGAGCATAGATATTCAGAATTGATAGCTCCTCTTGGAGGATTTTACCTTTGATGAGTATGAAGTGCCCTTCCTTGTCTTTTTTTATGACTTTGGGTTGGAAGTTGATTTTATTAGATATTAGGATGGCTACTCTAGCTTGTTTCTTCCTACCATTTTCTTGGAAAACTGTATTCCAGCCTTTCATTCTGAGGTAGTATCTATCTTTTTTTCTGAGATGAGTTTCATGTAAGCAGCAAAATGTTGGGTCCTGTTTGTGTAGCCAGTCTGTTAGTCTATGTCTTTTTATTGGGGAGTTGAGTCCAATGATATTAAGAGATATAAGGGAGAAGTAATTGTTGCTTCCTTTCATTTTTGTTGTTAGACTTGGCATTCTGTTCTTGTGGCTGTCTTATTTTAGATTTGTTGAGGGATTACCTTCTTTCTTATTCTAGGACATGGTTTCTGTCCTTGTATTGGTTTTTTTCTGTTATTATCCTTTGAAGGGCTGGATTCGTGGAAAGATAATGTGTGAATTTGGTTTTGTCATGGAATACTTTGTTTTCTCTATCTATGGTAAATGAGAGGTTGGTTGGGTATAGTAGCCTGGGCTGGAATTTGTGTTTTCTTAGTTTCTGTGTAACATCTTTCCAGGCCCTTCTGGCTTTCATAGTCTCTGATGAAAAATCTGGTGTATTTCTGATAGGCTTGCCTTTATATGTTACTTGACCTTTTTCCCTTACTGATTTTAGTATTCTATCTTTATTTAGTGTATTTGTTGTTCTGATTATTATGTGTCGGAAGGAATTTCTTTTCTGGTCCAGTCTATTTGGAGTTCTGTAGGCTTCTTGTATGTTCATGGGCATCTCTTTCTTTAGGTTTGGGAAGTTTTCTTCTATAATTTTGTTGAAGATATTTGCCGGTCCTTTGAGTTGAAAATCTTCATTCTCATCAACTCCTATTATCTGTAGGTTTGGTCTTCTCATTGTGTCCTGGATTTCCTGGATGTTTTGAGTTAGGATATTTTTGGATTATGTATTTTCTTTGATTGTTGTGCTGATGTTCTCTATGGAGTCTTCTGCACCTGAGATTCTCTCTTCCATCTCTTGTATTCTGTTGCTGATGATTGCATCTATGGTTCCAGATTTCTTTCCTAGGGTTTCTATCTCCAGCGTTGCCTCAATTTGGGTTTCTTTATTGTGTCTACTCTTCCCTTTTTAGGTCTTGAATTGTTTTATTCAATTCCATCACCTGTTTGGTCTGGTTTACCTGCAATTCTTTAAGGGATTTTTGTGCTTCCTCTTTAATGTCTTCTACCTGTTTAGCAGTGTTCTCCTGCATTTCTTTAAGTGTGTTATTAAAGTCCTTCTTGATGTCCTCTACCATCATCATGAGATATGCTTTTAGATCGGGGTCTAGCTTTTCCGTTGTGTTGGGGTGCCCTGGACTGGGGAAAGTGGGAGTGCTGGGTTCTGATGATGGTGAGTGGTCTTGGTTTCTGTTAGTGAGATTGTTATGTTTACCTTTCACCATCTGGTAATCTCTGGAGTTAGTTGTTATAGTTGTCTCTGTTTAGAGATTGGAGCAGGGGCTGTGTTCCACTCACCAGAAGTCTTAAAATGCCCTGGCGGGTGTCCTGGATAGCTGGCGGGTGTCAGCCTACTCTTTGCCCTAGCTACCCAGGTGTTGGTCAGACCGGAAGGGGCTTGTGCCACTACTCAGGCCAGTTTTCCACTTCCATAACTAATGCAGTCTCAGGTCCCGCACAATTGGATTGGAACAGACCCTGTGTTCCACTCACCAGAAGTCTTAAGATCCCATGGCAGGTGTCCTGGGTAGCTGGCAGGTGTCAGCCGACCCTGTGCCCTAGCTATCCCGGTGCTGGTGGGACCGGAAGGGTCTCCTGTATTTCTTTAAGAGAGTTGTTTATGTCCTTCTTATAGCCCTCCATCATTATCATGAGAAGTGACTTTAGATCCATATCTTGCTTTTCTGGTGTGATGGTGTATTCAAGACTTGGCTATGGAGGTAGAGTTTAGTTCTTCTGATTCCAAGTAACCTCGGTTTCTGTTGCTTCTGTTCATAAGCTTACTTCCCTCCATCTGACTATCTCACATGCTCCCTGCCCTTGATATAACTGATTGGAGTCTGTTCTTCCTGTAATCCCTGTTGAGTCAGAACCTCTCAGAGTCCAGCTTTCTATGTGATCCTGAGATTCTGGGATCATGTGATGCTGAGATTCTGGGTGTGTCACAGTTCTTGGCAGTCAAGCTTCCTCTGAGACCATGAGACCCTAGTGTGACCCAGTTTCTGTGATTCTGTGATCCTGTGATCCTGGGATCCTGGGATCCCGGGATCCTGTGATCCTGTGATCCCGGGATCCTGGGATCCTGGGATCCTGGGATCCCGGGATCCTAAGATTCTGGGTGTGTTAGAGTTCCTGGAAGTGGTACCTCCTCTGCGGACCGTGGGGCTGTTCAGTCACTTCAAAACCAATGTAGACCAGTGCCACCCTGAAGGAACCCGAGTCACTGGACAGGCAGGGTTCCCGAGTCAGTGCTCCTGGCCCTTGTCACTCTCAGTTCTGTTAGAGCAGATATTGTGTTCCACTCACTGGTGATTCTAAGATCCTGGATTTGCTAGGTGTGCTAGGGCTCATGTGCATTGGAGAGTCTTCTGGAGAACTTGGAACTGTCCACTGAGTTCGGGCCCTAAGTTACCCCTAGTTTTCTGTTAAGTAAGTACTGATTTCAGGTCCATTAATATCCAGAAAAGCAAGAAGTCTCTCTTCTAGTTCTCCCCTTTTAAACACACACACACACACACACACACACACACACACACACACACACACACACTAATTAGCTTTAAAGGAAGTGAATTATTTCTATGGTGTTTTGAATGAAAAATATTGCCCATTTGTATTTGTATCTAAACACTTGGTCCTCATTCCCTGGCACTATTTTACAGAGTTTGGAACCCTTAGGAAGTGGATTCTTGCAGGAAGAAGGAATTACATGAATAATATTTGGATTTTAGAGCTTATAGCCGTGCTCCAGTTACAGTTCACTTTGTGCTTCATGTTTGTAGTTAAAGATGTGAGTGTTTAGAATCTTGACATTCTCATGGTGCTTTTGTTGCTGCCCTGCTTCCTGAGATGATGGATTGTTGTTACTCTGGAACTCTAAGCCAACCAATGGAAACACTTTCTTCTAGAAATTGCTTTTTGAATGGTGTTTGTTTATTTATTTATTACACATAAACAGAAAGTAATCAATATAAAACCTATTTGCTTTTCATAATCCTTAGTTTTGACTAACCCTCCCTAGCTACCTCTTACCTCCTCCATCTTCCTGCTCAACAATTTCACTCCCACGTCCCTTCTCTATTTTCTTTTCTTTTCTTTTTTTTTAATTAGGTATTTTCCTTGTTTACATTTCCAATGCTATCCAAAAAGTCCCCAATACACTCCCCACCCACTCCCCTACCCACCCACTCCGACTTTTTGGCCCTGGCGTTCCACTGTACTGGGACATATAAAGTTTTCAAGTCCAAAGGGCCTCTCTTTCCAGTGATGGCTGACTAGGCCATCTTTGATACATATACAGCTAGAGACAAGAGCTCCGGGGTACTTGTTAGTTCATATTGTTGTTCCACATATAGGGTTGCAGTTCCCTTTAGCTCCTTGGGTACTTTCTCTAGCTCCTCCATCAGGGGCCGTGTGACCCATCCAATAGCTGTCTGTGAGCATCCACTTCTGTGTTTGCTAGGCCCTGGAATAGTCTCACAAGAGACAACTATATCTGGGTCCTTACAGCAAAATTTTGCTAGTGTATGCAATGGTGTCAGCGTTTGGAAGCTGATTATGGGATGGATCCCTGGATATGGCAAACACTAGATGGTCCATCCTTTCGTCACAGCTCCAAATTTTGTCTCTGTAACTCCTTCCATGGGTGTTTTGTTCCCATTTCTAGGAAGGGGAAAAGTGTTCACAGTTTGGTCTTCGTTCTTCTTGAGTTTCATGCTTTTAGCAAATTGTTTCTTATATCTTGTGTATCCTAAGTTTCTGGGCTAGTATCCACTTATCAGTGAGTACATATTGTGTGAGTTCCTTTGTGATTGTATTACCTCACTCAGGATGATGCCCTACAGGTCCATCCATTTGCCTAGGAATTTCATAAATTCATTCCTTTTAATAGCTAAGTAGTACTCCATTGTGTAAATGTACCATATTTTCTGTATCCATTCCTCTGTTGAGGGGTATCTGGGTTCTTTCCAGCTTCTGGCTATTATAAATAAGGCTGCTATGAACATAGTGAAGCATGTGTCCTTCTTACCAGTTGAGACATCTTCTGGATATATGCCCAGGAGAGGTATTGTGGGATCCTCCGGTAGTACTATGTCCAATTTTCTGAGGAACCGCCAGACTGATTTCCAGAGTGGTTGTAAAAGCTTGCAATCCCACCAACAATGGAGGAGTGTTCCTCTTCCTCCATATCCTCGCCAGCATCTGCTGTCACCTGAATTTTTGATCTTAGCCATTCTGACTGGTGTGAGGTGGAATCTCAGGGTTGTTTTGAGTTGCATTTTCCTGATGATTAAGGATGTTGAACATTTTTTCAGGTGCTTCTCTGCCATTCGGTATTCCTCATGTGAGAATTCTTTTATCAGCTCTCAGCCCCATTTTTTAATAGGGTTATTTGATTTTCTGGATCCCACCTTCTTGAGTTCTTTATATATATTGGATATTAGGTCACTATCCGATTTGGGATAGGTAAAGATCCTTTTGCAATCTGTTGGTGGTCTTTTTGTCTTATTGACAGTGTCTTTTGCCTTGCAGAAGCTTTGCAATTTTATGAGGTCCAATTTATCAATTCTCGATCTTACAGCACAAGCCATTGCTGTTCTATTCAGGAATTTTTTCCCTGTACCCATATCTTCGAGGCTTTTCCCTACTTTCTCCTATATAAGTTTCAGTGTCTCTGGTTTTATGTGGAGTTTCTTAATCCACTTAGATTTGACCTTAGTAAAAGGAGATAAGAATGGATCAATTCTCATTCTTCTACATGATAACCGCCAGTTGTGCCAGCACCATTTGTTGAAAATGCTGTCTTTTTTTCACTGGATGGTTTTAGCTCCCTTGTCAAAGATCAACCTAACCATGATAAATGCAATCTACAGCAAACCAGTAGCCAACATCAAAGTAAATGGCAAGAAGCTGGAAGCAATCCCACTAAAATCAGGGACTAGACAAGGCTGTCCACTCTCTCCCTACCTATTCAACATTGTACTTGATGTCCTAGCCAGAGCAATTCGACGACAAAAGGAAATAAAAAAAAAAGGGATACAAATTGGAAAGGAAGAAGTCAAAATATCACTTTTTGCAGATGATATGATAGGATATATAAATGACCCTAAAAATTCCACCAGAGAACTCCTAAGCCTGATAAACAGCTTCAATCAAGTAGCTGGATATAAAATTAACTCAAACAAGTCAATGGCCTTTATGTACACAAAGGATAAACAGGCTGAGAAAGAAATTAGGGAAACAACACCCATTTCAATAGTCACAAATAATATAAAATAACTTGGCATGACTCTAACTAAGGAAGTGAATGAAAGATCTGTATGATAAGAACTTCAAGTCTCTGAAGAAAGAAATTTAAGAAGATCTCAGAAGATGGAAAGATCTCCCATGCTCATAGATTGGAAGGATCAATATAGTAAAAATGGCTATCTTGCCAAAAGCAATCTACAGATTCAATGCAATCTCCATCAAAATTCCAACTCAATTCTTCAATGAATTAGAAAGGGCAATCGGCAGATTTATCTGGAATAACAAAAAACGTAGGATAGCAAAAACTCTTCTCAAAGATAAAAGAACCTCTGGTGGAATCACCATGCCTGAACTAAATCTGTTCTACAGAGCAATTGTGATAAAAACTGCATGGTCCTGGTATAGTGACAAGCAAGTAGACCAATGGAACAGAATTGAAGACCCAGAGATGAACCCACACACCTATGGCCCCTCTACATTTTCATATCACCCATGTTGTAATATTTTTCATTGTCTAATCCATCTCTTACCAAATGGCCTTTTCATAGTTTATTTATTTATTCAGTTTTTCCTGGTTATTATTTGAAGGTGGCATGTATATATGAGAAAAAAATATGATACTTAACTTCTGAACCTGTGTGATCTTGCTCTATATAATTTATCTTACACTTTCATTCATTTAACCAACATTTTAATTTATCTGAAGAGAGAATGCAATTGTATATACTTATACCACATTTCCACTATCAGTTAATCAGCTGATAATCATCCAAGTTGATTACATTTTTTATTTGAATACCATGAGTGAGCATGGTTTAAAAAGTTTTTGAAGTAGGACAAAGAATCATCTGGGTATATATCCAGGGTATGATCTTGTGAAAGAAACTATAAATTCAGTGAAACCCCAGTAAAAAGTTTGGGGTCATTTTTAGCAGACATAGAAGAAAAAATCTTAAATTTTATATGGAATCACAAATGGTCAAGAATAGGCTAATATTCATGAAAATACAACTGTGGTTTAAGGGTCACAGCATTAATTTCAAGATATTTTCAAGATACAGCCATACCAATGTAAATACAGAGTATGCTACTTGAAAAAAATACCCAGCCAAAATATGGACATGTAAAACAATTATAGAATCCAGATATATGTCCACAGCAGAAAATACACTTGAATTTTGACAAAAATATCAAAAATACAAATTAGAGAAAAGACAGCATTTTCAATTAATGGTCCCAGAAAAACTGGATATTAACATAAGGACGAATGAAACTGTATCCATCTCCATCTCCCAATATAAAACTTTACTCTAAATTGATCAAAGCTGTACACTTGGAAAGTACTAATGGAAAAAGTAGGGAAGAACATTTCAAAATATAGGCACAATTAAAGATTTCTGAATTAGTATTATGAAAAATAGAAACAATAATTGACAGACAAGATCCCATGAAATTAGAAAGCTTCTGTACATCACTGAACATCATAGGAAACTGTAATTGCATTAAGCTCCTGTCAACAGAATGGGAAAGAGATCTATTTGGACTGTACTTATGAAAGAGGATTATAATCTAGATTATATAAAGAACTAAAATTAAAATCAGCCTGAAGGCAAATAAACAAATTAAAATAGTGTATAGAACTGAACCAAGAGATATCAAGAGGGAAAATTAGTGTTCAACTCCCAAAGTCATCAGGAAAATGGTGATTAAAAATTACTGAGTGATTTCATGTTTCCCCAGTCAAAAATCCACAAGGTTTAGGAGGAAAAATTGACAAGAAAAGCTGACTAAGATGAACGGAAAGAAGATTTTTTTTTTTGGATACTGGTGCTGGGACTGCAGATTATTTCAACCACTATGCCACTATATAAATCAGTGTGGACGGTCTTTAAGAAGTATTGTATTGACCCACCATGTGACCCAGCTACATCATTCCTAGGCTCATGTTCAATCTGTATCCTAGGAAAGGTAGAACTAATTTGCTTTTGAGGTGCTGCCTTTGGTAGGTTTATCTTGCTCCAATGAATGGCTCCACTCTCATCCAAATATATGTACAACACAAATGTAGCTCAATGGTTAAAAGAAAAATTTAAAAAGAGCCATAATGATGGGGGTAGAGGTTATATACTGGAGGATTTAAGAGAAGGAGAACGAATATCATCAAAATATATTGTTTGCATTTACAAATTTTTCAAAGACTTAATAAGAATTATTCATTAAAATGAAATGATAATACATGCCATTGAAGATATAAAGAAAGAGAAACACTTATTCATTATTGGTTGGCAAGTAATGTGGTTGAGCTACTATTGAAATCAATGTGAAAGACATTATAAAGGTAGTAATAGACATCACATTGCATTCACCTAAGTCTGGGTAGGAATTGTTGACATATATATGTTGGATTTTTACAGTATACTATTTTAAATATTTAACATTATACATGTATGCAATACATCCTGATAACTTTTATTCCTACCTCCTTTTCCTCTTTTAAACACCTATTAACTCTACCTTTCTGTACTTCCTGAAAGTCACCTTTCCTTGATCATACGATCTTGTTTTGTTTTGTGACCAACTGATTTTGATCAAGTCATCTAGTGGACCCTGGGTGGGAATTATCCTTAATGAAACTTCTCAAATCTATGAAATTTTCAGGAATCAGAAACAACACAATTATCATGTGTGACCTAGAAGTAGCTCTAGATAATAAGAAAATGACTTCTTTGGAGATGTGTTAAGAGCATAGAGAAAACATCCTACAAATGTTACTACCATCAGTAGGACATCATAAGGAACTTGATGGATTTTTGTATTTTTGGAGACCTCTTAGAGCTACTGATGGCCTGATATGAAGAGTTACCTTCCAGAATAATAATCTCAGTTTTATGATTGCATATTCAAGGGAAGCAATGGAAATTTAACTGCGTAAGGGAAATAGTGGGAATTTATTTTTGTAAGACTCCTTATCTGTCCCTAATTTATTCAGGATAGATAATCAACTTAAAATATGAAGGTATTTAATATTTCTGACTAATATGTTATGATTCAGAAAATAATTTCTCCCAGTTTTGCTTTCTAGATATGAATTTATATCATATATTCATATAGTAGTAAGATAATGCACTTCTGAATCTGCCATAGTTGGTTATGTGCTGGAGGTATACCATCCAATAATAGGAATATTTGAACATAAGAATTCTTGTTCTTGCTTTCAGTTTGCTTTAAAGGCTTTTAATTCCTGTTTAGCAGAGTGTGTCTCATCCTCTCTAGTTATTCTTTTGGGGGGGGGTAGGAGCTATTTTACCACTCAAGATATCACTCTATGTCCTTTAAAATAGTTCTATAGACTTACAAAAAAGTCATATTTTGCATAGTTTACTTTTTAATAAAATTATTGTTTTGGATATCACAATATCTGAAATCCTTAGAAACATGTTTCATTAAAAAGAGTAATATATAGAATGTGGAGATAATCAAGAATGCTGGGAAACATCTATTTATTCTAAGCTATAAGATAACTATGTCTTGCATAAAAGGAAAATTGTTCTACATACATAGAACAGATTCACTCATAAGAAGGCTTTGATAGTTTGACAAACTGACTAGTGTGATGCATGCTATGATAAGCTGATGGTTCTCTATATCCAATACAGATGTTGTCCTTCCTATGTTCCATTGGCTAAAACTTGTCCTGCCTTTAGAGATTTTTAAAATAAACAAGAGTAAGTAGTCACAATTTCATATCATGTGGTGGCCGTACTTAGCAAGCTGAACTGTTTGTCAGCCCTCTAAACAAGAATCTTAGTAAGGAAAAATCAGTTTTGTTTACAACAAAAAAATCTTTCAAGGAACTTATTTAGTGCAACTTTTACATCCTTATTCCTCAGGCTGTAGATCAAAGGATTAAGCATGGGCACAACAATGGTATAAAATACAGAGGACACTTTCCCTTGGTCCATAGAGCTGACTGATGATGGCTGCAGGTACATGAATGCAAGGGAACCAAAGAAGATAGCAACAGCTGATATGTGTGAGCTGCAGGTGCTGAAGGCTTTGGACCTGCCTTCAGTGGATTTAATTCGGAGGATGCTGGCAATGATGAAGATGTAAGAGCTTAGAATTGTCAGAGTTGGAATAAAGATATTGAAAACACTAAAGCATAAAGCTAATACTTCATTAATAAAAGTATCAGAACAAGAGAGTTTCAGGAGTGGGGAAAGATCACAGAAGTAATGATTTATTACGTTGGCCTTACAGAAATCCACTCTTAACATGCAGACTGTTTGAGTTGTGGCACCAATCAAAGCCATACTGTATACTGCAAATATCATCCAGGAACAGACTTGAAAGGACATTATAGAATGGTAAAGTAAGGGCTTACAAATGGCAACATAGCGGTCATATGCCATTACAGCCAACATCTGACACTCTGCAATACCAAAAGTAGCAAAAAAGCATAACTGCGTCAGGCATTCAGGGTAGGAGATGATGTTCTTCGTGGCCAAAAAGTTCACCAACATTTTGGGAATAATAACATTGGACTGGCAGAGGTCAATGAAGGACAGACTGCTGAGAAAATAATACATGGGTGTGTGTAGTTGAGAACTGAATAGTATCAGGGTGATCATGCTGAGATTCCCCACTACTGTTACCACATAGATTCCTAGGAACAGGAGGAAGAGGGGCAGCTGCAGCCCCGGTTTGTCTGTTAAACCAGCAAGATTGAACTCAGTTACTCCAGAAAGATTTCCTTGGAACATTTTCTTCTGGGAGTTCTATGTAGAAAGAGATGGAAAAAAATGAGATCAGTATTTGTAGTTTTATATACTTTAAGTTTTAAATAGAACTCTGAAAGCTTTGATTTTTCTAAACCCACTCTATTTAGGGTTCTTGAACACTTGAACCTCCCTTCTAGCTTACCATCCAGAGGTAGTGAAGAAAGAAGGCTACTAGGTTTTCCTTTTTTCTGGACCTGTTTAAAAGTAGTTCTTTGTGGTGATTCCACTCTTCATTGTCAGTATACCTGCAATCCAGTCAAATAGCATATATCAAACATGAGTCAGTAGCAGGGTTTGATTCAACAGAAATTTCAAGTTCGGCTAAATATACGTGTGTCAGTAGTATGAACTAGCCAGAATCAGCCACAATACCACAAGAAGTTCATTGGCACGTTTTTCTCTACAAAGTGAAGACGATTGAAGACCAGTGAAGCTTTGCACTGCCAGCACAGACTTGCAAAGTGTTTGTTGGCCAGCGAAGACCAGACAAGCATTGTATGGTGTAGCAACACAAAATCAACCTTTCACTGTCTGTGGGGTCCTATTAACAGTCCTTCTAAACATCACACAAACTTTCATGTATCTGTTTTCAATAAAACATTACATGCTTGCTCACAAGACAGCTTCTAGAAAAATATCATATGACACCCTGAGTTTCTAAAGAAACCAGAAATTTTCACTTTAGAACTCAAGCTTGTATTTTGCAAGGCATCTTCTATTTTAATTACCTAAGATATTAGGCCTATCAACACATGGAACTGTAGCCTCCCTCAGCCCTGCAGCAGGCTGATCCAGACTTTGACCTTGCTGCCTCTAAGGAGATTACCTAGGGTGGAGCCTTCTGACCTAGATGGCTCTTTTGTTCTGTCACCTGCCACTGCTCTCTCCAAGACACTGCTACCTGCTGAGAAGCCCCTGAGATATTCTAGAGGATATCCTGCACATCTACAGGCTGGCTCCAGACACAGGAATGGACTGGTGGGGGATGGGCTTCCCCCTTAGAAGCACACTCTCTTAGTAAACTGGTGGGCCTTGAACAGAATCGTGTCTTGGTCTCCATTAATCTCTCACTGTCTAAGTCTCTTTCAGCCCCAGCCTGCCTCCCAGGTGTACCCTGTTCAAATAGGCCACAGGCTGGCATACAACATGGAACTTATAGTAAAATATAAGATACATCTGTCCCTGAATATAATTTTTGCTATGAGAATGTTAGTACTCAGTCTGCTAAGGACTCCTCATGACTTATTTGTCATTCCCTGAATCATGGTACCAGTTTTTTTTTCTACATTATAGTAAGAGCAGCATCCACACAAAGAAAAATGACCACCACACACATACACAACCTTTGCAATACTTAATGTTCATAACCTATAGCCTTTCTCCATAGGCAATCAACAGTATAAGCTGTCCTTTAATTAACATTATAGTAGAGCTTTAAATTAGGGCAATATGATGAGAACATAAAATCAAAAGCCAAAATATGGCATGAGAAGTCAGGAAATTGTCAATCTATAAAAATATTACATATATAAATCATTGAACTTATGTGTTTCCTAACAATTCAGTGTAAGAAGAATATTTTTTTCAACAAATGGGCAATTAGATGAAGTTACATGTTAATATTTGATATCCAACTTTCCATACAATGAAAAAATAAATGAAAAATGGATACTATAATATTTAGTATAATATCTAAACATAACATTTAAAGAAATAACTAGGTAGAATTTCATGCCCGTGAAATTGGTGTGGATAAGACATCACAATCAAATGTTATGGAAAAAATTGAACATAATTAAAATTAATAGTAATTTGTTCCTTAAAAGACACCATAGATAGATGAAAATAACACATGTGAAGTAAAGTATCTGAAGGAGAACAATTAATAGAACTAAAGGGATGTTATATTCTAATGGCTAAAAGACAAATAATCTAGTTAAAAATAGCTAGATCATTTAAATAATCAATCTTTCATTGGAGGTAGATAAGTAACTATTAAATACATGAAAATATGTGAACCATAATTAGTTAATAGGGACAATTAAGTAAAAAATCACAGTGCAACAACATTTCACATTGATTGGCAGGGTTATGATAAAATGGTAACTGCTCACAAGGATGCAAGGAATTTACAATCTCATATTACTGGTGAGGATGTAGAATAGTGCAGAATTTTCAGAAAACTGTTGGAAAACACTCCAAAGTGTAAAACAGTTATTGCAGGTCCATGGAATTTCAATACTTGAGACATATCTACAAGAATAGAAAACACACTGACACAAAAAGCCATACAAAAGAACCTGGAGTAGCACTGCTTACAACATGCAATGCTGGATGGAAGGGACTTACTGCTCATACTTGATCTCTTCTAACTTTGCAGGTGGTTATCCCCTATTCCACAAATGATTCCCATTCTGGACCACTTCTTTAATTTCCTAGAAAAACTTAAGAATGTCTAGAGATTGGTATTGATAACTTAAAGTCAAACTCAGAAGTGGTAGTGGTAGTTTCTGTGAAATATGTTTTATTTATTTAAGCAAATCTCCTAGTTTTTTTTCTATTAAGATAAGGTTGGCTGCTTAAACAAGAGCTGAGTAAGGAAAACATCAATGGACATGCTACAGTGGACGAGAAAGGCCTATGAGGCTTCAACTCTACACAGAGCCATGAGGGACAACTAAAGGATCCTGAGAGTGGGAGAAATAGTTTTCCTCGGGGAAGAGCACACATTTAGTATAAATGATATAATTATATTACAAAAGGAAATGATTATAGATTCTATAATATAATTATACATAAAATCATAGTTATAAAATATAAATATAAATTTATAAATTGATATATTATATTATAGTCTCCAAAATTAAAAGAAATAAAAATATAATGGGTGTTTTTTTCATATAGTTATTCTGTGTTACCTTAATTACATGTGTTGGAAATTTATTCCTCATTATAGAACATACCCAACACTAAATCGTCTGCCTTGAACATACATACACAAGTAACATTATACAGCCTGGTCAGGTTGTGCTTAGGAATATAAATGTTTGTAGATATACATAATATGGGAATTAATGAAAGAAGAAGCCATGAATTTGAGATAGAGTAAGGACATGGTATATATTGGAGGACTTTGGAGAAGGAAGAGAAAGAGGAAATAATGTAATTATAATATAATGTCAGAAAATATAAGAAGTAAGAGAAAAGATAATGAATGTCCAGGTTCATACAGTTGTTCTGGTCTCAGAGAATTCATGTGTTGAAAATTTATTCACTAATGAAAACTTGTAGAGATGTGGGAATTTTAAAGGATAATAGAAATAAGTCCACTGGTTATTATAGCCATGTAATTGAGTTTCCTATCAGATCTAGTTTGCTTTTCTGCTGTTGTGATAAAATACTCTGACAGACAGCAGCTTTGGGAAGAAAGGGTCTAGTTTAGCTTATGGTTTTTTAGGTTGTAGTCCCCCACTGAGGAAAGTTAGGGCTGCAACTGAAGGAGAAACCAAGTAAAAAACAAGGGAAGAATGCTGTTTATTGATTTGTGTTCTGATAAATGTTCAATTAGTTTCTTAATGCCTGGGGCTGGTAGGCTGGGCCTTCACATATTCATCATCTACCAAACAATCCCTCATAGACCTTGCCTTGCCATAGGTTGATTTTTCCAAATTCAATTTTCTAACACAATTGAGTTTCCTTCTTCCCATGTGATTCTTGATGGTGTCAAATTGATAATAAAAATGAACTGTACCTACTATCCTGTGTAAATAGAACACACAAATACCTCACTGTTAAACCACAACCCTTCCTTTCTTTGTCCTCAAAAATCTCAGGCTAATTCCCTAATACTAAATATTTACACAAGTAGTATTATCCTAATACTAAAATTTAAATTTCCCCTGGTTTAAAAAAAGATTAACACTTTAAAACTCTAAGTTCTTTCTAATAGTACAAATTTTCCTAACTACAAGCTTCTGAAAACTTCAAAACTAATAAATGCATTTTTATGTTAAAGTTAAAGAACTAGGGCATAGGAACAATTATACTTAAGCAAACTCACACTCTGGTGAGTATAAACCTCTGGCTCAATGATCAACATCTGGTACCCATCATGCTTTTCAGGGCAGCAAAAGCTTTAGTCATGTCATCTCTCTGGCTGTGCATCCACAGGACACACAACTTTGAGGGAAATCAGTCCAGGAACTCAAGAAGGAACCAAAAGGAGACCTCCTAAACAATTGTTTCAGAATCCCCTGGTTGTTGTTGTTGTTGTTTTTTAATATCCATAGTTTGCTGTTACAGTTTTTTTCAATTATTTATTAAATATTTTCATTTACATTTCAAATGCTATCCCGAAAGTCCCCTATACCCTCCCCACGCCCTGCTCCCTACCCACCCACTCCCACTTCTTGGCCCTGGCGTTCCCCTGGACTGGTGAATATAAAGTTTGCAAGACAAAGGGGCCTCTCTTCCCGATGATGGCCAAATAGGCCATCTTCTGCTATCCTGTTTTTTTTTTTGTTTTGTTTTTGTTTTTTTAACCCAGTCTGTTCATGCATTTTAAAATTATTTACTTTGGGTGGGAGAAATGGCTCAGTGGTTAAGAGCACAGGGTGTTTTTCTAGAGGTCCTGAGTTCAGTTCCCAGCAACCACATGGTGGCTTACAACCATCTGCAATGGAATCAAATGCTATCTTCTAGTTTACTCACATACATAAAATAAATAAATCTAATGTTTTTTTATTTTTTTGAGATTATAATATATTACATTATTTCCTCTTTTCCATTTCTCCCTCCAAGTCCCTCAATACAACCTTCCTTGCTCTCTTTGAAATTTAAGGCTTCCTTTTATATTAATTTTTGTTACACACACACGCACACACACATGAATATATATATAAGTATTTATATCCACACATATATCCAAATATATAAGCCTAAATTTTATTAATATTAGAAATAAATATGTTATAAGTAAAATACCAAAATGTCAAGGAAAATTTTCTCATAAAGCTTTGAGTACATAATTCTATGTGATAAAATTTAGATACTATACTCTATATAGCATTTTATAGCTTAGTTCTTCTTGTCATTATTATGGATGAGTATCCATAGAACAAGTTCACTTTTCCTCTTCCAGCCACTGTATCTGTAAATCATTATCACATTCTCTACATATGGGTTCAACAATCATAGTCACCTTATACAAAAAGAATCATTTAGTAATATTATATTTTGTGACTGGCTTGTTTTACCTAACATCGTGTCTTCCAGCTTCATCCACAGTTTTTAAAACTGAAAAGAATGTAGTGATGACTGAAAAACATTGGGAACCAAGTAAACTGCATCTAGAACTTTGGTTTTAGTATTATTATCTGATAGATTATAAAATTAATACATATGTTAGCATACGAAACCATGCTTAGTCACTGCATGTAAAATTACTTCCCTCATCTTCTTTTGTTCTTATTTGTTCTCCACTCATACTGACTGGTTCCCAGGTTATTGTGATAGTTTTTGCTAATCCTGCTGAACTAATCTTGTACAACTGATGGGTATGCTTTGTAAATAAAGATAAAAACAATAACCTATAGTTATATATGCTTAAGGAATATGTAAGATTATTCAGATATTGAGTATTAACTAATTATTTCCCTAAATCATGTATTTTAATTATCATAAAATATATATTACAAACATACATACTATACCTTATCAGTTATGCAAATTATGAAATTAAAAAAATCATAATAAATAATTTCCCTGATTATAATTATTCAAGCAATATTATTTGGGTGTGAATGTGGACTGATGAAAATTTATTAACAATAAGCATATACTATAGACATAAATCAAAGATAGATGCCTGATAGTTAAGTACTTGCTCACTAAGCTATAATCTATAAGGAGAGAGAAAAGTAATCTATGAGATGCATATTATGACTGAGCAGATCTACAGGAGCACAGATGTTATGGTGTTTAGCCCAGAATGGGTTTTCAAGAGAAATATGGGTATGGAAGGATAAAAAGAAATCAGCACAATATTAACAATTTTGGATTGCAAAACACCAAAATATACTTTCAAATTGTTTTTTAAAAGAAACAATGAAAAATGAGGGAATAGAAATCCATATTGTTTTATATGATAATTTAATCTTATAAATATTATAGTTTATTACACTGTTTATACACTGAAGCTATTTGTAAAAACTGTAGAATTATTGAACAGTAACTTACAACTATTATCTATATGACCTATAATAATATTACTTTTTTATAATAAGAATTGCCTTTTTGACCCAAATATAGCTGTCTCTTGTGAGACGATGCTGGGGCCTAGCAAACACAGGAGTGGATGTTCACAGTCAGCTATTGGATGTATCACAGGGCTCCCAATGGAGAAGCTAGAGTAAGTACCCAAGGAGCTAAAGGGATCTGCAACCCTATTGTTGGAACAACATGATGTACTAACTAGAACCCCGGAGCTCTTGTCTCTAGCTGCATATGTATCGAAAGATGGCCTAGTCAGCCATCAATGGAAAGAGAGGCCCATTGGACTTGCAAACTTTATATGCCCCAATATAGGGGAATGCCAGGGCCAAAAGAATGGGAATGGGTGGATAGGGAAGTGGGGGGGCGCTATGGGGGACTTTTGGGATAGCATTGGAAACGTAATTAAGGAAAATATGTAATAAAAATATTAAAAAAAAAAAAAGAATTGCCTTTTTAATATCACCTTAGTGGAAAGAGCTATAGTCACTGAAATTTATAGTGTAATAACAAAATTCTATCCAAACATGGAAAAATCCTGGGATAAATTTGATTCTCAAACATAAATGATATTTTCAGCTATCAGAAGAAACTTTCTATAATATCTGAAAAGTAGAGATCATGAAGGTCGTCTGACAAATGAAAGTTAGGCCCTCACCTTTCCTCTAAGTGGAGTCTTCCATCCTAGTTACATGAGTTGTAGATAGAGTGCTCCTTAAATGAAATACCTCTTCATGTTTCTGGTGCAAGTAACTCAAAATATAACGTTCTGACTTATTTTTGTTTGAGGGATCAGAACAGAATTCTGAGTAGTTTATATTTCTATTATATAAATCCAGTGCCATGATTCCTCTCAAGTCTTTCAGAGGGACTTATTAAAATTATATTATTTTCCCAGAAACTTTTGAAAATGCAAGAGGCATCTCAAAAAAGTTTAAAAGGAAACACCCTGAGAATTTCTTTCCATTGGGGTTGAGATGCTCAGAGGAAACAACAATTGAGGTCCCCACTGTCTCATACTTTCATTTTGCTTCCCTTGAGTATAATTCTGTGTCTGAAAATCATTTCAATTATTGTATTTGGAGTCATAAACTGAAGTCTCATGGCATGGTGAAGGATGACTCCATGAGAAGTTTCCATCTGAAAATAATCTCTGAAATATATGAGGTCATTTTCACTGTTTCCCCTTTTAATTAATGTTTGGGAAAATGTTTTATATTCATTATCAAAGTTATCTCTCATGCGTTCCTTTATTATTTCAAGAGTAATAAAGTTTCATAGATGCAGGTAGAGATGAACATCTTGACCTTAGTAAATTTGGCAATAAGCAGAGATCAAAGAAATATAGGCAAAATAAATGTTGCAATTGCTTAATTAATATATTTGTTAAATGAAGAATTTTACATAAGGGTGCAGGGAGAAAATTCTGGTGCCATGATAACAAAGAGATGAAATGGACCAGCAAATATATTGGGGAATGTATGATGGTTACTACTTTCCTTTTTTCTTCTCTGTCTCTGTCTCTCTGTCTGTCTCTATGTCTTTCTGTCTCTCTGTCTCTCTGTCTCTCTCTGTCTGTCTCTGTCTCTGTCTCTGTCTCTGTCTCTGTCTCTGTCTCTGTCTCTGTCTCTGTCTCTGTCTCTGTCTCTGTCTCTCTCTCTCTCTCAATGTGGAAGCTAAAGGCCAGCAATGGAAAGTTCTAAACTAACACATCTGGTACTCATTCAGAGTAGAACATAGTATATTAATGTTTTCTTTTTTAGCTTCCAATTAATTCAAATTTGCAAATTAGAGTTAAGTAATAATATATCTGTATATATATATATACACACACACACACACACATACACACACATATGTGTGTATATATATATATGTATGTATATATATGTATGTATATATATGTATGTAGCGAATTAGTATGAAAACATGACAATTTGTTTAGTGTGTTTAGTGAATAGAATCAGGGACTCCAAAGTAGCAATGAGCAAAACAAACTTCCATGAGTATAGCATGTTTTTAATTCTGTTATTCTATAAAAATATCCAGAGTTGATAGGAAATGTGGTTAATATTATTTCTGAGATGAAAATTAGAGATGTTTAGAACATTTTCAGTGCCAGGAAACAACGGAGTGTTAAATTTCTGAGAGTACAAGATAAGTATACATGCTTGACCAAAGAGGATTTCAAATTCACACATCTGAAACTAATATAACAAAAAAATTAATGTGAACGTTTACAGTAAGATGTAAATTAAAATAGAAATTAAAGTCTGTGAGTTTATACTCATTTAAATATGTGATTAAACAAAGTTAAGACTCAATTTATAGGACACAATTTTGAGAAAATATATTGAATTAACCCTTCAGATTAACGGAGTGCAATCTTTTCTTCCTTAAGAGTGGGTTTCACTTGATGCCTTTGAAGAGGTCAGCTCAGGAACTTTGGAAAATTTCACCAGACCTCTCCCCTCCAAAAGGGAGAAGGTAATTACATTCTTCAGACCAAAGTGTGTGGGGGGATGAACCATCAGTCACCTGATGCGTTGGGGAGGCCCAGAGCTCATTGACACTATTGGCTATTGGCCACCATGACCTACAGTCAAGAGAAGTTCTTGCCACCTCATTCCCTAAAGACCAATCAGTTTAAAAGTCACACTGTTCTGCAAATCACATTTTGCCTAATGACTGCTTGTCTGAAAACTGTATAAAAACTCACCGAACATGCTGCATGGGGTTCTTTCTTTCTCTCCTTAGTGTGCAGGGCGACTCCAGCATGCTGGAACAATAAAATTCTTATTGCTTTTGCATCGATTCCCAGCTCGCAGATGTTCACTCAGGGGTCTTCAGTAAGTTAAGGCTTGTCTCACACCATTTGAAATTATATCATTAGAAAGGTACCTTTCGACAAGCCCCTTCTGGGCCAACCAGCACCGGGGTATCTAGGGCGCAGAGTTGGCTGACACCCGCCAGCTGCCAGCTACTCACAACACCAGCCATGGGATCTTAAGACTTCAGGTGATCTGGCCACCCTTCCGCCTAGAGGACAGGTCTCCACCCAGCCTGGGAGCCCTTTGCCTCAGGATCAGTGGGAGCCATCTTGGTCCCGGGACTCCACTGAACTTAGTCTGCACAGGTGAGAGTGTGCACCAGAGAAGCTGACAGCTTCTGGGATAGGAGGGAGCCACAGAGCCTCTGAGGCAGCGCCCTTTTCGGGTTCCAGACATCCGGCCACCCTCCCAGCCAGAGAACAAGTGTCCGCCAGGCCTGGGAGCTCTTTGCCTCAGGAGCAGCGGAAGCCATCTTGGTTCCGGGTTTCCACTGAATTTAGAAACTTAGTTGCACAGGTGAGAGTGTGTACCACAGAAGCTGACAGCTTTTGAGACAGGCGGGAGCCACAGAGCCTCTGAGGCAGCACCCTTTTTGGGCCCCAGACCTCCGGCCACACTCCAGGCCAGAGGACAGGTGTCCGCCCCGCCCGGGAGCCCTTTGCCTCAGGATCTGCTGTAGCCATCTTGGTTCCGGGACTCCACTGAATTTAGTTTGCACAGGTGAGTGTGTGCACCACAGAAGCTGACAGCTTCTGGGACAGGCAGAGACCACAGAGCTACTGAAGCAGCACCCTTTTCAGGCCCCAGACATCCAGCCACCTTCCTGGCCAGAGGACAGGTGTCCACCCGGCCCGGGAGGCTTTTGCCTCTAGATTGGCGGTGGCCATCTTGGTTCTGGGACTCAACGGAACATAGTCTGCATAGGTGAGAGTGTACACCACACAAGCTGACAGCTTCTGTGACCGGCCAAAGCAACACAGCTTCTGGGAAAGGTCCTGTTTTAGGCCTTCATCTTTGGCCAGGAGGAGGTCCAAATACCAGATATCTGTGCACCTTCCCTGTAAGAGGAGAGCTTGCCTGCAGAGAGTGCTCTGACCACTAAAACTCAGAGGACAGAGCCTGTCTCCCAGGTCTGCTGATAGAGGCTAACAGAATCACCAGAAGAACAATCTCTAAACAGAGACAACTATAACAACTAACTCCAGAGATTACCAGATGGTGAAAGGTAAACGTAATAATCTTACTAACAGAAACCAAGACTACTCACCATCATCAGAACCCAGCTTCCCACTTCGCCCAGTCCAGGGCACCCCAACACACCAGAAAAGCTAGACCCTGATCTAAAAGCATATCTCATGATGATGGTAGAGGACGTCAAGAAGGACTTTAGTAACACACTTAAAAAATACAGGAGAACACTGCTAAACAGTTAGAAGATATTAAAGAGGAAGCAAAAATTCCCTTAAAGAATTACAGGAAAACCAGACCAAACAGGTGATGGAGTTAAATAAAACCATCCAAGACCTAAAAAGGGAAGTAGATACAATAAAGAAAACCCAAATTGAGGCAACGCTGGAGATAGAAACCCTAGGAAAGAAATCTGGAACCATAGATTTGAGCATCAGCAACAGAATACAAGAGATGGAAGAGAGAATCTCAGGTGCAGAAGACTCCACAGAGAACATCGGCAAAAAATTCAAAGAAAATACAAAATCCAAAAAGATCCTAACTCAAAACATCCAGAAAATCCAGGACACAATGAGAAGACAAAACCTACAGATAATAGAAGTAGATGAGAATGAAGATTTTCAACTCAAAGGACCGGCAAATATCTTCAACAAAATTAGAGAAGAAAACTTTCCAAACCTAAAGAAAGAGATGCCCATGAACATACAAGAAGCCTACAGAACTCCAAATAGACTGGACCAGAAAAGAAATTCCTCCCGACACATAATAATCAGAACAACAAATGCACTAAATAAAGATAGAATACTAAAAGCAGTAAGCGAAAAAGGTCAAGTAACATATAAAAGCAGGCCTATCAGAATTACACCAGATATTTCACCAGAGACTATGAAAGCCAGAAAGGCCTGGGCAGATGTTATACAGACACTAAGAGAACACAAATTCCACCCCAGGCTACTATAAAGCCAAACTCTCAATACCATAGATGGAGAAAACAAAGTATTCCATTACAAAACCAAATTCACACATTATCTTTCCACAAATCCAGCCCTTCAAAGTATAATAACAGAAAAAAACCAATACAAGGATGGAAACCACGTCCTAGAAAAAGCAAGAAGGTAATCCCTCAACAAACCTAAAAGAAGACAGCCACAAAAACAGAATGCCAAGTCTAACAACAAAAATATAAGGAAGCAACAATTACTTTTCCTTAGTATCTCTTAATATCAATGGACTCAACTCCCCAATAAAAAGACATAGACTAACAGACTAGCTACACAAACAGGACCCAACATTTTGCTGCTTACAGGAAACCCATCTCAGAGAAAAAGAAGACACTACCTCAGAATGAAAGGCTGGAAAACAATTTTCCAAGCAAATGGTAGGAAGAAGCAAGCTGGAGTAGCCATCCTAATATCTAAGAAAATCGACTTCCAACCCAAAGTCATCAAAAAAGACAAGGAAGGGCACTTCACACTCATCAAAGGTAAAATCCTCCAAGAGGAGCTATCAATTCTGAATATCTATACTCCAAATACAAGGGCAGCCACATTCATTAAAGATACTTTAGTAAAGCTCAAAGCACACATTACACCTCACACAACAATAGTGTGAGACTTCAACACACCACTTTCACCAATGGACAGATCATGGAAACAGAAACTAAACAGAGACACAGTGAAACTAACAGAGGTTATGAAACAAATGGATCTTACAGATATCTACAGAACATTTTATCCTAAAACAAAAGGATATACTTTCTTGTCAGCACCTCACAATACCTTCTCCAAAATTGACCACATAATTGGTCAGAAAACAAGCCTCAACATATACAAAAATATTGAAATTGTCCCATGCACTCTATCAGATCACCAAGGATTAAGGCTGATCTTCAATAACAAAATAAATAGTAGAAAGCCAACACACACGTGGAAACTAAACGACAATCTTCTCAATGATACATTGGTCAAGGAAGGAATAAAGAAAGAAATTAAGGACTTTTTGGAGTTCAATGAAAATGAAGCCATAATATTCCCAAACTTATGGGACACAATGACAGCATTTCTAAGAAGAAACCTCATAGCTCTGAGTGCCTCCAAAAAGAAACTAGAGAGAGCACACATTAGCAGCTTGACAACACACCTAAGAGCTCTAGAACAAAAGAAAGAAAATTCACCAAAGAGGAGTAGAGGGCAGAAAATAATCAAACTCAGGGGTGAAATCAATGAAGTGGAAACAAGAAGTACTATTCAATGAATCTACCAATTGAGGAGCTGGTTCTTTGAGAAAATCAACAAGATAGATAAACCCTTAACCAGACTCACTAGAGGGCACAGGGAAAGTATTCTAATTAACAAAATCAGAAATGAAAAGGGAGACATAACAGATCCTGAAGAAATCCAAAACACCATCAGATCCTTCTACAAAAGGCTATACTCAACAAAACTGGAGAACCTGGATGAAATGGACAAGTTTCTAGACAGATACCAGGTACCAAAAGTTAAATCAAGATCAGGTTAATGATCTAAACAGTCCCATATCCCCTAAAGAAATAGAATCAGTCATTAATAGTCTCACAATCAAAAAAAAAACCCAGGACCAGATGAGTTTAGTGTAGAGTTCTATCTGACCTTCAAAGAAGATCTAATCGCAGTTCTTCACAAACTATTCCACAAAATAGAAACAGAAGGTACTCTACCTAACTCATTCTATGAAGCCACAATTACTCTGATACCTAAACCACAAAAAGACCCAACAAAGATAGAGAACTTCAGACCAATTTCCCTTATGAATATCGATGCAAAAATCCTCAATAAAGTTCTCGCTAACCGAATCCAAGAACACATCAAATAATCATCCGTCCTGACAAAGTAGGTTTCATCCCAGGGATGCAAGGATGGTTCAATATACGAAAATCCATCAATGTAATCCATTATATAAACAAACTCAGAGACAGAAACCACATGATCATCTCGTTAGATGCTGAGAAAGCATTTGACAAAATCCAACACTCATTCATGATAAACGTCTTGGAAAGATCAGGAATTCAAGGCCCATACCTAATTATGATAAAAGCAATCTACAGCAAACCAGTAGCCAACATCAAAGTAAATGGCAAGAAGCTGGAAGCAATCCCACTAAAATCAGGGACTAGACAAGGCTGTCCACTCTCTCCCTACCTATTCAACATTGTACTTGAAGTCCTAGCCAGAGCAATTAGACAACAAAAGGAGATCAAGTTGATACAAATTGGAAAAGAAAAAGTCAAAATATCACTCGTTGCATACGATATGATAGTATATATAAGTGACCCTAAAAATTCCACCAGAGAACTCCTAAGCGTGATAAACAGCTTCAATCAAGTAGCTGGCTATAAAATTATCTCAAGCAAGTCAATGGCCTTTCTGTACACAAAGGATAAACAGGCTGAGAAAGAAATTAGGGAAACAACACCCTTCTCAATAGTCACAAACAATATAAAATACCTTGACATGACTCTCACTAAGGATGTGAAAGATCTGTATAACAAGAACTTCAGGACTCTGAAGAAAGAAATTAAAGAAGATCTCAGAAGATGGAAAGATCTCCCATGCTCATGGATTGGCAGGATCAACATTGTAAAAATGGCTATCTTGCCAAAAGCAATCTACAGATTCAATGCAATCCCCATCAAAATTCCAACTCAATTCTTCAAGGAATTAGAAAGGACAATCTGCAAATTCATCTGGAACAACAAAAAACCTGGGATAGCAAAAACTCTTCTCAAGGATAAAAAACCACTGGTGGAATCACCATGCCTGACCTAAAGCTGTACTAAGGAGCAATTGTAATAAAAACTGCATGGTACTGGTATAATGACAGACAAGTAGACCAATGGAACAGAATTGAATACCCTGAGATGAACCCACACACCTATAGTCACTTGATCTTTGAAAAGGTAGCAAAAACCATCCAGTAGAATAAAGGCAGCATTTTCAACAAATGGTGCTGGTATAACTGGCGGTTATCATATAGAAGAATGCGAATTGATCCATTCCTATCTCCTTGTACTAAAGTCAAATCTAAGTGGATTAAGGAACTCCACATAAAACCAGAGACACTGAAACTTATAGAGGAGAAAGTAGGGAAAAGCCTTGAAGATATGGGTACAGGGGAAATATTCCTGAATAGAACAGCAATGGCTTGTGCTGTAAGATCGAGAATCAATAAATGGGACCTCATAAAGTTGCAAAGCTTCTGCAAGGCAAAAGACACTGTCAATAAGACAAAAGACCACCAATAGATTGCAAAAGGATCTTTTCCTTTCCTAAATCAGATAGGGGACTAATATCCAATATATATAAAGAACTCAAGAAGGTGGACTCCAGAAAATCAAATAACCCCATTAAAAAATGGGGCTCAGAACTGAACTAAGAATTCTCACCTGAGGATTAACGAATGGCAGAGCAGCACCTGAAAAAATGTTCAACATCTTTAATCATCAGGGAAATGCAACTCAAAACAACCCTGAGATTCCACCTCACACCAGTCAGAATGGCTAAGATAAAACATTCAGGTGATAGCAGATGCTGGAAAGGATGTGGAGAAAGAGGAACACTCCTTCATTGTTGGTGGGATTGCAAGCTTGTACAACCACTCTGGAAATCAGTTTGGCGGTTCTTCAGAAAATTGGACATAATACTACCAGAGGATCCAGCAATACCTCTCCTGTGCATATATTCAGAAGATTTTCAAACCGGTAAGCAGGACACATGTTCCACTATGTTCATAGCAGCCTTATTTATAATAGCCAGAAGCTGAAAAGAACCCAGATTTCCCTCAACAGAGGAATGGATACAGAAAATGTGGTACATTTACACAATGGAGTACTATTCAGCTATTAAAATGAATGAATTTATGAAATTCCTAGCCAAATGGATGGACCTGGAGGGCATCATCCTGAGTGAGGTAATACAATCACAAAGGAACTCACACAATATGTACTCACTGATAAGTGGATATTAGCCCAAAAACTTAGGATATCCAAGATATAAGATACAATTTGTTAAATGCATGAAACTCAAGAAGAACTAAGACCAAAGTGTGGACACTTTACCCCTTCTTAGAATTGGGAACAAAACACTCATGGAAAGAGTTACAGAGATAAATTTTGGAGCTGTGATGAAAGGATGGACCATCTAAAGACTGCCATATCCAAGGATCCATCACATAATCAGCTTCCATACGCTGACAAAATTGCATACACTAGCAAGATTTTGCTGAAAGGACCCAGATATAGCTGTCTCTTGTCAGACAATGCCGGGGCCTAGGAAATACAGAAGTGGATGCTCAAAGTCAGCTATTGGATGGATCACAGGTCCCCCAATGGAAGAGCTAGAGAAAGTACCCAAGGAGCTAAAAGGATCTGCAACCCTATAGGTGGAACATCATTATGAACTAACCAGTACCCCAGAGCGCTTGACTCTAGCTGCATATGTATCGAAAGATGACCTAGTCGGACATCACTGGAAAGAGAGGCTCACTGGATTTGCAAACTTTATATGCCCCAGTACAGGGGACCGCCAGGGTCAAAAAGTGGGAGTGGGTGGGTAGGGGAGTGGGTGGGGAGTGTATTGGGGACTTTTTGGATAGCATTGGAAATGTCAATGAGGAAAATACCTAAAAAAAAATTAATTCTAAAAAAAAAAAAAGAAATGTACCTTTCTTCTACATGCAATAATAATAATAATAATAATAATAATAATAATAATAATGTAACAGAAAGTAATTAAATATACATCCTCACTCAAAACTCAATGTTCAATTTAAGAGCCTTGCATCTTATTAGACCACTGTGAATTAAATAAAGGTGGCCTTCAAAAACAACAACAGAAACACCAAAAAAGCCCATATAGTCATGGAAATTGAACTACTCTCTACTCAATGGTCTCTAAGTCAAGGAAGTAATAAATAAAGACTTCCTTGAATTCAAGGAAGATGAAGGCATTACTACCCAGTTTGATGAGATACAATGAAAGCAGTGCTAAGTTGAAAGTTCATGGCACTAAGGACATCAATAAAGAAACTAGAAAGTGTTCATACTAGCAGTTTAAAAGTACATCTAAAATCTGTAGGAAAAAAAAATAAGCAAACATACTCAAGAGGAGTAGATGGCAGGAAATTATCAAAAACTAGGCTGAAATGCATAGGATCAGGAGATGGGGGAAAGTACAGAGTAAAGTGAATGCAGATATGTAGCAGTGAAGGATGAGGAACTGGGGGTAGTCACTAGAAAGTCCCAGAGGCCAGGGACCCAAGATATTCTCAGGACCTAACAGGGATTACATTAGCTGAGATACCCAACAAAAGGGAGAGAGAACTTGTAGAGACCATATCCAGTGGATAGGCATGGCCCCTGGTTGAGAAGTGAGGCCACCCACCCATCTCAAAAGTATTAATCCAGAATTGCTCCTGTCACAGGGACAAAGAATGGAGTAGAGACTGAAGGAAAGGCCATCCAGAGACTGCCACACCTACGGATCCATCCCATCTGCGACATCAAATCCAGAAACTTTTGCTGATGCCAGAGCCTGACCAATACAGATGTGGATGCAAACAGCCAACCATTATATTAAGGGTGGGAACCCCAATGAAGGAGTAAGGGGAAGGACTGAAAGAGTCAAAGGGGTTAACAACCCCACAGGAAGAACAACAATATCAACCAACCAGGTCCTCCAAAGCTTCCAGGGACTAAACCACCAACCAAAGAGTACACATGGAGGGACCCATAGCTCCAGCTTCATATGTAGCAGAGCATACCTTATCTGGCATCAATGGGAGGGGAGCCCCTTGGTCCTGGGTAGGCTCAATGACCCAGTGTAGGGAATGCTAGGGCACTGAGGTGGGAGAGGGTGAGTTGGTGGGGGAGTGGCCTCATAGAAGCAGGGGAATGGAGGAGGAGATAGGGCTTTTAGCTGGGAAAGGGGATATAAAATATCTTGGTTAAACTCTAACCAAGCAAGTGAAAAACCTATATGACAAGAACTTCAAGACACTGAAGAAAGAAATTGAGGAAGATACAAGAAGGTGGAAAGATCTTTTATGTTTTATGCTCATGGATCTTTTATGCTCTTGTGATTGTTTGTATATGCTTGGCCAAGGGAGTGGCATATCAGAAGGTGTTGTCCTGTTGGAGTAGGTGTGTCACTGTGGGTATGGGATATAAGATCCTCATCCTAGCTGCATGGAAGCCAGGATTCTGCTAGCACTCTTCAGATGAAGGTGAACTGTCAGATCTTCCTGTACCATTCCTGATTGGATGCTGCCATGCTACTGCCTTGGTGATACCGAACTGAACCTCTGAACCTGTATGCCAGACCCAATTAGATGTTGTCCTTATAGGAGTTGCCTTAGTCATGGTGTCTGTTCACAGCAATAAAACCCTAACTTAGGCAAGTAGGATTAACAGATTGAAAATGTCTATCTTACCAAAACAATCTACAGATTCAATGCAATTTCCATCAAAATTCCAATACAATTGTTTACAGAAATAGAAAGATCATTCCCAACTTCATTTAGCAAAACAAAACCACTCAGGATAGCTTAAACAATCCTGAATAATTATAGAACTTCTGGAGACATCAACATGCCTGAACTCAAGCTGTGGCACAGAAAAATAGTAATAAAACCTGCAGAGTATTGGTATATAAAAAGACAGGATGACCAATTGATAAAGACCCTGAAGTAAACCCACACACCTATGGACACTTGATTTTTTACAAAGAAGCCAAAACCATACAATGAAAAAGGGAGAGCCTCTTTGAAAAACGGTGCTGGTCTACCTGGATGTCTGCATGCTGAAGAATGCAAATAGACACATATTTACCACTCTGCAAAAAACCAAAACAAAAAAAACCAAAAAACCCTCAAGTACAAGTGGATCAAAAATTGAATATAAAACCAGATACATTGAAACTAAGAATAGAAATTGGGAAATAGCTTTGAGCTTATAGTTATAGGCATCAACTTGTTGAATAGAATAACAATGGTTCAGGCTCTCAGATAAACAATAGATAAATGGGACATCTTATGAAACTGAAAAGCTTTGGTAAGCCAAAAGACACTGTCAATTGGAGAACATGGCAGTCTACAGATTGGGAAAGGCTCTTCATGTACCCTATCCAACAGAGGGATAATACTAAAAATTTATAGTGAACTCAATATATTAGGCAACAAGAATGTTAATAAGCAAATTTTAAAAATGGATTACAGAGCTCAAAAGAGAATTCATAACAAAGGAATATCAAATGGCTGAGAAGCACTTAAAAAAATGTTCAACACTCTTAGCCATCAGGGAAATGCAAATTAAAATGGCTGAGATTCCATCATATAACCATCAGAATGGCCAAAACCAAAAATTCAAGTGATAGCACATGCTGGTGAGGATGTGGAGCAAGGATAACACTTTATTGGGGGGGGGGAGTGCAAATATGTACAAATTTGGTGCCTTCTGTGTGGTTATTTTTGTTTGTTTGTTTTAATTTTCTATATCTTTTATTTTTTGTCCAGTAGTAAGCTTTCTGACAGTTCCTCATCCCATTCCTCCTCCCCTGTCTTCAAGAGGGGCTCCACCCCCAAACCCACCAAACCCTGCCAGACCTCACCACTCCATGGGGCCTCAAGTCTCTCCAGGGTTAGGTGCCTCTTCTCTCATTGAGGCCAGACCAGGCAGTCCTCTTCTGTATATATGTCAGGAGCCTCAGTCCAGATAATGTATGATGCCTGGTTGGTGTCTCAGAGATCTCAGGGGTCCAGGTAAGTTTAGACTCTTGGTCTTCCTATGTGGTCACCCTCCTCTTCAACTTCTTTCAGCCTTCCCCTAATTAAGCCTCAGGGGCCCCCGACTTCAGTCCATTGGTTGGGTTTAAGTACCTGCATCTGTCTCAGTCAGTTGCTTGTTGAGAGGACAGCCGTGTTAGGCTCCTGTCCATAAGCACACCATAGCATCAGTAATAGTGTTAAGACTTGGAGCCTCCCCTTGAGCTCAATCCCAATTTGGGTCTGTCACCGGACTTTCTTTCCTGAAGTCTCTTCTCCATTTTTGTCCCTGCAGGTCTATTAGACAGGAACAATTCTGGGTCAGAGCTTCTGATTGTGGGATGGCAACCCCATTCCTCCACTTGATGCCCTGTCTTTCTACTGGAGGTGGACTCTACAAGTTCCCTCTCCCCACTGTTGAACATTTCATCTAAGGTTCCTCCCTTTAAGTCATGAGAGTCTTTCACCTCCCAAGTCTCTGGTACATTCTAGAGCCTCCACACCACCTCCTACCTCCCGAGGTTGCCTGTTTATATTCTTTCTGCTGGCTTTCAGGGCTTCACTCCCATTTCACACCTCAATACCTGATCATGTTACTTTTCCTTCTGTCCCCTCTCTCACCTGTGTCCATCCCTCCCTCTGCTCCCCATGATTCCTTTCTTCTCCCTTCCAAGTGGAATTGAGGCATCATTTTGAGGACATCCATCACACATTCCACATGATCCCAGTTCATAACTTAGGAGAATTTAAGTTATTAAAAATGAACTTTACATAAAACAAAAGAATAAATGAATAAAATGATTGTAGATAGAGTAAAATATAAAATTATGTTTCATTTGAAGTTTATTCCCAAGTCCATTCCTTCGCCCCCAGTCTGATTTAATTTTTCATGCTGGGAAATGTGCTCAAGTCTTTGCACATCTTAAGAAACTGTTTTATGTTTGCCTTTCAGAGGCTTTGCAATTTTATAAGGTCCCATTTGTCTATTGTTGGTCTTACAGCATAAGCTATTGGTGTTTTGTTCAGGAAAAGTTCCTCTGTGCCCATGTGTTTGAGGTCTTTCTCTATTTTCTTCTCATAAAGCTTCAGTATATCTGGTTTTATGTGGAGGTCCTTGATCCACTTGGGTTTGAGCTTTGTACAAGGAGATAAAAATGGATCAATTCGCATTCTTCTACATGTTGACTGCCAGTTGAACCAGCACCATTTGTTGAAAATGCTGTCTTTTTTCCACTGGATGGTTTTAGCTCCTTTGTCAAAGATCAGGTGACTATAGGTGTGTGGGTTCATTTCTGGGTCTTCAATTTTATTCTATTGATATACTTGCCTGTCTATATACCAAGCCCATACAGTTTGTTATTTTTTTTGTTATCACTATTGCTCTGTAATACAGCTTGAGGTCAGCGATGGTGATTCCAGTTCTTTTATTGTTTTGAATAGTTTTTGCCATCCTGAGGTTGTTATTCCAAATAAAATTTGCAAATTGCTTTCTAACTTTATGAACAGCAATCAACAGATTCGGAAAAGATCTTTACCAATCCTACATCTGATAGAGGGCTAATATCCAATATATACAAAGAACTCAAGAGGTTAGAATTCAGAGAATCAAATAATCCTATTAAAAATGGGGTACAGAGCTAAACAAAGAATTCTCAACTCAAGAATACTGAATGGCATAGAAGCACCTAAAAAATGTTCAACAGCCTTAGTCATCAAGAAAATGTAAATTGAAACAACCCTGAGATTCCACCTCACACCAGTCAGAATGGCTAAGATCAAAAGCTCAGGTGATAGCAGATGCTGGCCAGGATGTGGAGAAAGAAGAACAATCCTTCATTGCTGGTGGGGTTGCAAGCT
The DNA here is from genome assembly GCF_978045245.1 of Mus caroli. NCBI lineage: Eukaryota > Metazoa > Chordata > Mammalia > Rodentia > Muridae > Mus > Mus caroli. The sequence goes on along the minus strand of NW_028227266.1, from coordinate 37,484,082 downwards.
GGTACAACCACTGTGGAAATCAGTCTGGTGGTTCCTCAGAAATTTGGACATAGTACTACCTGAAGACCCAGCTATATCATGCGTGGGCATATACCAAAATGATGCTCCAAAATGACTAGGCCATCTTCTGATACATATGTAGTTAGAGACACGAGCTCCAGGGGTATTGATTAGTTCATATTGTTGTTCCACCTATAGGGTTGAACCTTATTTATAATAGCCAGAGCTGGAAAGAACCCAGATGTCCTTCAACAGAGGAATGGATACAGAAAATGCAGTATACTTACAAAATGAAGTACTACTCAGCTATTAAAAACAATGACTTCATGAAAATCTTAGCCAAATGGATGGAACTAGAAAATATCATCATAAGTGAGGTAACACAGTCACAAAAGAACACATGTGGTATGCACTCACTGAGAAGTGGATACTAGCCCAAAAGCTCAGAATACCCAAGATACAATTCACAGGCCACATGTAGCTCAATGGAAGACCAAAGTGTGGATGCTTCAGTCCTTCTTAGAAGGGGAAACAAAATATTCATGAGAGGAAATAGTGAGACGAAGTGTGGAGCAGAGTCTGAAGGAAATGCCATCCAGAGACTGCCCCACCTGAGGGTCTAACCTGTATACAGTCACCAAACCCAGTCACTATTGTAGATGCCAAGAAGTGCTTGCTGTCAGGAGCCTGATATAGCTGCCTCCTGAGAGGCTCTTCCAGAGCCTGACAAATACAAAGTCAGATGCTTGCAACCAACCATAGGACTGATCATGGGGTTTCGAATGGAGGAGTTTGAGAAAGAACTGAAGGAGCTAAAGGGGTTTGCAACCCCATAGGAAGAACAACAATATCAACCAACCAGACTCTCCAAAGCTCCCAGGGATTAAAACACCAACCAAAGAGTATACATGGAGGGATCCATAGCTCCAGCTGTGTGTGTAGCAGAGAATGTCCTTTTCGGTCATCCATGGGTGGAGAGGCCCTTGGTCCTGTAAACGTTGGATGTCCCAGTGTATGGGAATGCCAGGGCAGGTAGGCAGGAGGAGTGATGGGATAAGGGGTTTCTGGAGGGGAAACCAGGAAAGGGGATAACATTTGAAATGTACATAAAGAAAATATTCAAGAAAACAAAAGGAAAAAAAAAAGAAACTGTTTTTTGTCTGATATTCATCCCCAACCTCATTGATTGACATTAGATCAGCTTTAATTCATAGAAAGATTCTTTTACTTTTAACTGAGTAAACTCACTATGATTTCTTCCCCTCTGCCTTTTCCTCTTCCTTTTTTTCCCATCCCCTATCTCTTTGAAACAGGTTTTTTCTGTGTAATAGCCCAGGCTGTCCTGAAACACACTTTTTAAGGCAGGTTGACCTTGAACTCATAGCAATATACCTACCTCTATCTCCCAAACTCACCATGATTTCTGTAACATTTATGTACATGGTGGTATACAAGTAGGCTTGAGTGCAAAAATAAGCTGTAGTTACTACATTAAAAATATGTCATTATTTATTTAGCATGTGTGTATACATGTGTGTACATGTGTGTGTATGTTTGTTACCCTTACAGAATTATATCTAAGAATATATTGTGTGTATATGAATGTATGCATGCTAAGGTCTGCACATAGAGGTCAGAAGGCAACCTTTTTTATATTGGGAATATTTTACAGCGGAAATATGATATTTTTATTCCTTCCACTTATTTTTGCATTTTTATTTATTTACCTCTTTTCCATCACTGAGAAGGATGCTGTTGTGAAAATCCTTGTATGATTTTTTGTAAGTAGATATTTTAATTTTTCTTGTGAAAACTTTACCAGAGGCAATGATATGTGGTAAGTTGGGAAGAGGCTGTCCAATGGATACCAAGTTACAGTAAGATAGAAGCAAGGATTGTGGTGTTCAGTTGTAGAGTAAGATGAATAGAGATAGTAATGACTAATCTGGAAGGAAATACATAAAAAAAGATTTTAAAATACATAAGTAGTAAACATTTGAGGTTGTAGATATATTTAATTTTATTTAAACATTGCACTATATATATATAATGTATGTATACTGTCATGTTAATAGGAGACATTTGTGCTGAGTACCAATTAAACCTACTTAAGGTTTATAACAATATGAAAATAAATATAAATATATAGACCTCCGCAAAATCAGTTGAGAGGAGACACATTCCAAAGTAGGGTGTAGTGGTTGAGTATTATTGCAAAACAAACAAGCAAGCAATCACACAAACAGACAAATGAAACAACCCAACAACTCAGACATATCAGGTCATGGAAAAGTACTTAAAATTCAAGAAATGAACAAATAAAAATCTGGGTTCATTAAAAAAAATGTGTCTAAGTCGGACATGGTGGTGCACACCTTTAATCCCAGCACTCAGGAGGCAGAGGTGGGCAGATTTCTGAGTTCGAGGCCAGCCTGGTCTACAAAGTGAGTTCCAGGACAGCCAGGGATATATGGAGAAACCCTGTATTGAAAAACCAACAACAAAAAAATGTTTTCTAAAGAATATAACTTGGTCTCAGAAAATATTATATTTTGTTGCCCTTACAGAATGATTTTTAAGAGTATATTATTTTAGACATTAAGAATTCTCATTTAACTGTGCAGACTGGCTACTGAGGAAGTCATTCTGCAGACCAGGCTACCTTCTGCTTGCCTCTGCCCTGGGGTTATCCCTGCTGTAGAGGGGTGGAAATACTGTAGGAATCAGAGGGGAGAGAGAACACCAGGAGAACAAGGCCTACTGAATCAACTAAAGAGATCTTATAGAGCCTGAAATGGCAAACCATCAGCTTGTATGGGTTTATGCCAGATCTTCTGTGGATATGTTATAGCTATTAATTTGTTATTTTTGTGGAACTCGCAACAGTTGGAATGGGTGGTTTCTGATTCTTTCACTACACTTGAGTCTCTTTTCCTCTTACTGGGCTGTCTTGTCCAGCCTGGATATGAGACCTTTTCCATTGCTTTATTATTACCTTATCTTGTTCCACTTGGCTGTCATCTCTTTGAGGCCAGCTCTTTTTGTTAGAGCAAGTAGAAGGAGAATAGATCTGCAGAGAAGGAAGGCAGGAGGTTGAACTGGGAGGAATGAAGGAAAGGGAAATTATGGTTGGGATCTATTTTTTGAGAGAAGAAAAAAATTTCAATTATATAAAAATTTTTCATGTAATTAGTTAAATAATTAAATATTTGTTTCAGGGAAAGAGATCAGTTATTAAGACCATCCTCTATTTTTTGTTAATTAATTAATTAATTAATTTACATTTCACACTCTGCTCCCCTTCCTAGTCCTTTCTCACACCTCCCTGGGCACATCAAGTCTCTGCCTGATTATATGCATCTACTCCCACTGAGGTCAGAAAAGAGAGCCAGGTGGACTGAACTCCATATCTGATACATATGTTCTGGGGGGCTCTTTCCAGGCTGTGTATGCTGTTTGGTTGTTGTCTCAGTGTGAGAGAGCTTAGAGTGGTCCAGGTTAGCTGACTCTATTGGTCTCCCTATGGGGTTCCCTTCCCTTCAGGGCCTCCAGGCCTTCCCCCAACTCTTCCATAGGTGTCCTGGACCTCCATCCAATGTTTAGTTGTGGGTATCTGCATCTATTTCACTCTACTTCTGGGTAGAGCCTCTCAGAGGACAATTATCCAAGATTCCTGTTTACAAGCATCATTATTAATGTCACAATTGGTGCTTACCCATGGGATGGGTTTCTAGTTGGCAGGTTATTGCTTGGTCTTTCTTTCTGTCTCTGCACCATCCCTGCATTTCTTTGAGACAGGACAAATTTTGGGTTTTATAGGTGGGTTGTTGTCCTTATCCCTTCATTAGGGGTCCTGCCTAGCTACAGGAGATGGCATCTTCAGGTTCCATGTCCTCTCTGTTTTGGATCTTGGCTAAGGTCACCCACACTGACTCTTGGGAGCCTTCCCTATCCCAGGTCTTGCTGACTTCCTAGAGATTATCCCTTTTTCCCCATGCCAACTAACTTCTTATATCGATTCATTTTCCTGACCCTCTGGGCCTTCCTCCTGTCTCTCTCCAAACCTGATCTTGCTTCCCCATTTCCCTCCCCTCCCTTTTCCCAACCATTTCCCTCCCTCCATCTACCTCCTATGACTATCTTGTTTCTCCTTATAAGTGTGATTCAAGCATCCTTGCCTTGGTCTTCCTTCTTGTTTAACTTCCTTGGATCTGTAGGGTTGTGTCATGGACATTCTGTACTTATCAGTGAGTACAAACCATGCCTGTCCTTTTGAGTCTGAGTTACCTCATTGAGGAAGATATTTTTGAGTTCCATCCATTTGCCTACAAAACTCATGATGTCTTTGTTTCAATAGCTGAATAGTATTCCATTGTGTAAATAAACCTCTTTTCTGTATCTGTTCTTCAGTTGAGGGACACCTGGGTTGTTTCCAGTTTCTCAATGTTATGAATAAAGCTGCTATGAACATAGTGGAGTATGTATCCTTGTAATATGATAGAACATCTTTTGGGTTTATGCTCAGGAGTATATAGCTGTGTCTTCAGGTAGAACTATTTCCAATTTTCTGAGGAACTGTCAGATTGATTTATACAGAGTGGTTGTACAAGTTTGCTATCCTACCAGCAAACTCCACATCCTCACCAGGAAAACTTGTATCTTGAGTTTTTATCTTAGCCATTCTGATTGTTATAAGATAAAATCTCAGGGTTGTTCTTATTTATATTTATTTGTTATAAGATAAAATCTCAGGGTTGTTCTTATTTATATTTATCTTATAACTAAGGGTGTTGATAATTTCTTCAAATGCTTTTCAGTCACTACAGATTCCTTTTATGAGAATTCTCTGTTTAGCTCTGTACCACAATTTTAATTGGGTTATTTCATTTGATGGAGCCTAACTTCTTGAGTTCTTTATATAATTTGGATATTAGATCTCTGTCAGATCTAGGGTTAGTGAAGATCTTTTCTCAATCTGTAGGCTGTCATTTTGTCCTGTTGACAGTGTCCTTTGCCTTATAGAAGATTTTCAGTTTCATGAAGTTCCATTTATCAATTGTTGATCTTAGGGCCCCAACTATTGTTATTCTGTTCACAAAATTGTCTCCTATACCTATGTGTTCAAGGCTACTCCCAGGTTGCGCTTCTACTAGATTTAGTGTATCTTGTTTTATGTTGAGGTCTTTGATTCAGTTGGACTTGAGATTTATGCAGGGTAATAACTATGGATCTATTTGAATTCTTCTGTATGCAGATAGGTATCCAGTTAGACCAGCAACATTTGTTGAAGATGCTTTCTTTTTTCCATTGAATGGTTTTGGCTTCTTTGTCAAAAATCAAGTGGCTCTAGTATATGGCGTAATTTTGGAGTTTTCAATTTTATTCCATTAATCAACCTCTCAGTCTGTGTACCAATACCATACAGTTTTAATCACTATTGTTCTTGGGATCAGAGATGGTGATTCCTCCAGAGCTTCTCTTATTACTCAGGGTAGTTTTGGCTACCCTGGATTTTTTGTTTTTCTATATGAAGTTGAGAATTGCTCTTTCAAAGCCTATAAACATTGTGTTGCAATTTTGAAGGGAATTGCATTAAATCTGTACATTGTTTTGGTAAGATGGCCATTTTCCCTACGTTAATTTTATTGAGCTATGAGCATGGATGATCTATCTATAATCTGATATCTTCTTTAATTTCTTTCTTCAGAGACTTTTTGTCATACAGATATTTTACTTGCTTGATTAGGGTTACACCAAGATATTTTATTATTATTTGCAGCTATTGCAAGTGGTTTTCTTTTCCTAATTTCTTTCTGTGCCTTTTTTATCATTTCTATTAATGATGGGTACTGATTTCATTGACTTAATTTTATTTCCAGCCAATTTGCTAAAGTTGCTTATTGGCTATAGAAGTTTTCTGGTTGAGTTTTGAGGATCTGATATATACACTACCATGTCATCTGTGAATTGTGACACAGTCACTTCTTCCTTTCCAATGTGTATTTCCTTGATCTCCTTCTGTTGTCTTAGAACTTCAAGTACTATGTTGAAGAGAGTGGGCGGCCTTGTCTTGTACCTGATTAAAATGGAGTTGCTTTATGTTTCCATTTAATTTGAAGTTGGATACTAGGTTGCTGTATATTGTTTTTCTTATATTTGTGTGTGTGCTTTGAATCCCTGATCTCTTCAAGACTTTTGACATGAATGGGTGTTAAATATTTTCACAAGCTTTTTGAACATCTAATGAGATGGTGATCATGTGAGTATTTTTATAGAGTGCATTGATGTATTTTCATATATTGAACCACCCCTGCATCTCTAAGATGAACCCTACTTGATTGTGGTGAATGGCATTTTTGATGGGTTCTTGGATTCAGTTTGCCAGAATTTTATTGATTATTTTTCTGAAGATGTTTATAAGTGAAATTGGTCTCAAGTTCTTTTTCTTTGTTTAGTCTTTATGTGGTTTAGGCATCAAGGTGACTACAGCCTCATAGAATGAATTAGATAACGTTTCTTCTGCTTCTATTTTTTTTTTTTTTTTGGTTGGAAGACTCTTAAAGACTTCTTCCATTTCCTTGGATGTTATGAAACTGTTCATATAGTTTACTTGATCTTGATTTGACTCTGGTATGTGCTATCTGTCTAGAAATTCATCCATTTCACGTTTTGTTTAGATTTTGAGTTTTTTGGAGTACAAGCTTTTGAAGTAAGACCTAATGTTTTTTGAATTCCCTGTTTTTTTATGTTTTTATGTTTTCATTTCTGATTTTGTTAATTTGGATACTGTCTCAGTGCCTTTAAGTTAGCTTAGTTGAGTGTTTGTTCACCATGTTCATTTTCTCAAAAAAACAGCTCTTGGTTTTGTTGAATATTTGTATTGTCCTTTTTGGTTTTAATTGATGGATTTCATCCTGGACTTTGACTATTTCCTGCCATCTACTCCTCTTGTGTTTCTTTTTGTTATAGAGCTTTCAGTTGTGCTGTTAAGTTGCTAATATGAATTCACTCCAATTTCTTTTTTTTTCTGTTTTTTTTTTAATTAGGTATTCTCTTCATTTACATTTCCAATGCTATCCCAAAAGTCCCCTATGTCCTCCCCCCACAACTCCCCTACCCACCCACTCCCACTTCTTGGCCCTGGTGTTTCCCTGTACCGAGGTATATAACGTTTGCAAGACCAATGGGCCTCTCTTTGCACTGATGGCTGACTAGGCCATCTTCTGATACATATGCAGCTAGAGACACGAGCTCCGGGGGGTACTAGTTAGTTCATATTGTTGTTCCACCTATAGGGTTGAAGATCCCTTTAGCTCCTTGGGTCCTTTCTCTAGCTCCTCTATTGGAGGCCCTGTGATCCATCCACTAGCTGACTGTGAGCATCCACTTCTGTGTTTGCTAGGCCCAAGAATAGCCTCACAAGAGGCAGGTTGAAATTTCCTTTTAATAGTGCTTCCATTATGCCCCATAAGTTTGGGTATTTTGTGCCTTTATTTTCATTGAATTCTAGGAAGTCATTAATTGCTTTCCAGTTTTATTCCCTGACCAAAGGATCATTGAGTAGCGAGTTGTTCAGTTTCCATGGGTATGTGGGCTTTATGTTATTTCTGTTGTTGTGGAAGTCCAGCCTTTATCCATGGTGATCTGATACAATGCAAGGGCTTATATCAATCATCTTGTGTCTGTTGAGGTTTGCTTTGTGCCTGATTATGTGGTCAATTTTGGAGAAGGTTCTGTGAGGTTCTGAGAAGAAGGTATATTCTTTTGTTTTTGTGTGAAATGTTCTATAGATATCTGATAAATCTATTTGGTTCATAACATCTGTTAGCTTCTTTGTTTAGTTTCTCTATTGATGACCTGTCCATTGGTGAGAGAGGGGAATTGAATCCCCCACTATGATGGTATGGGAATCAATGTGTGATTTGAGCAACAGATGTGGGCTCTGTCCTGTCCTGTGGGACCTCTGTCTCCCTTTACTGGTGTAGGTACGACTGCCCCACCTCACTTCCTTCTCCCCATCCCGAAACTCTGCCTGTCTCCCAGGATGACTATTCTCATCAGGGAAGTCTGCAATCTGGCGGACTTTGGGGATAGCATTGAAAATGTAAATGAAGAAAATACCTAATTTTAAAAAAAAGAAAAGAGAAAAACAAACAAACAAAAAACAAAACAGCCCTATAATAATAAAGGAAATAGAAACAGTCATTAAGAATTTCCCAACCAAAACAAATCTCAGGGCCAAATGGCTTTAGCACAGAATATTACCAGACTTTCAAAGAAGAGCTAAAACTCCTCAAACTGTTCCATAAAATAGAAACAGAAGGGACATTTCCTAGTTCATTCTAAGATGCCACATGGAATGGTAATACCTTGATACCTAAACTATACAAAGACTCAACAAAGAAAGAGAATTTCATACCAATATCTCTTATGAACATTGATGAAAAAATAGTCAATAAATACTTGCAAACTGTATCCAGAAACAAATAAAAGACATCATCCACCATTATCAAGTAGAATTGATCCCAGGGATGGAGGGATGTATGGTTTAATACATGAAAATCCATCAAAGTGGTCCACCATGCAACCAAAATAGAAGAAAAACCACCATGTGATCATCTCATTAGATGCTGAAAATACCTTTAACAAAATCCAATACCCCTTCATGTTAAAGGTCTTGGAGAGGTCAGGGATATAATTCACATGCCTAAACACAATAAAAGTAATACATAGTAAGCTAATAACCAACCTCAAAGTAAATGGAGAGAAACATGAAACAATTATACTAAAATCAGGGACAAGACAAGCTGTTCATTCTCTCCCTATAAATTCAATAGAGTAGTTCAAGTTTTAGCTAGAGCAGTAAGACAACTAAGTAATATCAACGGAATACAAATTGGAAAGGAAGAAGTCCAAGTATTTTTTTAATTAGGTATTTCTTTCATTTACATTTTAAATGCTATCCCAAAAGTCCCCCACACGCTCCCCCACCCACTCCCTCTTATTTGCCCTGGCATTCCAGTGTACTGAGGCATATAAAGTTTGTATATCCAATGGGCCTCTCTTTCCACTGATGGCCGACTAGTCCATCTTCTGATTCATATGCAGCTAGAGACACGAGCTCCAGGGGAGTATTGCTTACTTCATATTGTTGTTCCACATATAGGATTGCAGATCCCTTCAGCTCCTTGCGTACTTTATGTAGATCCTCCATTGGGGGCCCTGTGATACATCCAATAGCTGACTGTGAGCATCCACTTCTGTGTTTGCCAGGCCCCGGCATAGTCTCACAAGAGAGCCATGTGTGGGTCCTTTCAGCAAAATCTTGCTAGTGTATGCAATGGTGTCAGCGTTTGGAAGCTGATTATGGGATGGATCCCTGGATAAGGCAGTCTCTAGATGGTCCATCCTTTCATCTCACCTCCATACTGTGTCTCTTTAACTCCTTCCATGTTTGTTTTGTTCACAATTCTAAGAAGGGCCAAAGTGTCCACACTTTGGTCTTCATTCTTCCTGAGTTTCACACGTTTAGCAAATTGTATCTTATATCTTGGGTATTCTAAATTTCTGGGCTAATATCCACTTATTAGTGAGTACATTGTGTGAGTTCTTTTGTGATTGGGTTACCTCACTCAGGATGATGCCCTACAGGTCCATCCATTTGCCTAGGAATTTCACAAATTCATTCTTTTTAATAGCTGAGTAGTACTCCATTGTGTAAATGTACCACATTTTCTGTATCCATCTCTCTGTTGGGAGGCATCTGGGTTCTTTCCAGCTTCTGGCTATTATAAATAAGGCGGCTATGAACATAGTGGAGCATATGTTCTTCTTACCGGTTGGAACATCTTCTGGATATATGCCCGGGAGAGGTATTGCAGGATCCTCTGGTAGTACTATGTCCAAATTTTTGAGGAACCACGAGACTGATTTCCAGAGTGGTTGTACAAGCTTCCAATCCCACTATCAATGGAGGAGTGTTCCTCTTTCTCCACATCCTCCCCAGCATCTGCTGTCACCTGAATTTTTTTTTGATTTTTAATATTTTTATTACATATTTTCCTCAATTACATTTCCAATGCTATCCCAAAAGTCCCCCATAGCGCCCCCCACTTCCCTACCCACCCACTCCCCTTCTTTTGGCCCTGGCATTCCCCTATATTGGGGCATATAAAGTTTGCAAGTCCAATGGGCCTCTCTTTCCATTGATGGCCGACTAGGCCATCTTTCGATACATATGCAGCTAGAGACAAGAGCTCCGGGGTTCTGGTTAGTACATCATGTTGTTCCAACAATAGGGTTGCAGATCCCTTTAGCTCCTTGGGTACTTTCTCTAGCTTCTCCATTGGGAGCCCTGTGATACATCCAATAGCTGACTGTGAACATCCACTCCTGTGTTTGCTAGGCCCCGGCATCGTCTCACAAGAGACAGCTATATTTGGGTCCTTTCAGCAAAATCTTGCTAGTGTATGCAATGGTGTCAGCGTTTAGAAGCTGATTATGGGACGGATCCCTGGATACAGCAGTCTCTAAATGGTCCATCCTTTCATCCCAGCTACGAACTTTGTCTCTGTAACTCCTTCCCTGGGTGTTTTGTTCCCAATTCTAAGAAGGTGCACAGTGTCCACACTTTGGTCTTAATTCTTCTTGAGTTTCATGCGTTTATCAAATTGTATCTTATATCTTGGGTATACTAAGTTTTGGGCTAATATCCACTTATCAATGAATACATATTCTGTGAGTTCTTTTGTGATTGTGTTACTTCACTCAAGATGATGCCCTCCAGGTCCATCCATTTGGCTAGGAATTTCATAAATTCATTCTTTTTAATAGCTGAGTAGTACTCCATTGTGTAAATGTACCATAATTTCTGTATCCATTCCTCTGTTGAGGGACATCTGGGTTCTTTCCAGCTTCTGGCTATTATAAATAGGGCTGCTATGAACATAGTGGAGCATGTGTCCTTTTTACCGGTTGGGGCATCTTCTGGATATATGCCCAGGAGAGGTATTGCTGGATCCTCCAGTAGTACTATGTCCAATTTTCTGAGGAACCGCCAGACTGATTTCCAGAGTGGTTGTACAAGCTTGCAATCCCACCAACAATGAAGGAGTGTCCCTCTTTCTCCACATCCTCGCCAGCATCTGCTGTCACCTGAATTTTTGATCTTAGCCATTCTGACTGGTGTGAGGTGGAATCTCAGGGTTGTTTTGATTTGCATTTCCCTGATGATTAAGGATGTTGAACATTTTTTCAGGTGTTTCTCTGCCATTCGGTATTCCTCAGGTGAGAATTCTTTGTTCAGTTCTGAGCCCCATTTTTTAATGGGGTTATTTGACTTTCTGGAGTCCACCTTCTTGAGTTCTTTATATATATTGGATATTAGTCCCTTATCTGATTTAGGATAGGTGAAGATCCTTTCCCAATCTGTTGGTGGTTTTTTTGTCTTATTGATGGTGTCTTTAGCCTTGCAGAAGCTTTGTAGTTTCATGAGGTCCCACTTGTCAATTCTCGATCTTACAGCACAAGCCATTACTGTTCTATTCAGGAATTTTTCCCCTGTGCCCATATCTTCAAGGCTTTTCCCCACTTTCTCCTCTATAAGTTTCAGTGTCTCTGGTTTTATGTGAAGTTCCTTGATCCACTTAGACTTGACCTTAGTACAAGGAGATAGGAATGGATCGATTCGCATTCTTCTACATGTTAACAACCAGTTGTGCCAGCACCATTTGTTGAAAATGCTGTCTTTCTTCCACTGGATGTTTTTAGCTCCCTTGTCGAAGATCAAGTGACCATAAGTGTGTGGGTTCATTTCTGGGTCTTCAATTCTATTCCATTGGTCTATTTGTCTGTCACTATACCAGTACCATGCAGTTTTTATCACAATTGCTCTGTAGTAGAGCTTTAGGTCCGGCATGGTGATTCCACCAGAGGTTCTTTTATCCTTGAGAAGAGTTTTTGCTATCCTAGGTTTTTTGTTATTCCAGATGAATTTGGAGATTGCTCTTTCTAATTCGGTGAAGAATTGAGTTGGAATTTTGATGGGGATTGCATTGAATCTGTAGATTGCTTTTGGCAAGATAGCCATTTTTACAATGTTGATCCTGCCAATCCATGAGCATGGGAGATCTTTCCATCTTCTGAGATCTTCTATAATTTCTTTCTTCAGAGACTTGAAGTTTTTATTATACAGATCTTTCACTTCCTTAGTTAGAGTCACGCCAAGATATTTTATATTATTTGTGACTATTGAGAAGGGTGTTGTTTCCCTAATTTCTTTCTCAGCCTGTTTATTCTTTGTGTAGAGAAAGGCCATTGATTTGTTTGAGTTAATTTTATATCCAGCTACTTCACCGAAGCTGTTTATCAGGCGTAGGAGTTCTCTGGTGGAATTTTTAGGGTCACTTATATATACTCTCATATCATCTGCAAAAAGTGATATTTTGACTTCATCTTTTCCAATTTGTATCCCTTTGATCTCCTTTTGTTGTCGAATTGCTCTGGCTAGGACTTCAAGTACAATGTTGATTAGGTATGGAGAAAGTGGACAGCCTTGTCTAGTCCCTGATTTTAGAGGGATTGCTTCAAGCTTCTCACCATTTACTTTGATGTTGGCTACTGGTTTGCTGTAGATTGCTTTTATCATGTTTAGGTATGGGCCTTGAATTCCTGATCTTTCCAAGACTTTTATCATGAATGGGTGTTGGATCTTGTCAAATGCTTTTTCCGCATCTAAGGAGATGACCATGTGGTTTTTGTCTTTGAGTTTGTTTATATACTGGATTACGTTGATGGATTTCCGTATATTGAACCATCCCTGCATCCCTGGGATGAAACCTACTTGGTCAGGATGGATGATTGTTTTGATGTGTTCTTGGATTCGGTTAGCAAGAACTTTATTGAGGATTTTTGCATCAATATTCATAAGGGATATTGGTCTGAAGTTTTCTATCTTTGTTGGGTCTTTTTGTGGTTTAGGTATCAGAGTAATTGTGGCTTCATAGAATGAGTTGGGTAGAGTACCTTCTGTTTCTATTTTGTGGAATAGTTTGTGAAGAACTGGGATTAGATCTTCTTTGAAGGTCTGATAGAACTCTGCACTAAACCCATCTGGTCCTGGGCTTTTTTTAGTTGGGAGACTATTAATGACTGCTTCTATTTCTTTGGGGGATATAGGGCTGTTTAGATCATTAACCTGATCTTGATTCAACTTTGGTACCTGGTATCTGTCTAGGAACTTCTCCATTTCATCCAGGTTCTCCAGTTTTGTTGAGTATAGCCTTTGGTAGAAGGATCTGATTGTGTTTTGGATGTCTTCAGGATCTGTTGCTATGTCTCCTTTTTCATTTCTGATTTTGTTAATTAGGATGCTTTCCCTGTGCCCTCTAGTGAGTCTGGCTAAGGGTTTATCTATCTTGTTGATTTTCTCAAAGAACCAGCTCCTTGATTGGTTGATTCTTTGAATAGTTTTTCTTGTTTCCACTTGGTTGATTTCACCCCTGAGTTTGATTATTTCCTGCCGTCTACTCCTCTTGGGTGAATTTGCTTCCTTTTGTTCTAGTGCTTTTAGGTGTGTTGTCAAGCTGCTAATGTGTGCTCTCTCTAGTTTCCTTTTGGAGGCACTCAGAGCTATGAGTTTTCCTCTTAGAAATGCTTTCATTGCGTCCCATAAGTTTGGGTATGTTGTGGCTTCATTTTCATTGAACTCTAAAAAGTCCTTAATTTCTTTCTTTATTCCTTCCTTGACCAAGGTATCATTGAGAAGAGTGTTTTTCAGTTTCCACGTGAAGGTTGGCTTTCTATTATTTATTTTGTTATTGAAGATCAGCCTTAGTCCATGGTGATCTGATAGGATGCATGGGACAATTTCAATATTTTTGTATCTGTTGAGGCCTGTTTTGTGACCAATTATGTGGTCAATTTTGGAGAAGGTACCATGTGGTGCTGAGAAGAAGGTATATCCTTTTGTTTTAGGATAGAATGTTCTGTAAATATCTGCCAGATCCATTTGATTCATAATTTCTGTTAGTTTCTCTGTGTCCCTGTTTAGTTTCTGTTTCCATGATCTGTCCATTGGTGAAAGTGGTGTGTTGAAGTCTCCCACTATTATTGTATGAGGTGCAATGTGTGCTTTGAGATTTACTAAAGTTTCTTTAATGAATGTGGCTGCCTTTGTATTTGGAGCATAGATATTCAGGATTGATAGTTCCTCTTGGAGGATTTTACCTTTGATGAGTATGAAGTGTCCCTCCCTGTCTTTTTTAATGACTTTGGGTTGGAAGTCAATCTTATCAGATATTAGAATGGCTACTCCAGCTTGTTTCTTCATGCCATTTGCTTGGAAAATTGTTTTCCAGCCTTTCATTCTGAGGTAGTGTCTACCCTTTTCTCTGAGATGAGTTTCCTGTAAGCAGCAAAATGTTGGGTCTTGTTTGTGTAGCCAGTTTGTTAGTCTATGTCTTTTTATCGGGGAGTTGAGTCCATTGATATTAAGAGATATTAAGGAAAAGTAATTGTTGTTTCCTGTTATTTTTGTTGTTAAAGTTGGCATTTTGTTCTTGTGGCTGTCTTCTTTTAGGTTTGTTGAGGGATTACCTTCTTGTTGTTTCTAGGGGGTGGTTCCTGTCCTTGTATTGGTTTTTTTCTGTTATTATCCTTTGAAGGGCTGGATTCGTGGAGAGATAATGTGTGAATTTGGTTTTGTCTTGGAATACTTTGGTTTCTCCATCTATGTTAATTGAGAGTTTGGCTGGGTATAGTAGCCTGGGCTGGAATTTGTGTTCTTTTAGTGTCTGTATAACATCCGTCCAGGATCTTCTGGCTTTCATAGTCTCTGGTGAAAAATCTGGTGTAATTCTGATAGGCTTGCCTTTATATGTTACTTGTCCTTTTTCTCTTACTGCTTTTAGTATTCTATCTTTATTTAGAGCATTTGTTGTTCTGATTATTATGTGTCGGGAGGTATTTCTTTTCTGGTCCAGTCTATTTGGAGTTCTGTAGGCTTCTTGTATGTTCATGGGCATCTCTTTCTTTAGATTTGGGAAGTTTTCTTGTATAATTTTGTTGAAGATGTTTGCTGGTCCTTTGAGTTGAAAATTTTCATTCTCATCCACTCCTATTATCCGTAGGTTT
Organism: Mus caroli; assembly: GCF_978045245.1. Taxonomy (NCBI): domain Eukaryota; kingdom Metazoa; phylum Chordata; class Mammalia; order Rodentia; family Muridae; genus Mus; species Mus caroli. The sequence goes on along the minus strand of NW_028227266.1, from coordinate 37,468,950 downwards.
GGTCTTCTCATTGTGTCCTGTATTTCTTGGATGTTTTGAGTTAGGATCTTTTTGCATTTTACATTTTCCTTGATTGTTGTGCCGATGTTCTCTATGGAATCTTCTGCACCTGAGATTCTCTCTTCCATCTCTTGTATTCTGTTGCTGATGCTCGTATCTATGGTTCCAGATTTCTTTCCTAGGGTTTCTATCTCCAGTGTTGCCTCATTTTGGGTTTTCTTTATTGTGTCCACTTCCCTTTTTAGGTCTAGTATGGTTTTGTTCATTTCCATCATCTGTTTGGATGTGTTTTCCTGTTTTTCTGTAAGGACTTCTACCTGTTTGATTATGTTATCGTGTTTTTCTTTAAGGATTTGTAACTCTTTAGCAGTGTTCTCTTGCAATTCTTTAAGGGATTTTTGTGCTTCCTCTTTAGTGTCTTCTGCCTGTTTAGCAGTGTTCTCCTGTATTTCTTTAAGTGTGTTATTAAAGTCCTTCTTGAAGTCCTCTACCATCATCAGGAGATATGCTTTTAGATCCGTGTCTAGCTTTTCCGGTGTGTTGGGGTGCCCTGGACTGGGCGAAGTGGGGGTGCTGGGTTCTGATGATGGTGAGTGGTCTTGGTTTCTGTTAGTAAGATTATTACGTTTACCTTTCGCCATCTGGTAATCTCTGGGGTTAGTTGTTATCGTTGTCACTGTTTAAAGATTGGAGCAGAAGCTGTGTTCCACTCACCAGCAGTCTCTAAATCCTGCGGCGGGGGTCGTGGGAAGCTGAAGGTACCCCGGTGCTGGTCCAGCCGGAAGAGGCCTGTGGTCCTACTCAGGCCGGTTTTCTGCTTCCCTAACTAATGCAGTCTCTGGTCCCGAGTGCAATTGGATTGGAGCAGAAGCTGTGTTCCACTCTCCAGAAGTCTTAAGATCCTGTGGCGGGTGTTGTGGGTAGCTGGCGAGTGTCAGCTGACCCTGCGCCCCAGCTGCCCAGGTGCTTCTCTGACCAGAAGAGGCTTGTGGCCCTATGTAGGCCGGGTTTCTCTCTCCCCAACCAGAGCAGTCTCAGGTCCTGCGTGATTGGACTGGAGCAGAAGCTGTGTTCCACTCACCAGCAGTCCCAAAATCCTGCGGCGGGGGTCGTGGGTAGCTGGCTGGTGTCAGACAACCCTGCGCTCCAGCTACCCTGGCGCTGTTCCGGCCGGATGAGGCCTGTGGCCCTACTCAGGCCGGTTTCTGCTTCCCTAACTAATGCAGTCTCAGGTCCTGCGCAATTGGATTGGAGCAGAAGCTGTGCTCCACTCACCAGAAGTCTTAAGATCCTGTGGCGGGTGTTGTGGGTAGCTGGCGAGTGTCAGCCGACCCTGCGCCCCAACTGCCCCAGTGCTTTTCTGCCTGAATTTTTGATCTTAGCCATTCTGCTGGTGTGAGATGGAATCTCAGAGTTGTTTTGATTTGCATTTCCCTGATGATTAATGATGTTGAACATTTATTCAGGTGCTTCTCTGTCATTCATTATTCCTCAGGTGAGAATTCTTTGTTTAGCTCTGAGCCCCATTTTTTTAATGGGGTTATTTGATTTTCTGAAATCCATTTTTTTGAGTTCATTATATTTATTGGATATTATTCCCCTATATGATTTAGGATAGGTAAAGATCCTTTCCCAATCTGTTGGTGGCCTTTTTGTCTTATTGATGGTGTCTTTTGCCTTACAGAAGCTTTGCAGTTTCATGAGGTCCCATTTGTCAATTCTCAATCTTACAGCACAAGCCATTGCTGTTCTATTCAGGAATTTTTCCCCTGTGCCAATATCTTCGAGGGTTTTCCTCACTTTCTCCTCTATAAGTTTCAGTGTCTCTGGTTTTATTTGGAGCTCCTTGATCCACTTAGATTTGACCTTAGTACAAAGAGATAGGAATGGATCAATTTGCATTCTTCTACATGATAATCACCAGTTGTGCCTGCACCATTTGTTGAAAATGCTGTCTTTTTTCCACTGGATGGTTTTAACTCCCTGGTTGAAGATCAAGTGACCAGAGGTGTGCAGGTTCATTTCTGGGTCTTCAGTTCTATTCCATTGGTCTACTTGTCTGTTGCTATACCAGTACCCTGCAGTTACTATCACAATTGCTTTGTAGTAAAGGTTTAGGTCGGGCATGGTGATTCCACCAGAGGTTCTTTTATGCTTGAGAAGAGTTTTTGCTATCCTAGGTTTTTTTGTTATTCCAGATGAATTTACAGATTGCCCTTTCTAATTTGTTGAGGAATTGAGTTGGAATTTGGTGGGGATTGCATTGAATCTGTAGATTGCTTCTGGCTAGATAGCCATTTTTACTATATTGATCCTGCCAATCCATGAGCATGGAGATCTTAACATTTTCTGAGATCTTCTTTAATTTCTTTCTTCAGAGACATGAAGTTCTTATCATACAGATCTTTTACTTCATTAGTTAGAGTCAAGCCAAGGTATTTTATATTATTCGTGACTATTGAGAAGGGTGTTGTTTCCCTAATTTCTTTCTCAGCCGGTTTATCGTTTGTGTACAGAAATGCCATTGACTTGTTTGAGTTAATTTTATATCCAACTACTTCATTGAAGCTGTTTATCAAGCTTAGGAGTTCTCTGGTGGAATTTTTAGGGTCACTTATATATACTATCATATCATCTGCAAAAAGTGATATTTTGACTTCTTTTCCAATTTGTATCCCCTTGATCTCCTTTTGTTGTTGAATTGCTCTGGCTAAGATTTCAAGTACAATGTTAAATAGGTAGGGAGAAAGTGGGCAGCCTTGTCTAGTCCCTGATTTTAGTGGGATTACTTCCAGCTTCTCACCATTTTTGATGAGAACTTTAATGTTGGCTACTGGTTTACTGTAGATTGCTTTTATCATGTTTAGGTATGGGCCTTGAATTCCTGATCTTTCCAAGACTTTTATCATGAATGGGTGTTGGATTTTGTCAAATGCTTTCTCCACGTCTAATGACATGATCATGTGGTTTTTGTCTTTGAGTTTGTTTATATAATGGATTATGTTGATGGATTTCCATATATTAAACCATCCCTGCATCCCTGGAATAAAACCTACATGGTCAGGATGGATGATTGTTTTAATGTGTTCTTGGATTCAGATAGCGAGAATTTTATTGATTATTTTTGCATCGATAATCATAAGGGAAACTGGTCTTAAGGTCTCTATCTTTGTTGGATCTTTCTGTGGTTTAGGTATCAGAGTAATTGTGGCTTCATAGAATGAGTTGGGTAGAGTACCTTCTGTTTCTATTTTGTGGAATAGTTTGTGAAGAAGTGGGATTAGATCTTCTTTGAAGGTCTGATAGAACTCTGCACTAAACCCATCTGGTCCTGGGCTTTTTTGGTTGGGAAATTATTAGTGACTTAATAATTTCCCATTAATTATTAATGGTAAATTATTATTATTATTCCTTTAGTGGATATAGGACTGTTTAGATCATTAACCTGATCTTGATTTAACTTTGGTACCTGGTATCTGTCTAGAAACTTGTCCATTTCATCCAGGTTCTCCAGTTTTGTTGAGTATAGCCTTTTGTAGAAGGATCTGATGATGTTTTGGATTTCTTCAGGATCTGTTGTTATGTCTTCATTTTCATTTCTGATTTTGTTAAATAGGATGCTGTCCCTGTGCCCTCTATTCAGGCTGGGTAAGGGTTTATCCATCTTGTTGATTTTCTCAAAGAACCAGCTCCTCGATTGCTTGATTCTTTAAATAGTTCTTCTTGTTTCCACTTGGTTGATTTTGCCCTGAGTTTATTTCCTGTTGTCTACTCCTCTTGGGGGAATTTGCTTCCTTTTGTTCTAGAGCTTTTAGGTGTGTTGTTAAGCAGCTAATGTGTGCTCTCTCTAGTTTCTTTTTGGAGGCACTCAAAGCTCTGAGATTATCTCTTAGAAATGCTTTCATTGTGTCCCATAAGTTTGGGAATGTTATGCCTTCATTTTCATTGAACTGCAAAAAGTCCTTAATTTCTTCCTTTATTCCTAACTTGACCAAGGTATCATTGAGAAGAGTGTTGTTCAGTTTCCACGTGAATGTTGGCTTTCTATTATTTATTTTGTTATTGAAGATCAGTCTTAGTCCATGGTGATCTGATAGGATGCATGGGATGATTTCAGTATTTTTGTATCTGTTAAGGCCTGTTTTGTGACCAATTATGTGGTCAATTTTGGAGAAGGTACCACGAGGTGCTGAGAAAAAAGGTATATACTTTTGTTTTAGGATAAAATGTTCTGTAGATATGTGTTAAATCCGTTTGTTTCATAACTTCTGTTTGTTTTACTGTGTCCCTGTTTAGTTTCTGTTTCCATGATCTGTCCATTGGTGAAAGTGGTGTGTTGAAGTCTCCCACTTTTGTTGTGTGAGATGCAATGTGTGCTTTGAGCTTTACTAAAGTTTTTTTTAATGAATGTGGCTGTCCTTGTATTTGGAGCATAGATATTCAGAATTGAGAGTTCCTCTTGAAAGATTTTACCTTTGATGAGTATGAAGTGTCCCTCCTTGTGTTTGTTTGATGACTTAGGGTTGGAAGTCAATTTTATTAGATATTAGAATGGCTACTCCAACTTGTTTCTTCAGACCATTTGCTTGGAAAATGGTTTTCCACCCTTTCATTCTGAGGTAGTGTCTATCTTTTTCTCTGAGATGAGTTTCCTGTAAGCAGCAAAATGTTGGGTACTTTTTGTGTGGCCAGTCTGTTAGTCTATGTCTTTTTATTGGGTAGTTGAGTTTATTGATATTAAGAGAGATCAAGAAAAAGTAATTGTTGCTTCCTATTATTTTTGTTGTTTAAGTTGGCATTCTTTTCTTGTGGCTGTCTTCTTTTAGGTTTGTTGAGGGACTACCTTCTTGCTTTTTCTAGGATGTGGTTCCATCCTTGTATTGTTTTGTTTTTTGTTTTTTTTTCTGTTATTATCCTTTGAAGGGCGGGGTTTGTGGAAAGATAATGTGTGAATTTGGTTCTGTTGTGGAATACTTTTGTTTCTCCTTCTAAGGTAATTGAAAGTTTGGCTGGGTATAGTAGCATGGGTTGGCATTTGTGTTTTCTTAGTGTCTGTATAACATTTGTCCAGGATCTTATGTCCTGGAAAGCATAGTTTGTGGTGAAAAATCTGATGTAAATCTGATAGGCTTGCCTTTATATGTTACTTGACCTTTTTCCCTCACTGCTTTTAATATTCTATCTTTATTTAGTGCATTTGTTGTTCTGATTATTATGTATCAGGAAGAGTTTCTTTTCTGGTCCAGTATATTTGGAGTTCTGTAGGCTTCTTGTATGTTCATGGGCATGTCATTCTTTAGGTTTGGGAAGTTTACTTCTATAATTTTGTTGAAGATATTTGCTAGCCCTTTGAGTTGAAAATCTTCATTCTCATCTACTCCTATTATCCATAGGATTGGTCTTCTCATTGTGTCCTCGATTTCCTGGATGTTTTGAGTTAGGATCTTTTTGCATTTTCCATTTTCTTTGATTGTCCTGCCGATGTTCTCTATGGAATCTTCTGCACCTGAGATTCTCTCTTCCATCTCTTGTATTCTGTTACTGATTCTCGCATCTATGGTTCCAGATTTCTTTCCTAGGGCTTCCATCTCTAGCGTTTCCTCACTTTGGGTTTTCTTTAGTGCGTCTACTTCCCTTTTTCGGTCTTGGATGTTTTTATTCAATTCCATCACCTTTTTGGTCGTGTTTTCCTGCAATTCTTTAAGGGATTTTTGTGCTTCCTCTTTAATTTCTTCTACCTATTCTCCTGTATTTCTTTGAGTGAGTTATTAAATTCCTTCTTGATGTCCTCTACCATCATCATGAGATATGCTTTTAAATATGGGTCTTGCTTTTCAGGTGTGGTGGGGTGTCCTGGAATGGTTGAGGTGTGAGTGCTGGGTTCTGATGATGGTGAGTGGTTTTGGTTTCTGTTAGTAAGATTCTTACATTTACCTTTTGCCATCTGTTAATTTCTGGAGTTAGTTGGTTTAGTTGTCTCTTATTAGAGATTATTCCTCTAGTGATTCTGTTAGCCTGTATCACCTGACCTGGGAGACTAGCTCTCTCCTCTGAGTTTCAGTGGTCAGAGCACTCTCTGCAGGCAAGTTCTTACAGGGAAGGTGCACAGATATCTGGCGTTTGGACCTCCCTCCTGGCTGAAGATGAAGGCCCGAAACAGGACCTATCCCAGAAGCTGTTTTGCTTTGGCCTGTCACAGAAGCTGTTAGCTTCTGTATTCCATACTCTCACCTGTACAGAATACTCTTGGAGGAGTCCCGGAACCAAGATGTCTGCCGCTGATGCTCAGGCCAAGCGCTCCCAGGCAGGCAGACACCTATCCTCTGGCCGGGAAAGTACCCGGATGTCTAGAGTCGGAAAAGGGGGCTGCCTCAGAAACGCTGTGGCTCCCACCTGTCCCAGAAGCAGTTAGCTTCTGTAGTCCCCACTCTCACCTGTGCAGAATACTCTTGGTGGAGTTCAGGAACCAAGATCTCTGCCACTGATGCTGATGCAAAGCCCCAAGTATTTTTAATAGAGGACTATATGATTGTATACATACACAACCCCAAACAACCCCAATATTTCAATGAGAGAACTCCCATAGTTGATAAACAGCTTCAGCAAAGTGTCTGGATATAAAATTAACTCAAAGAAATCAATACCCCCTTTATACAAATGATAAACAGGGCAAGAATGAAATTAGTGAAACAACACCCTTTACAATAGCCACAATAGTATGAAATATCTTGTTGTAATTCACCAAGCAAGTGAATGAACTATATGACAAGAACTTCAAATTAGCTTAGAAAGTTATTGAATAAGATATTAGAAGATTGAAAGATGTTCCATGTGGGGGTTGGGTGGGGTAAATCTCTGGGAGGAGAAGTAGAGGGAGGATGGGAGGCAGGACTCTGTCAGGGCACTGGGTGGGGGCAGCTATTTGGATGTCAAAAAGAATTAATTACTTAAGGATAAAATTGAAAATATCTATCCACCTCTGATCTGTGCTATCATTGACAGCATATTATAAAGAAGTTTAGCATTTAATTTTGGATAATGGGATTTTCATTGTGGTTGAGAATTTGCTTAAATATATATCAATTAGTAGAAAAGGACAGGCAAAATGAACGGATTAGGGATTAGATGCCCTGAGTTATTTAAGTATTTATTCTAATGTATGCCTGCATACTACAGATGACTCAAAGGTCTATATAAAAAATGACATCAACTTTCAGAAGACAAAATAATGCACATGAGAGACAATGTTGACATATGTATCAATAGTCAATTGATTACTCAAAAAATATAATAATAATTAACAAGTTTGCCAGATCATCTTCTGTTCTTTAACAGTTTTTGTTACCAATATTATTTCTATCATTTTTAGGCAACACTGTAACCATTCAGGGAATTAAAATGAACACAAAGATAGAATAAAATACAGATAACACATTCCCATGGTTCTTGACTAATCACAAACAGTTACAACAAAAAGAGATTATAACTACCATCATATGGGTGATGCATTTGCTGAGGGTTTGGATTTCCTTCAGTGAACTTTATGTGGATGGTTCTGACTATGATCACACTGTAAAAGCTTAGGGTTACCAGAGTCTAGGTAAGCATGCTATTGTGTGTATGTGTGTGTGTGTGTGTGTGTGTGTGTGTGTGTGTGTATGCATGTGTGCGTGTGTGTGAGTGTGTGTGTGCAGTAATGCATTGAAATAGGTACTGAATGATAAGATTAATAGGGAAGGAATAAGAATAAAATAATAAAATAGGGAAGGAATAAAATCACAGATTATGGTCAACCACACCAAATTTAGATAATGAGTCCTAACCTTGAGCTAATGGGCAAACACACTTCTCCCAAAACAGAGAAAGAGGGCTGATGTGACATTCAGCATCAAGAAGCAACAACTACATATAGGACAATGGAAATCATGACTTTTTGTTGTTGTTGAGTCCAGAGTGAAGTATTTTGTTATTTTTATTATACTAACAGAAATAAAAATGAAAATATTATAGAGTTTTTAAAGCATGTGCATAAGTCATATAGATTACAGTGGATACTCAATTTGTATAGATGAGGTTTTCAATAGTTTTATATACATTCACATTTACCCAAACCAAACATCATTTTGAGTAGTATTATGGTCCAGTATCCCAATTCGACATAATCAATCACTTCTGCTAAAGACACGGACATGATTTTTTTTTCATTTTAAGTGGTGACTAACACTAAAACTTTCTCTGAGAGTTACTGGGGTTATTATGTAAAGCATCAATTTGAAGTTCTGAGTGCAGATTATATTTTGCAAAAACCTCAATGATGAATGTACTGCCTCTTATTATCCTTTTCCTCTTAAGTGAACTCATCACCACCACTACCATCATTGGCATTATTATTAGAAAATAGAATTAAAACACCATAAGCCTCAAGAATTTTTCTATACACTCTTTGGCAATGCAATGTATGTTCAAAGGCAATATACGTGAGGAAAATTGTGAAAAAAAAAACATTGCACAGGAAAGCATCATTGATATTCAAAAACTTTACAGAGTTGTGCTAACAAATCTTATACACAGGCAACATAATCACCTTTTTCTAATATGACTTCTTTATTCATGAATCTGCCACGTTCATCTGTTAAGAATTTTCTTTATGGAAGATTTGACATCCTTATTTCTGAGACTATAGATGAGTGGGTTCAGCATGGGAACAACAGTAGTGTAAAACACAGATGACACTTTCCCTTGGTTCATTGAACTTACTGAAGATGGCTGTAAGTATGTGAAAGCAGCAGAACCATAGAATAGAGCAACAGCAGAGATGTGGGAACTGCAGGTGCTAAAGGCTTTTGACCTGCCCTCAGTGGAGCGAATACGGAGGATGCTGACAATGATTAAGATGTAGGACATAAGGATGGTCAATGCAGGTGTCAAGATATTCAGTGCACTCAAGAAAAGAACCAAGAGTTCATTGATGTATATGCTGGAGCATGATAGCTCCAAGAGTGGAAAAAGATCACAGAAATAGTGGTTAATTTTATTGGTCTTACAAAAAAACAATTTTAACATAAGTCCTGTGTGAACTGATGATCCAAGAATACCCAAAGTGTAAACTCCCACTGTGAACCAGAAGCAGACATGATGAGACATGACAACATTGTAAAGCAAAGGGTTACAGATGGCAACATAGCGGTCATATGCCATTACAGCCAACATGTGACACTCTGCAATTGCAAAAAGAGAGAAAAAGTAGAGCTGGGTCATGCATTCAGGGTAGGAGATGATGTTCTCCTCTGTCAAAAAGTTCAACAGCATTTTAGGGGTAATGACAGTGGAATGGCAGAGGTCAATGAAGGACAGACTGCTGAGGAAGAAGTACATGGGTGTGTGTAGGCCAGAGCTGAGCACAATTAGGATGATCATTCCCAAGTTCCCCAACACTGTGACCAGGTAGATGCCAAGGAAGAGGAGGAACAGGGGCAGCTGCAACTCTGGTTTGGTTGGGAATCCAGTCAAGATAAATTCGATTATCATCGAAAGGTTTCCAGACTCCATTATCTTCTCATTATATTGTCCAAAGCTTCTAAGTTTAAAACAGAGAAATAATAATTTTCTGCATCATACATATTCTCTCTCTCCCCTCTATGTCTCTTTGTTTTCTCTGTCCATCCTTTCTCTCTCTCTCTCTTTCTTTCTTTCTTTCTCTCTCTCTCCCTCTCCCTCTCTCTCCTCCTCCCTCATCCCATCTCTCTCCCTCTCCCTCTCCCTCTCCCTCTCCCTCTCCCTCTCCCTCTCCCTCTCCCTCTCCCTCTCCCTCTCCCTCTACCCCTCTCTCTGTTCTCTCATCAAAGTAGACATACTATATAGGTGGTTGTCAAGACTCTCCTGTTTCCTTGGGAGAAGATATGAATGTACAATCAGTGGAAGGAAAACTGACATGTACGACCTTGACATTAGTACTTATCATAAACTTTTAGGATGTGTGCATGGTTTATTCTTTAAATTTAATTTAAAACACCAGATTGTTAGTTATATATTTGATGATATATTCCCCTCTCAAATACTCTGTAATTTATGTTGTCATGCATAAATTGTTTATAATGCATAGCAAACATTTTATCAGACTCAGAATCAACAATAGCAAATGTTTTCATTCATTTCTATTTGTAGCTAGATTCATAGCATTTCTTTACTGTAATTCTGACTCTAGTTAGCTGATCAACTGTCTAACTTGTCAATACAGTTCAGTTGTTTCTTTATTGAAACTGCCACACTTTGAATCCTATATACTGCACATAGTACTGCCACTCTGAAAAGCAGAACTTACTTTCCCCAAATATGTTTTACTTGTGTGCACCAGGAGAGAGAGTGCAGCAGAAGAGTTAAAGGTTTAAAGGGCAAGGATGGGAGTTCATACTTACCCCTACTTAACAGCAAATACAGTGTTGGAGGGTTTTATTCTCTATTTCACTGGGTAGAAAATTGTGTTTGATGTGAGGAGGGGGTTGCTTCAAGGAACTTGATGTCTGATTAAGCTCTTGTCTCAGTCATTTATTCCTCTGCAAATGTTGGTTGATGTGACATATTCATGTTAGAGATCATTCGAACAAAACAAAAAAATAATGATCTCTCAGAAGAATTCTCTCCCAAAGGTAATAACTGTAAAGAAAACTGTCAACAATTAGAAATTACATTTCCCCACCGATTGTCAAGTATCTAATATCATCTAAAATTATTTGTTCTTCTTGTTAGATTCTGACTTTAAAAACAAGAAAGTGAGTGCTGTCGTTGTTAGTGTTCTAAACTTTTTAAGGCAAGGCACTTAAAATTTCAAAATTTCATGAAAATTATAAAATATACATGTAAAGAATTAGCTCATGTGATCTACCAAAAAGGGAAAACAGAAAACAAGAGAAGCCATATGTTTTTATTTATCTCAGTTGATTTTAGTTCCAAATTGCTTTTAAATATTATAATATTTTCATGAATGGTAATTGTCAGAATCAACACAAGCATATTTCATTTGCTTCCACATTAAAATATTCAGACACTATCAAAGACATATAAGGAGTTCTTGGCAAGAGTAATACGGAGATAATAGGATTGGTTTTTCTAAATTTAAAAATCAACATGGATGGACAAGGTAAATGTCTTGTTACAGATTCTATTTTCATACTAAATTATTTGTTACAGTAAAATTACATTTAATATTCTATTCATTACTCACTAACGAAGTTTGAGATAATGGTTGCAATACATTTTCCCATCTATTTCATTTTTTAAATAAATTTACTTTTACACTCCATATTCCATTCCCTGTCCCTCAACCCTCAAACTGTTCCACATCCCACACCTCCTCCCCACCCCAACCCATCTCCACATGACTACCCCACCCCCACCCTACCTGACCTCTAAACTCCCTGGGGCCTCCAGTCTCTTGAGGGTTAAGTGCATCATCTCTGAATGAACACAGACCCTGAAGCCCTATACTGCATGTGTGTTAGAGGCCTCATATCAGCTGGTATATGCTGCCTGTTTAATGTTTGAGTGTTTGAGAGATCTTGGGGTTCCAGATTAATTGAGACTGCTGGTCCTCCTACAGGATCGCCCTCCTCCTCAGCTTCTTTCAGCCTTCCCTAATTCAACAACAGGGGTCAGCTGTTTCTGTCCATTGGTTGGGTGCAAATATCTGCATCTGACTCTTTCAGCTGCTTGTTGGGTCTTTTGACTGATAGGTCCCTTTCTGTGAGCACTACACAGTCTCAGTAATAGTGTCAGGCCGTAGGACCTCCACTTTGGACCTGTCATTGGACTCTCTTTTCCTCAGGCTCCTCTCCATTTCCTTCCCTGTTATTCTTTCAGACAGGAACAATTATGGATCAGAGATGTGACTGTGGGATGGCAACACCATCCCCCACTTGATGCCCAGTCTTCCTGCTGGAGGTGGGCTTTATAGGCTTCATCTCCCTACTGTTGGGCATTTCATCTAAGGTCCCCCCTTTGGTTACTGAGAGTCTCTTATCTTCAAGGTCTCTGGTGCATTCTGGGGGTTCCCCCAACCTCCTGTTTCCTGAGGTTGCCTGATTCCATTCTTTCTGCTGACCCTCAGGGCTTCAGTCTTTTTCCCTTAACCAATACAAGATCAGGTTCCACTCTCTCCCCCCAACTCCAAACCACCCCCTCCACTTTCACTTCCAAGTACCTCCTTTCACACGCCCCCCACACACACTTGTGATTACTTTCCTCAATCTCCCAAGGGGGAATGAGTTGTCCTCACTTGGGAAATTCAGATTGTTGAACTGATTGAGTTCTGTGGACTATATCTTGGGTATTCTGTACTTTTTTTTTTTTGATAATATCGAATTATTAGTGTGTACATACCATTAATGTCCTTTGGGGTCTGAGTTACCTCACTCAGGATGATATTTTTCTAGTTCCATCCAGCCTGTAAAACTCAGGATGTCTTCATTCTTAATAGCTTAGTAGTATTCCATGTGTAAATGTGAAAATGAACCATATTTTCTGTATCCATTCTTCTGTAGAGGGACATCTAGGTTGTTTCCAGCTTCTGACTATCAAAAATAAGACTGCTATGAACATAGTGGAACATGTGCCCCTGTGGCATGGTGGGACATCATGTCTGTCCCTGTTACAATACTATGCAGTTTTTATCACTATTGTTCTGTAGTAAAGCTTGAGTTCAAGGATGATGATTCCCCTAGCTGTTCTTTTATTGTTAAGAATTGTTTTCACTATTCTGGGTTTTTTGCCTTTCCAGATGAATTTGAGAATTGCCCTTTCCACGTCTTTTAAGAATTGTGTTGGGATTTTGATGGGGATTGCATTGAATCAATCGATTGCCTTTGGTAGGATAGACATTTTTACTATGTTAATTCTGCCAATCCATGAGAATGGGAGATCTCTCCATTTTCTGAGATCTTCTTCAATTTCTTTTTTGAGAGACTAAAAGTTATTGTTACACAGGTCTTTCACTTGTTTGGTTTGAGCTACCCCAAGGTATTTTATACTATTTGTGGCTATTGTGAAGGGAATTGTTTCCCTAATTTCTTTCTCAGCCTGTTTATCCTTTATATAAAGGAAAGCTACTGAATTTTTTGCATTAATTTTGTATCCAGCCACTTTGGTGAAATTGTTTATCAGCTGGAAAAGTTCTCTGCTAGAATTTTAGGGGTCACTTATGTACACTATCATACCATCTGCAAATAGTGATACCTTAATTTCTACTATATCAATTTTTATCCCCTTAATCTCTTTTTGTTGTCTTATTGTTTTAGCTAACACTTCAAGTATTCTATTGAATAGATAATGGGGAGAGTGTGTATCCTTGTCTTGTTTCAGATTTCAGTGGGTTTGCCTCAAGTATATCTGCATTTAATTTAATATTGGCTATTGTTTTGCAGTAAATTGCTTTTATTATGTTAGGGATGGGCCTTGAATTCCTGATTTCTCCAATAATTTTAACATGAAGGGGTGTTGTATTTTGACAAATGTTTTTTTTATCATCTAAGGAGATGATCATGTGATTTTTTTATCTGAGTTTATTTATATAGTGGGTTATGTTAATGGATTTTAGTATATCAGACTTACCTTGCATCCCTGGGATGAAGCCTACTTGATTGTGGTGAATGATGGTTTTGATGTGTTCTTAGATTCAGTTTGCAAGAATGTTATTGAGTGTTTTTGCATCAATATTCATAAGTGAGGTTGGTCGGAAGTTCTCTTTTTTTTTGGTTGGGTTCTTGTGAGGTTTAGGTATCAGAGTAATTGTGGCTTCATAGAACGAGTTAGGTAGTATTCCTTCTGTTTCTAGTTATGGAATATTTTGAGGAAAATTGCTAGAAGGTCTTCTTTGAATGTCTGGTAGAATTCTGGACTAAATCTACCTGTCCCTGGGCTTTTTCTTCGTTGAGAGGATTTTAAAGACTTCTTCTATTTCCTTGTGTGATACGAGGCCCGTTTTGATAATTTAGCTGCTCTTGATTTAACTTTGCTATGTGACATATGTCTAGAAAACCATCCATTTCATCTAGATTTTTCAGTTTTGTTGAGTATAGACTTTTATCGTAGGCTCTGATGCTTTTTTGAATTTCCTCTGTTTCTTTGGCCTCCCTTTTCATTTCTGATTTCTATGTGTAGAGAGATAATGTTCTATGAGTATGGAGTTCAGGCAGATCTGAGAGGACTTCAAGGTAGAAAAATAGAGAATCAAAATCTTTTGTATAAAAATATTTAAATTAAAATAAACTAAGAATATAAAACAAGCAAGCCCTGGACATCAAGTCAGATGACTGGTGACAGCCCTGCTATGTGGGTCTTTCTTGTGCTGACTGACACAGGCTGACACCCTCTCCTCCCTGCTCCAGTGTTGTTGCAGAGGGTGGGGAAGGTTGGGAATGTCATAAGTAGCTAGGAAGAAACAGAGATCCAGATATAACAGATATATCATGAGCAGGAAATTCCTCCTGGTGCCCTTACTTGGAACAGATGTTAAAAGGAAAAAGGAAGGAAGGAAGAAAAGAAGGGATACAAAGAAGTCCGAAAAAGGTAGATGTTGTTACTCAACAGCAATACAATCAATGTAAGACATATTATTATATTCACTGAATACAGGCACAACATCATTTCTATAGCATGTGTGATGCATGATACAGAAAGATGCCTTGTTAAAACCTGGAGGGGTAGGAAATGCAAGGCAAGGAGTTCCTTGTTACTCGTGCTTGTTACTGAAACATTTATAAATGCTGGAAAAGAATGGAATTAAAAAGCCATTTCTAGGTGTATCAGAAGTAAGGACAAAGATAAAGGCTGAGTATAAGATAACCTGGACCTTTTTAAAAATGTTTTAATAGCTACTAAAATCCTGTATCTTTTATTAGCACTTTATATATTTTATTTTAGTCACATTTGACAGTATTATGTTTCTTAGATGCAATAGTAAATCTAAATGTTAAATTCTCAGTAACAGCATTTCAGTTGTGCTCTGTAATTGCTGCCTGCAGAGGACCTACATTTAATTTCCATCACACACCCTGCAGGCTCATAACAGTAAGTAACTTCAATTCCAGGAGATGTGATACCCCGTTTTGGTCTCAGACACTAGGCATGCCATTGTGGATATATGGGCAAATACTCATATGCATAAAAAAGTAAATCTTTATTCTTTTTAAATTTTTATTATTCTTTAATCTTTTTTTAACAGTCCAGACTTCATATCTCTTCCAGTCTAGCCCCCACTGCTCCCCATCCCATATCCCCACTCATATCTTTTGGCTGAATGTGATATGGTTTGTATGTGTATGTATGAGTATCAAAAGGATGGCCTCTAATGTTCCTTCTAGTGACAACTAATGGTCGCTGAAAATGCTGAATTCATATGACAACATATTTTGTTATAGAAAACAATATACAGGTGTATCAGAGTAATGAAATATCCTACACAAGAATATTACTCACCTTTATCACAATGATTAGTGACCAAATATATTTACTCTGTGAAAAATTTTAAATTATTAACATTTTCATAATATGAATAATTTTTCAATTGTACTTGATAAATCCTGTGTATGTGTACTACTACATAACATGCATCTTTACATAGGTGGATATACATATATGGGTTTGTTTGTGCTATTGTAAAAGGGATACAACGTAAAGAAATCATTATATATTGACTCTCACAGTTTTCAAAGAATGGAGTACTCTTTCTATTTTAAAGAATTTTGTCCCCTGAGAGTTTCAACCAGCAGACAATGGAAAGGAATGCAGAAACCCACAGCCAAACATTCAATGAAGCTCAGGAATCTTGTGGAATTAGGGGAAGTATTCAAGGACCCAAAGAGAATAAGGGTGCTAGAAGACCAACAGAATCAACTGGACATTTGGGGGTTCCCAGAGACTGACCCATAAACCAACAAGTAAGCATGGGCTGGACCTATGTCTCTCAGACATTACTTAGCAGGTATGCAGCTTGGATGTCATGCAGGTATCCCAAAAACTGGAGCAGGTGCTGTTCATGAATGTGGTACCTGCCTATGGATCCTATTCCCCTAACTGAGCTGCCTTGTTTATTCTCAGTGGGAGAGAATGTTCTACAGTGATTTGATGTGCCAGGGTGGGGTGATAGCCAACAGGACCTACCTTTCAGAGAAGAAAGGAGTGGGAGATGGGAGAGGGGCTGTGTGATAGGAAAGGCAGAAAAGGGCAGCAGTAGGAATGTGAAATGAACAAATAAATACATTAATGGAAGAAAAAGAGTTTTGTGTGTATAAAGTGTGGGAAAGTGACACAACAGATATGTTTCCACTGCATATTTGAAGGCCAGGTAAAGAAAAGGCAGAATAGCTAAAAGACTAATAGAGGAGAAGGCTGGATTCTAATTGCAGGATGAACAAGGTGAGATGCTAGTGTTTGATAAGGAGGAATAAGAAGTGCAGTATTGCACTTCTGGACACAGAATAACACAGGGGCAGGGAAAGCAAAGTGTTCTTGGAGATGTCCATGTTTGTCTACTTCATGAAACTCTTTTTTAACTAAATCTTCAAAATTAGTCATATTTTTTCTTAGTAACAGCTCTTGCAAGGAGATAGGTATTTTTTACAGCTGAAAGATAAGTTTAATGTTAAAAATAAGTCATTCTATCTGTTTAAAACAATTTCTAAATTTAAATATATTCTGATCATATTTTTTCCTTCCCTTATATCCTTCCAGATCCTTGCTTCCTACCAAAGCACACAATTTTAAGATCTTTCTTCTTTGTTTTTTTAAAACAAATCCCCCAAAGTGAAGAAAAGAAAATAAAACCATGTCCCCAAACAAAATAAATAAAACACCAAACTGTAATAAACACAAAACTCAAAAACTGTGGAATCCGTTATATGTTGGTCAACTAATCCTGAACACAGTAAGTTCCTATTGTGTTAGGTTTCCATAACTACTCTTCAAATGCCCTTTAACTTCACTGTCTCTCCCAATATTCCCTCCCTTTGTCCAAACACTGTCACTTGCAAAGATTCATAGCAATGAGTCATTGATCTGGTTCATTGTCTTCCTCCCATTTCTGTGACACCATCAAAATTAGCTCCTCCTTGGGACTTTTCATGGTTGACTCTTGATTGGCCCATTCTTGTATAGACTCACTGAAGGAAAGGGTATATTCAGCTTGTACTTCCACATTGCTGTTCATCACCAAAGGAAATCAGGACTGAAACTCACACATGGCAGGGACTTGGAGGCAGGAGCTAATTCAGAGGCCATGGAGGGGTGCGGCTTACTGGATGGCTTCCCCTTGCTTGCTCACCTTGCTTTCTTATGGACCCCAGTACTACTACCCCAGGGATGGCACCACTCCAATGTGCTGGGACCTCTTCTTTTGATCACTAATTGAGAAAAATGCCTTACAGTTGGATCTCATGAAGGCATTTCCTCATGGGAGGTTCTTTTCTCTATGAAAACTCCAGCTTGTGTCAAGTTGACACACAAAACCAGTCAGTACATTGGGTTTATGATATGATGTATGCATTTATTCTTGTGAAACAAAATGTCCAATCTGAGTAGAAAGTAGTTAATTATCCCCATAATAGTTATGCTACTATTTGCCAGTGGGAATATCATGCCTGGTTCATTATTATTATAGAATCTAGTGTTCACTGCTGGGTGAGATTTTTGTTGCCTTCTACTCAAAGTCTAATAGCCTGTATATGATTTTCTGGTACATGAAAACTAGCCAGTAGGCAAGAAGCATCCAGATCAGTACCATATTAATTTGTCTAAACCCTACAAACAAAATATGTTTTGTTCAATAATCAGTTATCTAGTTATCTAGTTGTCTTGGCAATAAGGAAGAATAGCAAGAGTCTATATTATCCTGGGGTTTTCTAGGGCCTCAATGATCAACAACTCGTAAGGTGAATTCTTATATCTGTCATTAGGGTTTTGTTTAGTAACTGTAGTCTTCAGGTGGAACATTGCCCAGACATACATGAAGTCTCTCCTTTAGTTCTTCCATTTTACACGCACATGGTCATGCACACACACACACACACACACACACACACACACACACACACACACACACTTGTTTTAAAAAGGATGAGTGCCTATAGTGTTTTGAATAAGAAATATTCCCCATTGGTGCTTCTATCTGAATACTTGGTCCCCAGTCTCTGGCACTGTTGGTGCAGGTTGTGGAAATTTCAGAGGTAGATCCTTGCAGGAATAAAAAAAGCACCTCAAAATTAGTTGGCTTTTGGAGCTTATAGTCTTGTTCTACTTCCTGTATATATTCTCTGGGCTCCATTGACTCTTTCATCAAGCTTCTGCTTGCTTCCATGCTTTCTTCCATGATGAACTCTTATTCCTCTGGAACCCCAAGTTAATACAAATCCTTTCTTCCAGAAGTTGCTTTTTGTAGTGCTTTTTAAATCACCACAACAGAAGTGTAATCAATACAGAGTCTATTTGCTTTTTCATAATTCTTAGCTTGAGTTAACCCTTCTTACCTACACCCTAAATCCACCCCATATTCCTATATTCCTGTTCAAAATGTTATGTTTCAAATTCCCCCTTTGTTTTCATATCACCTATGTTGTAATATTCCTCCTTATTTTAACCAAAGGACCTTCTGTTGTTTATTTATTTAGGTACCATGGTTTATGATTCGAAGCCAGGATCTACATAAGAAAAACAACATCATAGTGCTTATTTTTCTGAGTCTGGGTGACCTTACTCAGGATTTGTTTTTAAAGTTTAATTTATTTATCTAAAAAATTCATTTAATCTGTAGAGAAGTCTATAATGCCATTGCATATGCAGTTGTCACATTTTCACTTTCAGTTAGGCATCTGAGTTGGTTCCATATTCTATCTTTTGGGAATAACATCAGTGAGCATGAGCTAATAAGTATATATAGTAGGACACAGAATTTTCTGGGTAGATATCCTGGTGACCTTATGAAAGATAATCTATGAATTCCATACAACCCCAATAAAGGTCTGAGGTAATTCTTGTTAGACATAGAAAAAATGTTTTAAAATTTGTATGGAATCACAAAAGGTTAAGAGTTGACTAAACAATTATAATGAAATGAATACTATTTTATGTATCATCATACCAATTTCAAGTTATAATATAGAGCTGTAGCAATGAAAAAAAATGTGGAACTTGTACAAAAAAAGACATGTAAGTTAGTTATATGATCCATCTGTAATTCCACAGGAGTACACCCACTTTCGTTTTGACAAATATGTCAAAGATACAAACTGGAGAGCAGACATCATTTTCAACCAATAGTGCTGGAAATATTGGATATCATTATAAGGAAGAATGAAACTAGATCCATATTCCTGTCTCTCCTTACATCAAACTTTACAACTTTGAAACTACTAAAGGAATAGGTAGGAAAATACATGTCAAAATATTGTTGCCAGAAAAGCTTTCTGAGTTTGTAGTAAAAAATTGAGACCAATGTCACTTCCCTCCATCAATTCCCCCACCTGAGGGGTTATCTGAGGCACAACCAGATGTCCTGAGTGGCCTGCTGTTCCCACTGCTCCATTGTCAAACCACCTAAAAGCCACCATCATCAGCCCTGCTAAACCAGAAACATGTAGTTTAGATCCCTTACTCCTGCCCTCAATCCTTCTACCTACTATGTCCTCAGGGGCACCTTCAGCTACTAAGAGACTTGTACTGCCCCCTGAGTTCATTTGTCCAGTCCAAGGGAGGGGGGGGGGTGGGCACCAGAATTGTGCTGCACCAGGAACATCCAGGTTAGGCTCTCACTTCCCATATCTGCTATACCAGGACCATCCAGGGAGAACCAGATGAATTAAGACCAGCATAGGAACACATTCAACAAAAGCCAGGACAATACAGCACCACCAGAATCCAACTATATTGGTGTAGTAAGCCCAGTATATCCTATGACTCCTGAAGTGCAAGAAAATGACGTTAAATCTAATCTTATAAGGACAACAAAAGACTTTAAGGAGGTAATAAATGCATATATCAAAGAAATACAGGAAAATACAATCAAACAGGTAGAGGCCTTTAAAGAGGAAATAAATAAATCCCTTAAGGGAATACAGTAAAATACAATTAAACGGGTGAAGGAAATCAATAAAACTGTTTAAGACCTGAAAATGGAAATAGAAGCAATAAAAACAAACAAACAACAAAACAAAACAAACAAACAAACAAACAAGCAAACAAAAAAACCACAAGTTGAGAAAATCCTTGAGATGGAAAACCAAGGGAAGAGAAATGGAACAACAGCATTCCAGAGAAGGAGAAAGAATCTCAGGCATAGAAAACACAACAGAACAAATTGATGCATCAGTAAATGAAAATGTTAAATACCAAAATTTCCTAACTGAGAACATCCAGGAACTTTTAGATACTATAACAAACCCTCACCTAAGATACATGGGAATACAATCACGTGAAGAGTCCCAACTTGAAGGCTGAGAAAATATTTTCAACAAAATTATAGAAGAAAACTTTCCCAGTATAAAGAAAGAGATGGCTATGAACATACATGAAGCTTATAGAACACCAATTAGATTGGACAAGAAAAGAAAATCCCCCTGGCACAAAATAATCAAAACACAAAATCTACAGAAAAAATAAAGTATTTAAAACCAGCAAGGGAAAATGGGTAGGTAACACTCAATAGCAGACTTATCAGAATTACTACTTAATTTTTCCATGGAGACTCTAGATGCTAGAGGGGCCTTACAGCCTCTAAAAGATCACAGATGACAAACTAGACTCCTAGAACCAGCAAAACTTTCAGTTACCATAGATAGAAAAAACAGGATATCCCAAGACAAAAACAAATTTAGACATCTATACACAAATCCATTCGTACAGAAAATACTAGAAAGAAAACTCAAGCCCAAGCAGGTTAACTAAATCAAAGAAAACACAAAAACTGAATAATACCATATCAGCAAAAACAAAATAAGGGACAAACACACACACACACACACACACACACACACACACACACACACACATTAACACCAGAAGCATCTAAATAATAGGAATTAATAATCATTGGTCATTAACATTTCTTAACATCACTGGATATAATTTTCCAATACAAAGACACAGGATAATAGAATGTATGTGGAAACATGAAACATCAATCTGCTACATGTAAGAAACATACTCCACCAACAAAGATACACATTATCTCAGAGTAAAGGGTTGGAAAAATATTTTCCAACTGAATGGATCCAAAAAGCAAGCTGGAGTAGCCATTCTAATATCTAGTAAAATAGATTTACAACCAGGGAAGTAGTCAACCAAAGACTGTCCCAAATTAAAACCAATTCCATGGGAGAGAGCCATCTCCTGACATTCTGCTATGTTTGCAGGCAGGAATCTAAAATAACTGTCTCCTGGGAGCTTACATCTAGCAGCAGAGGGAAACAGATTCAGAGACCCAAAGCCAAATATTAATCAGAGCTCAGAGTGTCTTGTGAAAGATTTGGGGAGAGAAATGGCCTAGCCAGAGGGGTCAAGGTCATCACAGGAAGACTAACAGAGTCAACTAACCTGGGACCATTTATGCTCATAGAGACTGAACCACCAAGGGAAGAACATGCAAGAGAGGAACATTTGCAGCACATGTGCAGCAAATGTGCATCTTGGTCTTCATGTGGGTTCACCTAACAAGTAGAGTAGGGGCTGTCTTGGACTTTGTTGCCTGACACTGTATCCCCTTGATCAATGTGAACTGCCTGATTGGGCATCAGCAGGTGAGGTTGTATCTAGTTCGGCTGGGACAAGATGTCCCAGGTTGGTACCAAAGGGAGGTTCCCTCTTCTCTTAGAAGAATGTAATGGGTAATGGAAGGAAGGATTGTAAAAATTTATTATTAATAATACTTTTCAAAGCTTTGAACATTTAAGGAACCAGAAACAACGCAATTGTATCTATGACCTGGAGTTAGGACTAGATAATGAGGAAACACCTTCTTTGGAGATGCTTTATGAGGAGACAAGAATGCTTCTGCAGATGCTGCTCCCTCTAGGAGGGAATTACATAAAGCAATGTATTTTGGAGGCTACTTAGAGATACTAAGATTACCGGATATGCAAACTATATTCCAGAAATATAAAATCGGTTTTATGATTGTACTTTCAATGAAGAAGTAATAGGATATAATTAGGAAAGGGAAATAATGGAGATTTTTTTTCAAATCTCCTTCTCTGTCCGTAATGCAATATTTTCTTTTGAGGATAGATAGTCTTTTTTAAAATATGAGATATTTAACATTTCTGACCAAAATGGCAACAACCAGAAAACAACTTTTATGAGTTTTTTTCTACATAAGAAAAATATTTCAGGTGTATGCAATAGTAAATAATGCACTTCTCAATCTACTGGATATGTACCTAAAAATATTAGAAAATACAGACCCATATAAGAACTTTTGGTTTTCCACTCTGCTCTAGAGAATTGCACATATGTGTGCATTCCTGTTTAGAGGTGTGTATCTCATCCACTGCAGTTTTTTGGGAGTGGGTATGAACTAAGTTACCACTCATGATATCACTTCACATCCTTTAATACTTCCCCACACTTAACAAAAATTAGGCATTATATTATAGTGTCAGGAAATAAAAGAAGCAAATTAATAGAAAATGGACTTGAGGTGTTCCTTGTAGGCTAGGATGTCTTCAGGCTACTTGGTGATTGTTTGTTTCTCACTTACCCAAATAACCTGTGCATCCTGCTATATGATTGTGGCAGAACCTTCCCCTAAGGAATAAAGATTTCAAGAAACCAATAACTGGGTAATGAGTAGGCAGGATTTCTGGGTTGATAGAAGAAGAGGGTAGGGAGGAGAATGACAATGAAGTAGCTTGAAACATTAGGATGCTAGTTTCTGAGCACATAGATTGTGTTTCCTGCTGAATCGAAACTAAGATTGTGTGGTGTCTTCCTTCACACTATGACTTAACTGGGGTCCAACTAGCTATGGGAATTTGGAAATATGGGGCATGCATGGCTACAGCCCACCATGGAAATTTTGTGAGCTGAGTGGAGAGATTTCAGAGCTCTGATTCAGAGAGTCTGCTGGGCTGCAAACAGGTCAGCCTGTCTGCCAGTGCCATGCTGTAGGCAGCATGGATTACTTTTTAATATTTCTTGCAACACATGGTATCGATCTACAATTAACAAAAATTAGGTATGATTCTCTAGCTGGGCTTCCTTGTCTGGCCTCATGGGGAGAAGATGTCCCTAAAACCACAGAAACTTGATGTGCCAGGGCAGGAGGACACCCAGGGGTGGCCTCCACCAACTTAGAGGAGAAGGGTAGGGAATTATTAGGGGGATGGATAGTGGAAGGGAATGACCTGGAGATGGACAGCGATCAGCATGTAAAGTGAGGGGGAAAAAAGAAGGAAAAATATTTTGCATATTTTACTTTTTAATAAGTTTATTATTTTGTGGTATCACAATGTCTGAATACTTTAGAAATATATTTCATTACAACTGCTGGATATATAGACTATTGAGATAATCAACAATTTGGGCCAAATGTATTTATTCTCTGCTATAAGATAAATATATTTCATATAAAAGGAACACTGTTCTAGATACATAAAACAGAATCATTCCAAAGAAGGTTTTTGAGAGTTTTACAAACTGACTAGTGTGATGCATGCTATGATAAGCAGATGGTTCTCTATATTCCAGATAGATGTTGTTCTTCATATGTCCCATTGACTAAAACTCTCCTGCCCTTGTCAACATTAAAAAACAAACAAACAAACAAAACAGTGATGGCAATAATTTCACCTCATTAGCTATACTTATCCCTTTCTACTGTTTGCTATCTCTCTAAACATGAATGTTAGTAAAGAAATGTCAGTCTTTTTTCATAAGAACTTTCTTTCAAAGAACTTATTTAGAGCAACTTTGACATCCTTATTTCTCAGGCTGTAGATCAAGGGATTCAGCATGGGCACAACAATGGAATAAAATACAGAGGACACTTTCCCTTGGTCCATGGAGCTGATTGATGATGGCTGCAGGTACATGAATGCAAGGGAACCAAAGAAGATAGCAACTGCTGATATGTGTGAGCTGCAGGTGCTGAAGGCTTTGGACCTGCCTTCAGTGGATTTAATCCGGAGGATGCTGGCTATGATGAAGATGTAAGAGCTTAGAATTGTCAGAGTGGGAATAAAGATGTTAAAAACACTGAAACATAAAACTACTACTTCATTAATAAAAGTATCAGAACAGGGGAGTTCCAGGAGTGGAAAAAGATCACAGAAGTAATGATTTATTACATTTGCCTTACAGAAATGCACTCTTAACATGCAGATTGTGTGAGTCGTGGCACCAATCAAAGCTATACTATATACCCCTAATATCATTGAGGAACAGACTTGAAAGGACATTACAGCATTGTAAAGCAAGGGGTTACAGATGGCAACATAGCGGTCATATGACATTACAGCTAACATGTGACACTCTGCAATAGCAAAAGTAACAAAAAAGTAGAGCTGAGTCATACATTCAGGATAGGAGATGATGTTCTTCACTGTAACAAAGTTCACCAACATTTTGGGAATGATGACAGTGGACTGGCAAAGGTCAATGAAGGACAGACTGCTGAGGAAATAATACATGGGTGTGTGAAGGTGAGAACTGAGTAATATCAGGATAATCATGCCCAGATTCCCCACCACTGTGACCACATAGATTGCTAGAAAGAGGAGAAAGAGGGGAAGCTGCAGCTCTGGTTTGTTTGTTAACCCAGCGAGGATGAACTCAGTCACTTCAGAAAGATTTCCTTTTAACATTTTCTTCTCTGCTTTCTATGTTGAAAGAGACAAAAATGAAATAACTATCTAGTATTTTTATCATATACTGAGGTGTGAAACAGTATTCTAGCTTTCATTTTGGTAAGCATCTTCAATTTTCTGACAGATAATCTTAAATTTTAGAATCTGAAGCATTGGACTGCTTAACACATGCCAGTTATAGTTAAAGATAAGTTACTTCTGTCTGTGAGTATATTTTTTGCTATGAAAATATTAGGACTTATTCCATGTACAATGAAAGAGTGATCAGTGCATTCAGTGGAGTCTTCTAAGGAGTGTCCATGACTCATTTGTCCTTCTCCCCATAACTCTATAGGGAAATACATTTTTTCTATGTTACAATAAGAGCAGCATTCACACAACGGCAAAAGACCACTACAGACGTCCACAACTGTTGCTATACTTAATGGTGGCAACCTAAAACCTTTCTCCATAAGGCAATGAACAACTTAAGTAAGTTGTACTTTCATCAACATAAGGTAATCTACCTTAAGGTAATCAGGTAGAAACTTCAAATCAAAATGGATCTGAATTTGAAAGTACATAATGAAAATACCTTTACATGTATATGGATTAAATTTTTATACATAAAATTCAAAGAAATCCTTAAGAAAATAGCATGGTAATTTATTTAACAAGCCATCATAGACTGAGAACAAAGATCATTAAGAAAACTCAGAAAACATAAAAAAAATTACTTGAAATATCATGAAAAGTGTTAAAACATTTAAGAATAAATTAAAGAAATATAAAACATTTCACTTGAAATTATCAACATTGTTAAATCATTACATACATGGAAAAACATCCCATTTTCATGAATTACAAGATTCAATCTTGTGAAATGGCAATACTTCCCAAACTGGTTTAATAGTTCAGTGTAATGCTAATGAAAATCCAAGATACTTTCATTACCAATACCAATATATTGATCATATAATATTCACTGAAAAATCAATGTGGCTGGGAATGTTCAGAACAAACCTGGAAATGAATAACATTTGGAGTTTCAAGATTTCCCATTTGAAAACTTACTAAACATTCCAATATTCTCATGATGCAGGTATGCCATGAACTATAAGCAAACTATTAATGTGTAAAGAAACCCTATATCTTTATGTTGTTGAAGTTATGCATTTCATAAAAATTCAATGGAGAAGACTATTTTCCAACCAATGGACAAATAGATGAAGTTACATAATAAAGTACATTTTTACTTTTCATAACAAGATTAAATATAATAGATAAACTTAACATTTGAAAAAAATGCACCAGTAGGTCTTCATGCCCATGAAATTTGTGATAGTTTCCTGGATAAATTTGCATAATCAGAGATTATAACCAAAACAAAAAAACAATTATTTGGGCATAATTAAATTGAAAATAGTTTCTGCCTTAAAGGATACGCTAGACTTATGGAAAATAACAGTCAATGGGAAACCCATCTCAGTATTGTATCTTAGGGAGAATAGAATTAAAGAACTTTTATATCTTATTGTTTAAGAATACAAATAATCTAGATAAAAATAGCGAGATAATTTGAATAATGACTCTTCTATTTGAAATACATAAATCACCAACGATCACCTGAAAATATATGAACCATCAGTAATTATTAGAAACATTTAAATAAAAACCAAAGTGAAACAAAATTTCACATTGTTTGGAGGGGTTACTATAAAATGGTAACTGCTGGATCCTGTGCCAGAATGTTCCATACCCAAATACCACTGGGAGAGAGACAGAGTTCCAGGAGTGTGGACACACCTGTGAGCATATGTAAGACCACCACCTCTGCTCAGAGGCACCCACCCAGAGCCCCCAGGACACAGGAACTGAGGAGCAGCGTGGGATAGGGTCCTTCCAGGTTCCTTTTGTGCCCTGAGCTAATCCTGTGCTACAGCTCTCAATACCAAATACAGCCAGGAGAGAGCTGGATCCCTAGGAGTATTGACATGCCTGTGAGTACAGGTGAGACCATCACTACTGTTTAAAACCTGGCCCAAGAAGGACCTGGCCAGAGCTATCAGGACACAAGAACCTAGGAACAGACAGGGACAGGATCATTCCGGTTTCATTCTGCACCAAAGTGCTGCCCCTGGGCCACAGATGTTCATACCCAAATTCTTCCCAAAGAGAACTGATCACCTAGGAGTTCTGACACATTGGCTTTAAGGAGGGCAAACCACAGTCATACACAGCAAGAACAGATAACACCAGAGATAACCAGATGGCTAGAGGCAAGAACAAGAATGTAAGCAACAGAAACCATGGCTACTTAGCATTATCAGAACCCAGTTCTCCCACCACAGTGAGCCCTGGATACACAAACCCACCAGAATAGCAAGACTCTGATTTAAAATCAAATCTTATGATGATAGAGGACTTTAGAAAAGTCTTTAAAGAAATACAGGAGAACACAAGTAAACAGCTTGAAGCCTTTAAAGAGGAAACAGAAAAGTCCCTTAAAGAATTGCAGGACAACACAACCAAACTTGTGAAGGAATTGAGCAAAACCATCCAGGATCGAAAAATGGAAATAGAAACAAAACAATCACAAAAGAAGACAACTCTGGAGATGGAAAACCTAGAAAAGAGATCAGGAGTCACAGATGGAAGCATCACCAACCGAATACAAGAGAAAAAAGAGAGAATCTCAGGTGCAGAAGATAACATAGAAAACATTAACACAACAGTCAAAGAAAATGCAAAATGCAAAGATTCTAACCTAAAACTTGCAGGAAATCTAGAACACAATGAGAGGACCAAAGGATCTCTTCTATACATAAGTATAATAGGTATAGAAGAGAGTGACAATTCCCAACATAAAGGGCCAGTAAATATCTTCAACAAAATTATAGAAGAAATGTTCCCTAACCTAAAAAAAGAGATATCCATAAACATATAAGAACCCTACAGAATTCCAAATAGATTTGACAAAAAAAAGATATTCCTCCTATCACATAAAAGTCAAAACAGCAAATACAAAAAAGAAAAATCAAAGAAAGACTATTATAAGCAGTAGTAGAAAAAGGTCAAGTAACATATAAAGGCAGACCTATCAGAATTATACCTGACTTCTCAACAGAGACTATGAAAGCCAGAAGATCCTGGGCAGATGTCATACAGACCCTAAGAGAACACAAATGCCAGCCCAGGCTACTACACCCGTCAAAATTCTCAAAAACCATATATGGAGAAAGCAAGATATTCCATGACAAAACCAAATTTACACAATATCTATCCACAAATCCAGCCCAACAAAGCTTAATAGATGGAAAACGCCAACAAAAGGAGGGAAACTACACCCTAGAAAAAGCAAGAAAGAACTCTTTCAACAAACCCAAAAGAAGATATCTATACAAACATAAAAATAACTTCAAAAATAAGGGGAAGCAACAATCACTATTCCTTAATATCTCAGCATCAAAGAACTCAATTCCCCACTAAAAAGACATAGACTAAAAGACTAGGTACATAAACAGGACCCAACATTGTCCTGCATACATGAAATGCACCTCAGGGACAAAGACAGAGACTACTTCAGAGTAAAGATCTATAAAACAATTTTCCAAGCAAGCCCCTAGATACAAGCTGGAGTAGCCATTCTAATATTGAATAAAATCAACTTTCAAACAAAAGTTATCAAAAAGGATAAGGAATCACACTTCGTACTCATCAAAGAAAAAAAATCTATCAAGAAGAATTCTCAATTCTGAACATCTATGCTCCAAATGTAAGGCCACTCACATTCATAAAAGTAACTTTACTAAAAGTCAAGGCATTCACTGCACCTCACACAATAATAGTGGGAGACTCCAACACCCCACTCTCATCAATGAACAGATCATGGAAAAAGAAATTAAACAGAGACACAGTGAAACTAATGGAAGTTATGGACAAAATGGATCTAACAGATATCTATAGAACATTTCATCCTAAAACAAAAGGATATATCTTCTTCTCAGCACCTCATTGTGACGTCTCCAAAACTGACCATATAATCAGTCACAAAAGAGGTTTCAACAAATCCAAGAAGGATGAAATAATCCCACGTACCCTATCAGGTCACTACAGAGTAAGGCTGGTCTTCAATAGTAACAGAAAAAATGAAACCCATATACACATGGAAGCTGAACAATGCCCTACTGAATAAGCTGAACAATGCAGTACTTGGTCAAGGAAGACATAAAGAAAGAAATTAAAGACTTTAAATTTTAATGAAAATGAAGGTACAACACAACCAAATTTATGGAATACAATGAAAACAGTGCTAAGAGAATAACTCAAAGCTTTGAGTCCCTCAAAAAGAAACAGGAGAGAGCATACAATAGCAGTTTAACATAGCACCGGATAGCTGTAGAACACAAAGAAGCAAATACACACAAGAGGAGTAGATGGCAGGAAATAATCAAACTCAGGGCTGAAACCAACCAAATAGAAATAAAAGGAACTATACAAAGAATCAATAAAACCAGGCCCTGGTTCTTTGAGAAAATCAACAAGATAGGTAAACTCTTAGCCACACTAACTAGACAGGAACAGTATCCAAATTAACAAAATCAGAAATGAAAAAGGAGACAAAACAACAGAATCGAAGGAAATCCAAAAAATCATCAGATCCTACTACAAAAGCCTATACTCAACAAAACTGGAAAATCTGGATGGAATGGAAAATTTTCTAGACAGATATCAAATACCATAGTTAAATTAGGATTAGATAAACAATCTAAACAGTCACATAACCCCTAAAAAAATAAAAGCAGTCATTAAATGTCTCCCAATCAAAAAATGTCCAGGACCAGATGGGTTTAGTGCAGAATTCATTCTATCAGTCCTTCTAAAAACACCTAATACTGTTCAAACTATTCCACAAAACAGAAACAGAGGGAACACTACTTAATTCATTCTATGAAGCCAAACTATGTTTGTACCCAAACCACACAAAGACCCAACAAAGAAAGAGAACTTCAGACCAATTTCCCTCATGAATATCAATGCCAAAATACTAAAAAAATTCTTGCAAACCTATTCCAAGAACACATCAAAATGATTATCCATCATGATCAAGTAGGCTCCATTTTAGGGATGCAGGGATGGTTCAATATATGCAAATCCATCAATGTAATCCACTACTTAAACAAACTCAAAGAAAAAAGAAAACACATGATCATTCAATTAGATGCTTAGAAAGCATTCGACAAAATTCAACATCTCTTCATGGTAAAAGTTTTGGAAAGATCAGGAATTGATATATATATTGTCAAAACGATATACAGCAATCCAGTAGCCCACATCAAACTAAATGAAGAGAAACTTGAAGCACTCCCACTAAAATCAGGGACTTTAAAAGGCTGCTCGCTATCTCCCTATCTGTTCAATTTAGTACACAAAGTCCTAGTCAGAGCAATTAGCCAACAAAAGGAGGTCAAAGGGATACAAATTTGAAAAGAAGTCATAATATCACTATTTGCAGATAATATGATAGTATACATAAGTGACCCCAAAAATCCCACCAGAAAACTCCTAAACCTGACACTCAACTTCAGCAAAGTTGCTAGGTATACAATTAACTCATGTTGGGAGCATCCCTGTTTGAATGTTAACTGCCTTGGCAGCCATAAGCGCTTACTTACAAAGTCTTAGCCTTAGTGGAAAAGTAGTAGCCTACTTGAGATTTCTGTGGGAAAAAGTTGAGGCCTCTATGGGAAAGCATTACCCTCAGTTAAGAACAAATAGCTATAGATCTTGTGGACAGGTACTTAGCAACCCATTCTGTTCTGTTTCTCTTGCTAAACTTTTTACCTAGACAATATCCTGCTTTTGGGAACAAGTGCATTCTTCCATAAAGAAATTGATTCTGCGTCTTCCCCCACCCCATACCCTGCTTCTGTGGGCATAAAACTTGCCTGGGATTAATAAAAATTTGGCAGCTTGATCAATCAGACTTGCTGTCCATCCTCGTGTTTCTCGCCCTTCATTCTCTCCACAGGTGGTTCCTCACATCCTGTTCGACTGTTCTGCGGGCCGGGACAAACTAAAAAAAAAAAAAAAAATCAGCATCTTTCCTCTAACCCAAAGATAAACAGTCTGAGAAGGAAATTATGGAAACAACACCCTTCACAATAGTCACAAATAATATTACATATGTTGGTGTGACTTTAAGTAAGCTAGAGAAAGATGGGTATGACAAGAAATCAAGTCTCTGAAGAAACAATTCAAAGAAGACCTCAGAAGATGGGGTCTTCCATGCTCATGGATTGCCAGGATTAATACAGTAAAAATGTCCATCTTGCCAAAAGCAATCTACATATTTATTGCAATCCCCATCAAAATTGCAAGTCAATTCTTCATAGAGTTAGGAAGAGCAATTTGCAAATTCATTTGAAATAACAAAAAATCCAGTATAGTGAAAAACTTTTCTCAACAACAAAAGAACTTGGGGAATCACCATCCCTGATCTCAAGCTGTAATACAGAGCAAGAATGATAAAAAAAAAAAAAAAAAAAAAAAAACAGAAAACAAAAAACTGCATGGTTTTGGTACAGGGACAGGCAAGAAGATCAATGGAATAGAATTAAAGACCAGAAATGAACCCATGATCTTTGACGTAGGAGATAAAACCATTCAGTGGAAAAAAGAAAGCATTCTCAACAAATGGTGCTGGCTCAACCGGTGGTATACATTTAGAAGAATGCAAATTTGCCCACTCTTGTCTCCCTGTACAAAGTTCATGTCCAAGTAGGTTAAGGACCTCAACATAAAATCATATACACTGAATCTAATAGAAGAGAAAGTGAGGAAAAACCTCAAACACATGGGCACAGGGGGAATTTTCCTGAATTGAACACCAATGGCTTATGCTCTAGATGAAGAATTGACAAATGGAGCCATAAAATTGCAAAGCTTCTGTAAGGCAAAGGACACTGACAATAAGACAAAATGGCAACCAACAAATTGAGAAAAGATCTTTACCAACCCTACATCTGATAGAGGGCTAATATCCAGTATATACAAAGAACTCAAGAAGTTAGATGCCAGAAAAGCAAATAACCCTTTTAAAAATGGGGAACAGAGCTAAACAGAGAATTCTCAACTGAGGAAACTCAAATGACTGATAAACACTTAAAGAAATGTTCAACATCCTCAGTCATCAGGTTAATGCAAATTGAAACAACCTTGAGTTTTCACCTCACACCAGTCAGAATGGCTAATATAAAAAACAGGTGACAGAAGAAGATGCTGGCAAGGATGTGGAGAATGAGGCACACTCCTTGATTTCTGGTGGGATTACAAGCTGGTACAACCACTTTGGAAATCAGTCTCGTGGTTCCTTAGAATATTGGACATAGTACTACCTGAGAACCCAGCTATAACACTCCTGGGCATATACCCAGAAGATGCTCCAACGTGTATGAAATAAGGACATATGATCTACTGTATTTGAGCAGCCTTATTTATAATAGCCAGAAACTGGAAACAACCCATGTGTCCTTCAACAGAGGAATGGAAATAGAAAATATACCATTGTGGTATATTTACACAATGGAATACTACTCAGCTATTAAAAACAGTGACTTCATTAAATTTGCATGCAAATGGATGGAGCTTGAAAATATCCTGAGTGAAGTAATTCTGTCACCAATGAACACACAGGGTATGCACTCACTGATAAAGTGGATGTTAGTCCAATATTTTGAAATACTCAAGATTCAATTTACAGAATGTAAGAAGCCCAAGAAGAAGGAAGACCAAAATATGGATGGTTCAGTGCTTCTTAGAAGGGGGAACAAAATACTCACAGGAGGAAATATGGAGACAAAATGTGGAGCAGAGACTGAAGGAAAGGTCATCCAGAGACTACCCCACTTGAGGATCCATCTTTTATACACTCACCAAACCTGGATGCTATCGTGGATTCCAGAAAGTCCTTGCTGAAGGAAGCTTGATATGGCTGTCTCTTGTGAGGCCCTGCCAGAAACTGACAAATACAGAGGTTTTACTGAGTGTGGGATCCCAAATAGAGGAGTTAGAGAAGGGACTGAAGGAGCTGAGGGGGTTTGCAGCCTTATGTGGCAAGCAACAGTGCCCCATAAACAACTGGTCAGACCTCCCAGGTTTCCTGGGGACTTGACCACCAACCAAAGAGTACACATTGAAGGAACCATGGCTCTGGCCACATAAGTGGCTGAAGATGGCCTTTCTGGATATCAGTGAGAGGAGAGGCTCTTGGGCCTGAGGGTGTTTGATGCCCCAATATAGGGGAATGCTAGGGCGGAAAGAGAGGAGTGGTTGGGTGCAGGAGCACCCTCATAGAGGCAGGGTAGTGGGGACAGGATAGGGGGTTTCCACAGGGGAGACCTGGAAAGTGGAAAACATTTGAAATGTAAATAAATAAAATATCCAACAAAAAAGTTTTTAAATATTAATAAAAATGAAGAAGAAAAAAATGGCAACTGCTGGAAAAGATGCAAATAAATTATTTATATTACTGGTGGGGTTTTAAAATAGCACAAAACTTTCAGAAAACTGAGATCTCTTGAAAAGGTAAAGCAGTTATCTCATGTCCAAGGAACTTCAATACTTAAGAAACATTTATAAGACTAGAAAACACACTGACACAATGTCATACAAAAGACTCTGGAGTAGCACTGCTTGTAACATGCAATGCTGGATGGAACGGACTTACTGCTCCTTAATTGTTTTCTTCTAAGTCTCCAGCTAGCTATGTCCTGTAACACAAAAGCATACCCATTCTGGACCAATTCCGTATTTTTGTAGAAAAGCTTAAGCATATCTAGAGATTGGTATTGTTAAAGTCAAACTCAGAGGTGGTGGTATATTACTTTCTATAAAATAGAGTTTATGTATTTAACAAATCTCTTATTTTTGTCTCCATTAACAATGAGGATGGCTGCCTAAACATGAGCTGAATAAGGAAACCAATAATAGACATGTCAAGTGGACTGAGGAAAGCCATGAGGCTTCAACTCTACACAAAGAACCAGAACAGTTAATTATGAAATGCTGACTGGGAGAAATAGTTTGCCCCAGAGAAGACCACACCAATTCTTATAATGGTATAATTATAGATTATGTAATATAAAATTGTAATATAACATAAATGTATTTTAATTTTAAAATTATAAACATATAAAGGGATATATTATATTATAATCTTTATAAATAAAGAATTCTTTTAAAGGTAATGAGCTTCATGTTCACATAGTTCTGTGTCTCATGACACACATGTGTTTGAAATGTAATTCCTTAGACAAGACTACACTGAACAACAAATGGTCAGACCTGAAAACACAGATACAAGTAACATTTCACAGAGTAGTCAGGTTGTATTTATGCATATATATTTATATAGATGAAGATAATATAGCAATCAATGAGAAAAGAAGCCATGAATTTGAGAGAAAGCAATGAGGAATTTATTGGAGTACTTGAAGAGCAGAAAGGAAAGGGAAAAAGATACAATTATATTATGTATGGTGTTGGGAAATAAAAGAATCAAAAGGAAAGATAATGACTATCCATGCATTCTTTGTCTCCAAGAATTCGTATTTTTTTCATAAGTAGAAACTTGTTGAGATGTGGAATTTTTAAAGGACAATAGCAATAGGTCCATTGATTAGGACAGCCATGTAACTGAGTTCACTATCTGTTGTAGTTTGCTTTTCTGTTCCTGTGATAAAATACTATTTTAGCTTATGTTTTTTTAGGTTATAGTCTACCATTGAGGAAAGTTAGGGCAGTAACAAAAGCAGGAACTGAAGAAAAACAGTGGAAGGATATTGTTTATTGGCTTGTGTACTGATAAGTGTTTATCTAGCTTTCTTATAGAACCCAGGGCTACAGCCCAGAGAAGGTCCTCTCCAAGGTGGGCTGGGCCTTATCATCATCTAGTAAACAATCTTTCGTAGACCTTGCTACAGGTCAATTTTTCCAAGGTCAATTTTTCAACTCAGTTGAATTTTCTTCTTCCTAAATGGCTCTAGAATGTGCTAAATTGATAGTAAGAATTAACTAGACTCTCTACCCTGTATAAACTGAACACATAAATACATCACTATTAAAGCACACCTTTTCCTTTTTTGTCCTCAAAATCTCAGGTTAATATCATAATATGAAATATTGCATAAATTTTAAATTCTCCCAGTCTATAAATAATTTAACACTTTAAAATCCAAGATCTCTTTAACAGTTTTCTAACTATAGGCTCCTGAAAAAAAAAAAAACTAATAAATGCTTTCTTATTTTAAAGGTGAAGAATTGAGGCATAGAAACAATTATACTTAAGCAAATCCACACTCCACTGCCACGCACTCTGGTCAAGAAAGAAAGGGAAAAATGCCATGCACTCTGGTCTAGTCAACTTGACAGGCCGAGAGGCTTGGAAGCTACTCACGAGGCAAAGAGTTTCACGGAAACTCACCTCCTGGAGTCTGGCGTCCTCTCTAACCCATACATTAATATTCCATTCCCACCTTAGTCTGGTGTATGGATCCACGTGCTCTCTTTTAGTATTATCCTATTATAAGTGCCTTTTAAGATTGAATTCTGACACAGCCAAGCCTTCACCAGTGTTCCAATGTTCTAGAAAGTCCTTGAGCTGACCATGGGCCTGGAATTCAGGAAGAATGTTGCCTATTCAGTGACATTCAGAATTGCCTCTGGTACTACACTATCACTTTGAATAAAAGCTAAGTCACTGCCCTACACAGGAATTTACCATCATCTAGGAAGAAGGAAGTTTCAGACCGAAGGAGAAACCAGAATAGATACTTAGAACTATAGATAGCTGAGTTACACACATACACACGTATTTACAATGGACTAAGGGAAAGGTGGACTATACAATAGACTAAAATAGGAACTATGGCAAGGGCACGAAGCCCTCAACCCTGGCTTCTAAGATTAAGTGAATCTTAGGTGGAGCTCTTTTTGATCCCAGTTGTAAACAATGAATTCTATCCCAGGTGGTTCCTGTTAGACCTTCTGTGTTTGTATTCCCCTGTTTTGTGTAAGAATCCAGTAACCTCTTTGTGCCTTGCTGGTGTGTCACCCAACTTCCCTATTTTCTTCTGTATAAAAAAAAAATTGATGCTCGATTTGACAAATTACATTCAGATTTTACACAATCTCTCCTGTGTGCATCTGTCTGTCATTCCATCCAACGCTTTGCCCACCTGCCCTAGAGACCCATTCCACACAGACAAAGGGATTCAGAGGGTCTGCAACACTCCACAAATATAAATATTCTGGTTCAGTGTTCAACATCTGGAACCCTTTCATGCTTTCAGTGCAACAAAACATCAGCCATCCAACCTCTCCAGCTGTGCATCCACAGAACACAGAGCTTTAAAGAAAATCAGTCCAGGAACTCAAGAAGGAACCAAAAAGAGTCCCCTAAATTAGGTGTTACAGAATCCTTTGTAAAACTCAGTCTATTTATTTTTAAATTATTTCTTTTTTGAGATTATATACAATATATATCATGACAATATCTCATAATGTGTATATCTCATGATAATCATGAGATTATCCTGAAGATCATCTGACATCCTGATGTTAAAAGATTTCATGAGAAATGAAAGTTAGGCCCTCACCTTTGCTCTATGGAGAGACTTCCATCCCAGTACACATCTCATCAAGTACTCCTTAAATGAAATATATCTTCATGTTGTTGGAGAGAGTAATCTAAAATAAAATCTTCTGAGTCATTTTTATTCTTGAAATCAGAACAGAAACTTTATGTTCTGAGCATTTTCTGTTGCTATTATAAATCCAATATCATGACTCCCCTCAAGTCTTCCAAAGGTAATTACAAAACTAATATCATTTTCAAAGAGAATTTTGAAATATAGCAGCCATTGTAAACATGTATAGAAGGAAACTCCCGAAGGATTTTTTTTTTCCTACTGGGATGAGAAGCTCACAGGAAAATGTGATTAGTATTTCTGGTATTGCGCTTAGGTTAATACTTTCATTTTGCTTCCCCTGAGCATAATTCTTTGTGTTTGCAAATAGTATCAATTATTGTCTTTAGATCCAGATACTGAATTCTCATGGCATGATTATAATATGACTCCATGCAACTTCCCATCTGAAGATAATCTCTGAAGTATATGAGGTCATTTTCACTGCTCTTCTTCTGCCCCTGTTTAATTTATTTCTCTGAAATAAATAATAACTTGGAATCATTATAAAATATTTTCTTTTATATGTTCCTATATTATTTCAAGAGTAATATGAATTTCATAGAAGAGAATGGAGACAAACATATTTTTAACCTTAGTAAATATGACAATAAATATTGTTTGCAGAAATAGAGACAAAAATTAGTGGTTTAGTTGCTCTATTTAATGTA
This sequence comes from Mus caroli, assembly GCF_978045245.1. NCBI lineage: Eukaryota > Metazoa > Chordata > Mammalia > Rodentia > Muridae > Mus > Mus caroli. Next base: position 37,431,711 of record NW_028227266.1, on the reverse strand, counting down.
TTTTTGATGAAAATAATTTCAATAAAAGTTTAGGGGAAAAATTCAGGGAGTTCTGTAGCAAGGAGAAGTAATGGACCAGTTAACATATAGGGATTGCATAATGGTGAAACCTTTTCTTTTCTTTTCTTTTCTTTTCTTTTCTTTTCTTTTCTTTTCTTTTCTTTTCTTTTCTGTTCTGTCCTGTCCTGTCCTGTCCTGTCCTGTCCTGTCCTGTCCTGTCCTGTCCTGTCCTGTCCTGCCCTGCCCTGCCCTGCCCTGCCCTGCCCTGCCCTGCCCTGCCCTGCCCTTCCCTTCCCTTCCCTTCCCTTCCCTTCCCTTCCCTTCCCTTCCCTTCCCTTCCCTTCCCTTCCCTTCCCTTCCCTTCCCTTCCCTTCCCTTCCCTTCCCTTCCCTTCCCTTCCCTTCCCTTCCCTTCCCTTCCCTTTCCTTTCCTTTCCTTTCCTTTCCTTTCCTTTCCTTTCCTTTCCTTTCCTTTTTTCTTTTCTTTCTCTCTTTCTTTCTCCCTTCCTCTTCTTTCTTTCTTTCTTTCTTTCTTTCTTTCTTTCTTTCTTTCTTTCTTTCTTTCTTTCTTTCTTCCTTCCTTCCTTCCTTCCTTCCCCCCCCTTTCTTTATTTTTTTCTCTCTCTTCTTTTTTTTTTTTAAATGTGGAAGTTACAAAACAGCAATGGAACGTTATAAACTATCCCATCTGGTACTAATCCAGACTAGAAAACAGTATATTTATGGTTATTTTGAGATTTTAATGAACAAAATTTGTGAATTATAGCTAATTAACACATATAATTACACATGTATCTCTCGTTATGGAATTAGTATAAACACATGGCTACTTATTTAGTCTGTTCAGTGAACAGACTCAACGACACCAAAGTATCAATGAGAAAATCCAGCTTTCACGGCTATACTGTGTTTTAAATACTGTTATTCAATAAAAATGTCCACAGCCAATAGTACAAATGGTTAATATTATTTCTGGGAGGAAACATAAAAGATATTTAGAACATTTTCACTGCCAGGTAACAACACAGTGTTCAATTTCTGTGAGTGTATGAAATGACACAAACATGACTGAAGAGGATTTCCAACTGCCACATCTGAAACTAATTAAATAAAAAAATTAATACAGTAGGTTACAGTTGAATATATATGAAAATATAAATTAATGTCTCTGAGTCTCCAGTGATTTAATATGTGATCAAACAATGGAGTTAAGACACAAATTTATAATACACAATTCTGAATTGAGTTCTCCTTTCATATAAATGGAGTACAATGTCTCCTTCCTTAAATATGGGTTGCATTTGGTGACTTTCAATATGTTGTTGTGACAACTGTATCTCCCTTCTACATGCTTTTGTGGCCTTCCCATAACAAAAAGAATAAAACATATATCCTCACTCAAAAGTCATGGGAAAATACAACTGCCTGATCTACAGTGATATTCTACAAAATACCCACTTAGCATCCTTAACTGTCCACATCCTCACAACTGGAAAGGCAGTTCTACAATTGTAAGCTCCAGAGATGACCGAGATGTCATTAAAACTATCATCAAGTTGAGACCTTAAATGAAATTCTTGAGAAGAGAAAGGAGACATCAAATAAAATGCTAAGATCACCTAAATAAAGCATGAAGTATAAATAACAGTGATATACCAATGTCAAGTATTTCATTATAAGTGAGCTCTCATGATAACTGGAGAGAAATAAGAACACAAAGGATATAGGCATCTCTGTAATAATCATTCAAATACTTCTGTGTGTAAAAGTATTTTGAAATTAAAACTCAGTATCAAATATTTCCATATTAATCTTAACAAAAACCAAACCATAATAGCAGTGAAAAAGGAGAAGAAAGCAAGAAGAAGAAAAGCACATTGGCTTTGCATTTCAGACTCTGATGCTTCATAAGAACTTTATATTTCATGGCTCTCATCTCCTATTAGTAACTGCATCAGAATAGCATTTGAAAATCTCCATCAATCCTTAGGTGTATCACATAACTAAATGTTGACTGATCAATATTTCCAGTCCTGTGGATGAGGGTGAGAGGAGTTTGTTATTCACAAAATAGCTATCAGGCATTTTATTAAAATTAGTTAGAGCCTGGAACAGTACGGCCCAAGTTCAGTCAGTTATCCTTAAGCAAATTAAACAAACAGGAAATTGTGAATAAATACAAATGATCACCTAGTCAATGTGAGCATGTGGGGAAGAATGAAGAGATAAAGTGTGTCTGTCTTTGAGGTCCTAACATGGTTATCTTTCGATGTAAGGCAGGAGTTATGTCTAACTCAGCAGTCCTACCAGCTGCTGGGTTATCTTTTACTCCAAATTGAAAGTTTTAGTTCTGAAGGAAGGTTCACTGGGATTCAGGAAATATGAAATTCATAAGTCGCAGGATATTAAACAAATTTATAATTTTTCAAATGTCCCTTCACTCTCAAGGTTATGTAAAATAAACAGTAAGAACTGGCATGGGAATGAGATTTAGTTATATCACGCTAACTGCAAATCCTCCAGGGAGCTCAAGGAATGTGACTTTTATGAGGGATTGCCAATGATAGTAGGCTTTGTAGTGATGCAGCTGCTTTTGAGTCATTCATGATCCTATAAGTAACATTTTGTCCATATTACTGTAAGCAAACCCAAGAGACTTTATTAAGCCAGATTTGGGTTGAATGTACTCTTTGGCCTCTACTTGGAGAGCCTGGTCTCATAGTCCAGGGAAATGTTACACACACAACACAGTAGGTGTCCAATCAGGGATCAGTGGAATCAGAGATGATTTCTTTCAGGGCCCCTGTAGAAATAGGTACTGAGATGTGCAGCAAGGCTTATATTTGTGAAACAGGAATGTCTTACAGGACAATCATGATATGGCCACCTTTTCCTCTGTGAAGGAATTTTGTGCCTCCTCACTGTGTGAGCATTTCTATGCTCACTGAGATGGGTGATAATTTAGGAATCCAAGGCCAAGAATTTGTGAATGGAATGTATTGGGGTAGAATGTTTGTGTCTGTGTGTATGTATGTATATATATACATATATGATTTTTAATGCTTTGTGTTTGAACATTCATATTATATAATATGAAGTTAAGATGTCTTATTAAATGTATTCTTTAGTGATTTCATACATAAATATAATCCATCTTGATTTCTCTTATCCCCACTTCTTTTCCCCTCACTTTCTTCCCCCAAACACCAGTTACCCCATCATCCTATACTTCCTACAAGACCTCTTTCTATGAAGATGCTTTTATGCTTTATTTTTATCCAAGAGATTTTAAACATGGTCACCTAGATAATCCTGGGTGAGAATCATACTTATTAAAAAATTTCAAAACTTTGATGCTTTAAAGAATCAAAAACAACACAATCATCACTTATTACCTGGAAATAACTCTAGAGAATAAGGATACACCTTTTTTTGGAGACACTTTAAGAGGAGACAAGTATAATTCTACAGATGCTGCTCTATCTAGGAGGGCGTCATTAGGGACATGATGTATTTGGGGGGGCTACTTAGAGTTAGAGGATAGTCTGATATGTACAATTACATCCCAGAAGCATTAAATCAGTTGTATGATTCCATTTTCAATGAGAAGCCGTGGAATTTAATTAGGTAAGGGAAATGATGGGGACTATTTTTTTTTTAACAAGTCTCCATCTGTATCTCTAATTCAGTCTTTTCTTTTGAGGATAAATAGTCTTTTTTTTTTAATGTATGAGAATGTTTAACAATTCTGACTAATATGGAATTAAACAGAACTTTTTTTTGCATGTTTTGCTTCCTAGGTACGAACAAATATTTCATGTGTATGCAATAGTAAAATATTGCACTTCTGATCTGCTGTGCTCAGTAACATGCTGGACATATATCTACAAATACTAGAAAATACAGACCCATATAAGAAATTTTATTCTTACATCCACACTGCTTTAGAGAATTGTGGGTATGTGTGCATTCTTGTTTAGAGGTGTGTATCTCATCCACTGTGGTTCTTTTGGAGGGGGTAGGAGCTATTTTATCACTCATATCATTCCATGAGCTTTAATCCAGTTTCCTACACTTAATAAGAATTAGGAATTATATTTTGCAAATTTTATTTTAATAAAATTATATTTTGGGGGGTCACCTTGGGCATGAACTCAGCAGAAGATCCCACAGTCCCTAGAGAACTCTCCACACCATCTTAGGATCACTGGTAAGTGGAACACAACATCAGTTCCAATCCAATTGCTCGGGGCCTGAGCCTGCAGAGTGAAGCAAAAATTGCACCTGACCAGGAGCACACGTCCCTACCAGTCTGCACCAGCTCCAGGTCACCTTGGGTGTGAACTTGGCAGAAGGTCCCACAGTCCCCAGCACCTCCTGGTGCCTCCTCCAAAATTGTCCATATAATTAGTCACAAAACAGGCCTAAACAGATACAAAAACATTGATTACCCCATGCATCCTATCAGATCACCAAGGACTAAGGTTGGTCTTCAATAACAACATAAATAATAGTAAGCCAACATTCCCGTGGAAGCTGAACAATACTCATTGATACCTTGGTCAAGGAAGAAATAAAGAAAGAAATTAAAGACTTTTTAAGCGTTTAATGAAATTGAAGCCACAACATACCCAAACTTATGGGACACAATGAAAGCTGTCCTAAGAGGAAAACTCATAGCTCTGAGTGCCTCCAAAAAGAAACTAGAGAGAGAGAGAGCACACTAGCAGCTTGAGAGCACACCTAAATGCTCTAGAACAAAAGGAAGCAAATTCACCCAAGAGGAGTAGAGGGCAGTAAATAATCAAACTCAGGGCTGAAATCAACCAAGTAGAAACAAACAAACAAAAAAAACTATACAAAGAATCAACCAAACCAGGAGCTGTTTTTTTGAGAAATTCAGCAAGATAGATAAACCCTTAGCCAGACTAACTAGAGGGCACAGGGACAATTTCCTAATTAATAAAAACAGAAATGAAAAGGGAGATATAACAACAGACTCTGAGGAAACCCAAAACATCATCAGATCCTACTACAAAAGGCTATACTCAACAAAACTGAAAAACCTGGATGAAATGTACAATTTTGTAGATAGATACCAAGTACCAAAGTTAAATCTGGATCAGATCAATGATCTAAACAGCCCCATATTATCCTGTCCCACGGGAATCAGTTATTTGTGGGTGCGGAGGGGGACCGCGAACCTGGAAGGAAATGGGAGGAAAAGAAAGAGAGGTGGAGACCAAGTAGATTGTACCTATCAAGGTCTCGTTTATTATGCTGAGGTGCCTTCTTTTTAAAGCATACATCGTGGGGGAATATGGGAGGGGTCGAGGGAGAATTATACAAAGAACAAAGGAGTGGACATCTGCTGACATGGGGGCCGAAGTCAGGCGCCAAACTGCGGGCACTCTGCATCTTATCTCTGGAACATAGATCTTCCTTGACAGCCTTGGGTGTCAGGCTGGGCTCGGGCATAGCTCATGTCCTTGGATGTCATGGGAACTCAGGAAGAGATAAGGAAGAGGGGACCATTATTCAACTTTACAGCCTTAGGTGTTAGGAAGGGAATAAGGAGGAAGGGGGGTGGCAACCAGCTCTTAGCACAAGGCCATTTGATTTGTTAAAGAGATTTGAGAAGGGATCACTTTCTCACGGGATGGTCTCTGACACCATATCACCTAAAGAAATAGAAGCATTCATTAATAATCTCCCGACCAAAAAAAATCCCAGGACCAGAGGGGTTTAGTGCAGAGTTCTATCAGACTTTCAAAGAATACCTAATTCCAATTCTCCTCAATCTATTTCACAAAATAGAAACAGAATGTACTCTACCCAATTCATTCTATGACGCCACAATTACTCTGATACCAAACCACACAAAGACCCAACAAAGAAAGAGAATTTCAGACCGATTTCCCTTATGAATATGGATGCAAAAATACTCAATAAAATGCTTGAAAGCCGAATCTAAGAACACATCAAAGAGATCACCCATTGTGATCAAGTAGACTTCATCCAGTAACAAATGATATAAAATACCCCAGTGTGACTCTAACTAAGGAAGTGAAAGACCTGTATGATAAGAACTTCAAGTCTCTGAAGAAAGAAATCAAAGAAGGTCTCAGAAGATAGGAAGATCTCACATACTCATGGATTGGCAGGATTAATATAGTAAAAATATCTATCTTGACAAAAGGAATCTACAGATTCAATGCAAAACTCAACAAAATTTCAACTCAATTCTTCACTGAGATAGAAAGGGCAATTTGCAAATTCATCTGGAATAACAAAAAACCTAGAATAGCAAAAATTATTCTCAACAATAAAAGAACCTCTGGGGGAATCACCATGCCTTACCTCAGGCTGTATTATAGGTCAATTTTGTTGCATGGTACTGGTACAATGAGAGACCTGATGATCAATGGAATAGAATTAAAGACCCAGAAATAAAGCCACACACCTGTGGTCACATGATCTTTGACAAGAGAGCTAAAACCATCCAGTGGAAAAAAGACAGCACTTTCAACAAATGGTGAGGTTATCATGTAGAAGAATTCGAATTAATCCATTCTTATCTCCTTGTACAAAGCTTAAGTCTAAGTGGATCAAGGTACTCCTCATAAAACCAGAGACTCTGAAACTTATAGAGGAGAAAGTGGGGAAAAGCCTCAAAGATATGGACACAGGAGAAAAATTTCTGAACAGAACAACAATGGCTTGTGTTGTAAGAATCGACAAATGATACCTCATAATATTGCAAAGCTTTTCTTTTATTGTTGACAACAGTTTGTGCTATCCTATGTTTTTTGTTATTCCAGATGAAGGCAAAAGACACTGTCAATAAGACAGAAAGGCCATCAACAGATTTGGAAAGGATTTTTACCAATCCTAGCTCTGATAGGGGAATAATGCCCAATAAATATAAAGAACTCAAGAAGGTGGACTCCAAAAATCAAATAACCCCATTAAAAATGGGGTACAGAGTTATTATAAATAAAGAATTCTCAACTGAGGAATATTGAAGGGTGGGAAGCACCTGACAAAATGTTCAACATCCTTAATTATCAGGAAAATGCAAATCAAAACAAACCTGAGATTCCACCTCACACCAGTCAGAATGGCTATGATCAAAAATTCAGGTGAGAGCAGATGCTGGCAAAGATGTGGAGAAAGAGGAACACTCCTGTAATGGTGGTGGGATTGCAAGCTGGTACAACCACTCTGGAAATCAGTTTGGCATTTCTCAGAAAATTGGACATAGTACTACCAGAAGATCCAGCAATACCTCTGCTGGGCCTATACCCAGAAGTTTTTCCAACTTGTAATAAGGACACATGCTCCACTATGTTTATAGAAGCCTTATTTATAATAGCCAGAAGGACAGGGGTCCGCCTGGCCCAGGAGGTTTTTGCCTCAGGATCTGTGAGAGCCATCTTGGCTCTGGGACTCCACAGAAAGTTTTCTGCACAGGCGAGTGTGGACCACAGAAGCCAACAGCTTCTGGGACAGGGGAGAGCCACAGAGCTTCTGTGGCAGTGCCATTTTTGGGCTCCAGATATCTAAGCACCTTTCCGGCCAGAGCACAGGTGTCTGCCCGGCCCCGGAGACATTTACCTCAGGATCAGTGGGAACCACCTTGGTTCCCAGACTCCTCAGAAAGTAGCCTGCCTGCACAGTTGAGAGTGTGGACTACAGAAGCTAACAACTTCTGGGACAGGCAAGAGCCACAGAGCTTCTGAGGCAGCACCATTTTCGGGCTTCAGATATCTGGCCACCTTCCTGGCCAGAGGTCAGGTGTTCAGCAGGCCCCAGAGGCCCTAGCCTCAGGATCCGCGGGAGCCATTTTGGTTGTGGGACTCCACAGAAAGTAGTATGCACAGGTGAGAGTGTGGACTACTGAAATTAACAGCTTCTGGGACAGGCCAAAGCAACACGGCTTCTGGGAAAGGTCCTGTTTTGGCCCTTCATCTTCAGCCATGAGGAGGTCCAAATGCCAGATAACTGTGCATCTTCCCTGTAAGAGGTGAGCTTGCCTACAGAGACTGCTCTGACCACTGAAAGTCAGAGGAGAGAGCTAGTCTCCCAGGTCTGCTGATAGAGGGTAACAGAATCAACAGAGGAACAGAGACAACTATAACAACTAACTCCAGAGATTACCAGATGGCGAAAGGTAAATGTAAGAATCTTACTAACAGAAACCAAGACCACTCACCATCATCAGAACCCAGCACTCCCACTTTGCCCAGTGCAGGGCACCCTAACACACCCAAAAAGCTAGACCCGGATTTAAAAGCATATCTCATGATGATGGTAGGGGACATCAAGAAGAACTTTAATAACTCACTTAAAGAAATACAGGAGAACACTGCTAAAGAATTACAAGTCCTTAAAGAAAAGCAGGAAAACACAACCAAATAGGTAGAAGTCCTTACAGAAAAACAGGAAAATACATCCAAACAGGTGATGGAAATGAACAAAACCATACTAGACCTAAAAAGGGAAGTAGACACAATAAGGAAAACTCAAAGTGAGGCAACAATGGAAATAGAAACCCTAGGAAAGAAATCTGGAACCATAGAGCATCAGCAACAGAATACAATAGATGGAAGAGAGAATCTCAGGTGCAGAAGATTCCATAGAGAACATCGGCACAACAAAAAAGAAAAGGGAAAATGCAAAAAGATCCTAACTCAAAACATCCAGGAAATCCAGGACACAATGAGAAGACCAAACCTATGGATAATAGGAGTGGATGAGAATGAAGATTTTCAATGCAAAGGACCAGCAAATATCTTCAACAAAATTATAGAAGAAAACTTGCTAAATCTAAACAAAGAGATGCCCATGAACATACAAGAAGCCTACAGAACACCAAATAGACTGGACCAGAAAAGAAATTCCTCCCAACACATAATAATCAGAACAAAAAATGCACTAAATAAAGATAGAATACCAAAAGCAGTAAGGAAAAAGGTCAAGTAACATATAAAGGCAAGCCTATCAGAATTACACCAGATTTTTCACCAGAGACTATGAAAGCCAGAAGAGCCTGGACAGATGTTATACAGACACTAAGAGAACACAAATTCCAGCCCAGGATACTATACCCAGCTAAACTCTCAATTACTAGATGGAGAAACCAAAGTATTCCACGACAAAACCAAATTCACACATTATCTTTCCACAAGTCCAGCCCATCAAACGATAATAACAGAAAAAAACAAATACAAGGATGGGAACCATGCCCTAGAAAAAGCAAGAAAGTAGTCCCTCAACAAACCAAAAAGAAGACAGCCACAAGAACAGACTGCAAACTTCAACAACAAAAATAACAGGAAGCAACAATTGCTTTTCCTTAATATGTCTTAATATGAATGGACTCAACTCCCCAATAAAAAGACATAGACTAACAAACTGGCTACACAAACAAGACCCAACATTTTGCTGCTTACAGGAAACTCATCTCAGAGAAAAAGATAAACACTACCTCAGAATGAAAGGCTGGAAAACAATTTTCCAAGAAAATGGTATGAAGAAACAAGCTGGAGTAGCCATTCAAATATCTAATAATATTGACTTCCAACCCAAAGTCATCAAAAAAGACAAGAAAGGGCAGTTCATACTCATCAAAGGTAAAATCCTCCAAGAGGAACTATTAATTCTGAATATCAGTGCTCCAAATACAAGGGCAGCCACAATCATTAAAGAACCTTTAGGAAAGCACAAAGCACACATTGCACCTCACACAATAATAGTGTGAGACTTCAACACACCACTTTCACCAATGGAAAGATAATGGAAACAGAAACTGAACAGGAACACAGTGAAACTAGCATAAGTTATGAAACAAATGGATCTACCAGATTTCTACAGAACATTTTATCCTAAAACAAAAGGATATACCTTCTTCTCAGCACCTCATGGTGCCGTCTCCAAAATTGACCTCATAATTGGTTACAAAACAAGCCTCAACAGATACAAAAATATTGAAATTGTCCCATGCATCCTATCAAATCACCATGGACTAAGGCTGATCTTCAAAAACAAAATAAATAATAGAAAGCCAACATTCAAGTGGAAAAAGAACAACATTCTTCTCAATGATACCTTGGTCAAGGAAGGAATAAAGGAAGAAATTAAGGACTTCTAAGAGTTCAATGAAAATGAAGCCACAACATACCCTAACTTATGGGACACAATGAAAACATTTATAAGAAGAAAACTCATAGCTCTGAGTGCCTCCAAAAAGAAACTAGAAAGAGCACACATTAGCAGCTTGACAACACACCTAAAAGCTCTAGAACAAAAGGAAGCAAATTCACCCAAGAGGAGTAGACTGCAAGAAATAATCAAACTCAGGGGTGAAATCAACCAAGTGGAAACAAGAAGAACTATTCAAAGAATCAACCAAACGAGGAGCTGGTTCTTCGAGAAAATCAACAAGATAGATAAACCCTTAGCCAGACTCACTAGAGGGCATAGGGAAAGTATTCTAATTAACAAAATCAGAAATTAAAAGGGAGACATAACAACAGACCCTGAAGAAATCCAAAACACCATCAGATCCTTCTACAAAAGGCTATACTCAACAAAACTGGAGAACCTGGATGAAATGGACAAGTTTCTAGACAGATACTAGGTACCAAAGTTAAATCAAGATCAGGTTAATGATCTAAACAGTCCCATATCCCCTAAAGAAATAGAAGCAGTCATTAATAGTCTCCCAACCAACAAAAGCCCAGGACCAGATGGGTTTAGTGCAGAGTTCTATCAAACCTTCAAAGAAGATCTAATCCCAGTTCTTCACAAACTATTCCACAAAATAGAATCAGAAGGTACTCTACTCAACTCATTCTATGAAGCCACAATTACTCTGATACCTAAACCACATAAAGACCCAACAAAAATAGAGAACTTCAGACCAATATCCCTTATGAATATTGATGCAAAACTCCTCAATAAAGTTCTCGCTAACCAAATTCAAGAACACATCAAAACAATCATCCATCCTGACCAAGTAGGTTTCATCCCAGGGATGCAAGGATGGTTCAATATACGAAAATCCATCAATGTAATCCATTATATAAACAAACTCAAAGACAAAAAACACATAATCATCTCATTAGATGCTGAAAAAGCATTTGACAAGATCCAACACCCAATCATGATAAAAGTCTTGGAAAGATCAGGAATTCAAGGCCCATACCTAAATATGATAAAATCAATCTACAGCAAACCAGTAGCCAACATCAAAGTAAATGGTAAGAAGCTTGAAGCAATCCCTCTAAAATCAGGAACTAGACAAGGCTGTCCACTTTCTCCATACCTATTCAACATTGTACTTGAAGTCCTAGCCAGAGCAATTCGACAACAAAAGGAGATCAAGGGGTTACAAATTGGAAAGGAAGAAGTCAAAATATCACTTTTAACAGATGATATGATAGTATATATAAGTGACCCTAAAAATTCCACCAGAGAACTCCTTAAGCCTGATAAACATCTTCAATGAAGTAGTTGGATATAAAATTAACTCAAAGAAGTCAATGGCATTTCTATACACAAAGGATAAACAGGATGAGAAAGAAATTAGGGAAACAACACCCTTCTCAATAGTCATAAATAATATAAAATACATTTGTGTGACTCTAACTAAGGAAGTGAAAGATCTGTATGATGATAACTTCATGTCTCTGAAGAAATAAATTAAAGAAGATCTCAGAAGATGGAAAGATCTCCCATGCTCATGGATTGGCAGGATCAATATAGTAAAAGTTGCTATCTCGCCAAAAGCAATCTACAGATTCAATGCAATCCCCATCAAAATTCCAACTCAATTCTTCAACGAATTAGAAAGGGCAATCAGCAGATTCATCTGGAATAACAAAAAACCTAGGATAGCAAAAACTCTTCTCAAGGATAAAAGAACCTCTGGTGGAATCAGCATGCCAGACCTAAAGCTTTACTACAGAGCAATTGTGATAAAAATGGCATGGTACTGGTATAGCGACAGCCAAATCGACAAATGCAATAGAATTGAAGACCCAGATATGAACCCACACACCTATGGTCACTTGATCTTTGACAAGGGAGCTAAAACCATCCAGTGGAAGAAAGACAGCATTTTCAACAAATGGTGCTGGCACAACTGGTTGTTATCATGTAGAAGAATGGGAATCAATCCATTCCTATCTCCTTGTACTAAGGTCAAGTCTAAGTGGATCAAGGAACTTCACAAAAAACCAGAGACACTGAAACTTATAGAGGAGAAAGTGGGGAAAAGCCTTGAAGATATGGGCACAGGGGAAATATTCTTGAATAGAACAGCAATGGCTTGTGCTGTACGATTATTGAGAATTGACAAGTGGGACCTCATGAAACTGCAAAGCTTCTGTAAGGCAAAAGACACCATCAATAAGACAAAAAAACCACCAACAGATTGGGAAAGGATCTTTAACTATCCTAAATCAGATAAGGGACTAATATCCAATATATATAAAGAACTCAAGAAGGTGGACTCCAGAAAGTCAAATAACCCCATTAAAAAATGGGGCTCAGAACTGAACAAAGAATTCTCACCTGAGGAATACCGAATGGCAGAGAAGCACCTGAAAAAATGTTCAACATCCTTAATCATCAGGGAAATGCAAATTAAAACAACCCTGAGATTCCACCTCACACCAGTCAGAATGGCTAAGATCAAAAATTCAGGTGACAGCAGATGCTGGCGAGGATGTGGAGAAAGAGGAACACTCCTCCATTGTTGGTGGGATTGCAAGCTTGTACAACCACTCTGGAAATCAGTCTGGCGGTTCCTCAGAAAATTGGACATAGTACTACCGGAGGATCCAGCAATACCTCTCCTGGGCATATATCCAGAAGATGTCCCAACCTGTAAGAAGGACACATGCTCCACTATGTTCATAGCAGCCCTATTTATAATAGCCAGAAGCTGGAAAGAACCCAGATGTCCCTCAACAGAGGAATGGATACAGAAATTATGGTACATTTACACAATGGAGTACTACTCAGCTATTAAAAAGAATGAATTTATGAAATTCCTAGCCAAATGGATGGACCTGGAGGGCATCATCTTGAGTGAGGTAACACAATCACAAAGGAACTCACACAATATGTATTCACTGATAAGTGGATATTAGCCCAAAACTTAGGATACCCAAGATATAAGATACAATTTGCTAAACACATGAAACTCAAGAAGAATGAAGACCAAAGTGTGGACAATATGCCCCTTCTTAGAATTGGGAACAAAATACCCATGGAAGGAGTTACAGAGAAAAAGTTTCGAGCTGTGATGAAAGGATGGACCATCTAGAGACTGCCGTATCCAGGGATCCATCCCATAATCAGCTTCCAAACGCTGACACCATTGCATACACTAGCAAGATTTTGCTGAAAGGACCCAAATATAGCTGTCCCTTGTGAGACGATGCCGGGGCCTAGCAAACACAGGAGTGGATGCTCACAGTCAGCTATTGGATGTATCACAGGGCTCCCAATGGAGAAGCTAGAGAAAGTACCCAAGGAGCTAAAGGGATCTGCACCCCTATAGTTGGAACTACATGATGAACTAACCAGTACCCCGGAGCTCTTGTCTCTAGCTGCATATGTATCAAAAGATTGCCTAGTTGGCCATCACTGGAAAGAGAGGCCCATTGGACTTGCAAACTTTATATGCCCCAATATAGGGGAATGCCAGGGCCAAAAGAATGGGAATTGGTGGGTAGGGAAGTGGGGGGCGGTATGGGGGACTTTTGGGATAGCATTGGAAATGTAATTGAGGAAAATATGTAATAAAAATATTAAAAATTAAAAAATAATAACTTTACATGTATATGGATTAATTATTATGCATAAAATTCTAAGAAGTCCTTAATAAAATATCATGGTAATTTATCTAAAAAGCCATCATAGACTGAGAACAAAAATCATTAAGGAAATTGAGAAATGGTAAAACTTTACTTGAAATATCATGAAAAATGTTAAAACATTTAGGGATAATTAAAGAAATATAAAACACTGCTCTTGAAATTATCAACATTAGTGACAAAGATAAATCACTATATATGTGGAAAAAATCCCATCTTCATGTACCATAGGATTTACCCTTGTGTAATGGCAAAGCTTCTCAAACTTGTCTAAAAGTTCAGTGTAATGTTACTGAAAATCCAAGATACTTTCATTACCAATAACAATATATTGTTCATATAATACCCATAGAAATGTAATACGGCTGGGAATGATCAGAATAAACTTGAAGAAGAATATCACTGGAAGTTTCACATTTCCCCATTGAAAACTTACTAAACATTACAATATTCTCATAATACAGGTGTGCCATGAAATATAAGCAAATTATCAATTTGTATGATCACTTCATCTATATGCCCTTAAAGTTATGTATTTCATGAAAATTACATGGAGGAAGACTAGTTTTCCAACCAAATGGCAAATAGAAGAAATTGTATAGTAAAGTGAATTTCTACTTTTTATAATATAAGATATGGATTCTATTACTAAATATAAAAGATAAATACAACAACATTTAAAAAAATTACAACAGGAGATCTTCATGCCCATGAATATTTGATAGTTTCCTGGATAAGTTGGAACAATCAGAGGCTATGACAAAAAAAAAGAATTAATTGGGTATAATTAAAATTAAAAATAATTTCTGCCTTAAAGGACACCGTAGATATAAGAAAAATAACATACTTAATGGGAAACAAATCTCAGTATTGTATCTGAGGTAGAACTATTAATAGAATTAAAGAAGTTTTATGCTTTTATGTTTAAGAAAACAAAAAATCCAGTTAAAATTGCCAGGTAATTTGAATAATGACTCTCCTAGTTGAGATAGATATATCACCAATAGCACCTGATAATATATGTACCATCACCAATTATTAGAAAGCTTTAAATAAATAAAAAGAAAACTTCACATTGATTGGAGGAGTTGTAATAAAATGGTTCCTGCTGGCAAAGATGGAAGAAATTTACAATCTCAAATTATTGGTGGTGTTTTACAATAGTTCAAAAATTTCAGAAAATAGTTCAAGATCTCTTGTAAGGCATGCAGTTATCACAAGTCCAAGGAATTTCAATACTTAAGGCACATCTGCAAGAATAGAAAATGCACTGACACAAAAGTCACACAAAGACTCTGGAATTGCTCTGCTTGCAACATGCAATGCTTGATGGAACCAATTTACTGCCCCATAATTGTTTTCTTCTAAGTCTCCAGCTGGCTATGTCTTGTAACACAAAAGCATTGCCATTGTGGACCAATTCTGTATTTTTATAGAAAAGCTTAAGAACTCCTAGTGATCGCTATTGCTAACTTAAAATCAAACTCAGAGGTGATAGTATATTAGTTTCACAAAATATGATTTATGTATTTTAGCAGTTATCTTAGTTTTGCCTTCATTAACGATAAGCATGACTGCCTAAACATGAGCTGAAAATGGAAAACAATACTAGACATGTTAGGTGGACTGAGGAAAGACATGAGACTTCATCTCTACACAAAGAGCCAGGACAGTTAAGAAATGCTAAGAGAAATAGTTTTATCCAGAGAAGAGCACACCAATTATTATAATGGTATAATATTAGATTATGTCATATAAAATTGTATTATTATAAAATATAAATGTACTATAATTTTAAAATTATAAAATATAAATGGGTATATTGTATTATAATCTTTACAAGGAATTCTTTTAAAGGTAATGAGCTTCATGTTCACATAATTCTGTGTCTCATGACACACATGTGTTTGAAATGTAATTCCTTAGAGAAGACTACACTGAACATCAAATGGTTAGTCCTGAAAACATAGATACAAGTAACATTGCACAGAGTAGTTAGGTTGTATTTATGAATATATGTTAATATAGATGAAAATAATATAGCAGTGAATGAGAAAAGAAGCCATGAATTTGAGAGAAAGCAATGAGGAATTTATAGGAGAACTTGGAGGGAAGAATGGAAGGGGAAAAAAACTACAATTATATTATAGTGTCAGAAAATAAAAGAATCAAAAGGAAGACAATGACCATCCATGCATAAATTGTCTCCCAGAATTCATATATTGAAAATTTATTCATAAATAGAAACTTGTTGAGATGTGGGAACTTTAAAGGAAAAGGTCCATTGATTATTATAGCCATGTAAGTGAGTTGACTATCTGTTCTTGTTGCTTTTCTGTTGCTGTGACAAAATACTACTTCAGCTTATGTTTTAGGGCAGCAACTGCATCAGGAACTGAAGAAAAACATCGGAAGGATACTGTTTATTGGCTTGTATACCGATAAGTGTTCATCTAGCCTTCTTAGAGAACTCAGGGCTACAGCGCAGAGAAGATCATCTCCTAGGTGGGCTTAGCTTTCATCCACTTATCTAGCAAACATTCATAGACCTTGCTGCAGGTCATTTTTTCCAAGGTCAGTTATCCAACTCAGTTGTATTTTCTTCTTCCCAGATAACTCTAGAATGTGTTAAATTGATAATGAGAATTAACTAGACTTTCCATCCTGTATAAACTGAACACATCAATACATCAATAAAGCACAACTTTTCCATTCTTTGTCCTCAAAGTATCAGGGTAATATACTACCAAATATCATATAAATTTTAAATTCTCTCAGTGTTTAAAAATTTAACACATTAAAATCCAAGGTCTCTTTTAAAGTTTAAAGTTTCCTAACTATAGGCTCCTGCAATATTAAAAACTAATAATTGCTTTTTTATTTTAAAGGTGAAGAACTGAGGAATAAAAAAACTTATACTTAATCAAACCCACACTCCATGAATAGAAATCTTCGGTCTCAGTGTTCAACATCTGGAACCTGCACACGCTGTCAAGGCAACAGAAGTTTCTGTCATCTCAGTTCTCCTGCTGTGCGTCCACAGAACACACAGCTTTGAGGAAAATCAGTCCAGGAATTCAAGAATGAACCTAAATGAACCCTAAATCAGCTGTTATAGAATTCTTTTTTAAAAATCTCAGCCCATATATTTTAAAATTAATTCTTTTTTTTTTCTGAAACTCCCACCTTCTACTTCCTGTCCTTTGGAATGAGCCATCATTTTTTAAAATATTTTTTTTAATTACGTATTCTCCTCAATTACATTCCCAATGCTATCCCAAAAGTCCCCCATACCTTCCCCCCAAACCCCCTACCCACCCATTCCCACTTTTTGGCCCTGGCATTCCCCTGTACTGGGGCATATAAAGTTTGTGTGTCCAATGGGCCTCTCTTTCCAGTTTGAGATTATATACAACATATATCATGATAATATCTCATAATATTTATGTTTAATGATAATTATGGGATTATCCTGAAGGTCACCTGACATTCTGATGTTAAGAGACTTCAGGAGAAGTGAAAGTTAGGCTCTCACCTTTGCTCTATGTAGAGACTTCTATCCCAGTACACATGAGTTCTAGTCAAATACTCCTTAAATGAAATATATCTTCAAGTTTTTGGAGTGAAAAATCTAGAATAAAATCTTCTGACTCATTATTATTTTGAAATCAGAACAGAAATTTTATGTTCTGAGAATTTTATGTTACTATTATAAATCCAACATCGTGACTCCCCTCAAGTCTTCCAAAGGCACTTACAAGACCAATATCATTTTCACAGAGAC
Source organism: Mus caroli (assembly GCF_978045245.1). Classification (NCBI taxonomy): domain Eukaryota; kingdom Metazoa; phylum Chordata; class Mammalia; order Rodentia; family Muridae; genus Mus; species Mus caroli. Next base: position 37,414,039 of record NW_028227266.1, on the reverse strand, counting down.
ATTTGAAATATAAGAGCCATCATAAACGAGTATAGAAGGAAATTCCCCAAGGATTTTTTCCTACTGGAGATGAGATACTCACAGGAAGAAGTGATTAAAATTTCTGACATTGTGCTTTGGTGGATACATTCAGTTTGCTTCCCCTGAGCATAATTCTTTGTGTTTGCAAGTAGTATCAATTATTGTCATTGGAGCCAGATACTGAATTCCCATGGTATGATTATAGGATGACTCTATGGCAACTTCTCATCTGTAACTAGTCTTTGAAATATATGAGACAATTTTCACTGCTTGTCTTCTGCCCCGGTTTAATTAACTTCCGGGTAATAAATAGTAATTTGTAATGATTATGAAATGTTGTCTCTTTTATGTTCCTATATAATTTCAAGGGTAATGTGAGTTTCATGGATGGGGCTGGGAATGAACGTATTGTTAACGTTAGTAAATTTGACAATAAGTATTTATTTGCAGAAATATAGACAAAATATATATTATAGTTGCTTTGTTTAATATATTTTGTTGATGAAAAAGTTTTCCATAGACTGTAGGGGGAAACTTTTGGGAATACTATAGCAAGGAGACAAAATGGACCAGTTAATATATATGGAATGGATAATGGTGACTCCTTACTTCTCCTTCTCTTTCTTTCTTTTTCTTTCTTTCTTTCTTTCTTTCTTTCTTTCTTTCTTTCTTTCTTTCTTTCTTTCTTTCTTTCTTTCTTCCTTCCTTCCTTCCTTCCTTCCTTCCTTCCTTCCTTTCTTTCTTTCTTTCTTTCTCTCTTTCTTTCTCTCTTTCTTTCTTTCTTTCTTTCTTTCTTTCTTTCTTTCTTTCTCTTTCTTCTTTTTTTAAATGTTGAAGTTACAGAAAAGCATTAAAAAGTTGCAAACTAACTCATATAGAACTAATCCAGACTAAAAAAATTATATTTATAATTATTTTGAGATATCACTGAATAAAATTTTTGAATTATAGTTAATTAATACATATATTTCCACATGTATCTCTTTAAGGAATTAGTATAAACACATGGCTACTTGTTTAGTGTGTACAGAGAATAGACTCAATCACAACAAAGTAGCCATCAGAAAATCTAGCTCCAATGGGTATACTGTCATTCAATGAAACTATCCAGAGCCAATAATAGAAATGGTTAATATTATTTCAGGGAGGAAACTTAGAAGATATTTAAAACATTTTCAGTGGCAAGCCCAGTGGAGTGTTAAATTTCTGGGAGTACATGAAAGGGACACAGACATTATCAAAGAGGATATCCAGTCCCCACATCTGAAACTAATTAAAGAAAAAATAAACAGAGCAGGTTGCATTCGAATATATTTGAAGATAGAAATTAATGTCTGTGATTATGTGATTTAAATATATGATTTAACAAATAAATATATTTAAGGCACAACTTTACAATAGAAAATTCTGAATTGAGTCCTCCTTTCAGACTAATTCTTCCTTAACAGTGGGGTTGCATTCAATGCCATTAGATATTCTATCATGACAACTGTACCTTCCTTCTATATGCTTTGATTTCTTCCCATAACAGGAAAAAATCAAACATATATCCTCACTCAAAACTCATGGGTAAATACAAACTGCCTGATCTACAGTGATATCCTACAAAATACCTGCTTAGCATCCTTCACTGTCTACATCCTCACAAATAGAAAGGCAGTTCGAGAATTGTAGGATCCAGAGGTGACCAAGATGTCATTAAAACTATTATAAAGTTGAGACCTTAAAGGAGTTCTTTAAGAGTTCTATCAGACCTTCAAAGAAGATCTAATTCCAGTTCTTCACAAACTATTCCACAAAATAGAAGCAGAATATACTCTACCCATGTCATTCTATGAAGCAACAATTACTCTGATACCTAAACCACATAAAGACCCAACAAAGATAGAAAACTTCAGAACAATTTCCCTTATGAATATTGATGCAAAAATCCTCAATAAAATTCTTGCTAACAGAATGCAAGAATACATCAAAACAATCATCCATCCTGACCAAGTAGGTTTCATTCCAGGGATGAAGGGACAATTTAATATATGGAAATCCATCAGCATAATCCATTATATAAACAAACTCAAAGACAAAAACCACATGATCATCTCCTTAGACACAGAGAAAGCATTTGACAAATTCCAACAACCATTCATGATAAAAGTCTTGGAAAGATCAGGAATTCAAGGCCCATACCTAGACATGATATCTAAGCAATCTACAGCAAACCAGTAGCCAACATCAAAGTAAATGGTGAGAAGCTGGAAGCAATACCACTAAAATTAGGGACAAGACAAGGCTGCCCACTTTCTCCCTACCTATTCAACATTGTATTTGAAGTCCTAGTCAGAGGAATTCGACAACAAAGGAGATAAAGAGTATACAAATTGGAAAGGAAGAAGTCAAAATATCACTATTTGCAGATGATATAATAGTATATATAAGTGACCCTAAAAATTCCACCAGAAAACTCCTAAACCTGTTAAACAGCTTCAGTGAAGTAGCTGGATATAAAATTAACTCAAACAAGTCAATGGCCTTTCTCTACACAAAGGATAAACAGGTTGAGAAAGAAATTCAGGAAACAACACCCTTCTCAATAGTCACAAATAATATAAAATACCTTGGCGTGACTCTAACTAAAGAAGTGAAAGATCTGTATGATAAGAACTTCAAGTCTCTGAAGAAAGAATTTAAAGAAGATCTCAGAAGATGGAAAGATCTCCTATGCTCATGGATTGGCAGGATCAATATGGTAAAAATGGCTATCTTACCAAAAGCAATCTACAGATTCAATGTAATCCACATCAAAATTCCAACTCAATTCTTCAACGAATTGGAAAGGGCAATCTCCAAATTCATCTGGAATAACAAAAAACCTAGGATAGCAACAACTCTTCTCAAGGATAAAAGAACCTCTGGTGGAATCAGCATGCCTGACCTAAAGCTGTACTACAGAGCAATTGTGATAAAAACTGCATGGTACTGGTATAGAAACAGACAAGTAGACCAATGGAATAGAATTGAAGACCCAGAAATGAGCACACACACCTATGGTCACTTTATCTTTGACAAGGGGGCTAAAACCATCCAGTGGAAAAAAAGACAGCATTTTCAACAAATAGTGCTGGCCAACTGGCGGTTTTCATGTAGAAGAATGCGAATTCATCCATTCCTATCTCCTTGTTCTAAGGTCAAATCTAAGTGGATTAAGGAACTCCACATAAAACCAGAGACACTGAAACTTATAGAGGAGAAAGTGGGGAAAAGCCTCGAAGATATGGGCACAGGGGAAAAATTCCTGAATAGAACAGAAATGGCTTGTGCTATAAGATGAAGAATCTACAAATGGGACCTCATAAAATTGCAAAGCTTCTGTAATGCAAAAGACATCATCAATAAGACAAAAAGGCCACCAACAGATTGGGAAAGGATCTTTACCTATCCTAAATCAGATAGGGGATTAATATCCAATATATATAAAGAATTTAAGAAGGTGCACTCCAGAAAATCAAATAACGCCATTAAAAATGGGGCTCAGAGCAAAACAAAGAATTCTCACCTGAGGAATAACGATTGGCTGAGAAGCACCTGATAAAATGTTCAACATCCTTAAATATCAGGGAAATTCAAATCAAAACAACGCTGAGATTCCACCTCACACCAGTCAGAATGGCTACGATCAAAAATTCAGGTGAGAGCAGATGCTGGCAAAGATGTGGAGAAAGAGGAACACTCCTCCATTGTTGGTGAGATTGCAAGCTTGTACAACCACTCTGGAAATCAGTCTGGTGGTTCCTCAGAAAATTGGACATAGTACTACCAGAGGATCCAGCAATACCTCTCCTGGGCATATATCCAGAAGATGTCCCAACCGGTAAGAAAGACACATGCTCCACTGTGTTCATAGCAGCCTTATTTATAATAGCCAGAAGCTGGAAAGAACCCAGATGCCCCTCAACAGAGGAATGGATACAGAAATTATGGTACATTTACACAATGGAGTACTACTCAGCTATTAAAAAGAATGAATTTATGAAATTCCTAGCCAAATGGATGGACCTGGAGGGCATCATCCTGAGTGAGGTAACACAATCACAAAGGAACTCACACAATATGTATTCACTGATAAGTGGATATTAGCCCAAAACTTAGGATACCCAAGATATAAGATACAATTTGCTAAATGCATGAAACTCAAGAAGAATGAAGATCAAAGTGTGGACACTATGCCCCTTCTTAGAATTGGGAACAAAACACCCATGAAAGGAGTTAGAGAGACAAAGTTTGGAGCTGTGATGAAAGGATGGACCATCTAGAGACTGCCATATCCAGGGATCCATCCCATAATTAGCTTCCAAACTCTGACACCATTGCATACACTAGCAAGAGTTTGCTGAAAGGACCCAGATATAGCTGTCTCTTGTGAGACTATGCCGGGTCCTAGCAAACACAGAAGTGGATGCTCACTGTCAGCTATTGGAGGGATCACAGGGCTCCCAATGGAGAAGCTAGAGAAAGTACCCAAGGAGTTAAAGGGATCTGCAACCCTATAGGGGGAACAACATGATGAACTAACAAGTACCCCGGAGCTCTTGTCTCTAGCTGCATATGTATCGAAAGATGGCCTAGTCGGCCATCACTGGAAAGAGAGGCCCATTGGACTTGCAAACTCTATATGCCCCAATACAGGGGAAGGACAGGGCCAAAAGAATGGGAATGGGTGGGTAGGGAAGTGGGTGGGGGTATGGGGGACTCTTGGGATAGCATTGGAAATGTAATTGAGGAAAATATGTAATGAAAAAATATTTAAAGTTAAAAAAAAAGAGCAAACACAAAATACCTTAAAGGAATTACAGAACAACAAAACCAAACTTGTTAAGGAATTGAACAAAACCATCCCGGATCAGAAAATGGAAATATAAACAATAAAGAAATCACAAAAGAAGACAACTCTGGAGGTAGAAAACCTAGGAAATAGATCAGGAGTCATAGATGCATGCATCACCAAGAGATACAAGAGAAAATCTCCGATGCAGAAGATTCCATAGAAAACACTAACACAACAGTCAAAGAAATGCAAAATGTAAAAAAGCTCCTCACCCAAAACAAGCAGGATATCTAGTACACAATGAGAAGACAAACCTAAGGAAAATAGGTATAAAAGACTGTGAATATTCCCAACTTAAAAAGCAGATAAATATATTTAACAAAATTTTAGAAGATACTCTACTGACCCAAAGAAAGTGATGCCCATGAACAGCCAAGAAGTCTACAGAAATCCAAATAGACTAGACCAGAAAAGAACTTCCTCCTGAGGAATGTAATTAGCTTCTTCCTCCTGAAGGGGAGGGGTCTGGTGGAAATTTCCAAAGATCCTGATCTGACCCCTTCAAAGGCATTAAGTGAAACCCATTCCTAAGGAAGAAGCAATTATAGTCCATTAATCTGCTGGGTGAACTTAATACATTTTCTTGGAATTGAGCACAATAAATTTGAGTCTTAACTTTGTTTGTTTAATCACATGTTTAAATCACTGTAAACTCAAAGACTTTAATTTCTATTTTAATTTGTATCTTACTTTAAACTTACACGTTTATTTTTTGTTTTATTAGCTTCAGATGTGTGGATTGGAATCCCCCTTTCGTCATGAATGTGCAGTTATTTTGTACTTCAAGAAATTTAACACTGCATTGTTTACCTGGACTGAAAATGTTCTAAACATTTCTAATTTACCTCCCAGAAATAATATTAATCATATTTCCTATCAACTCTGGATGCATTTATTGAATAACAGAATTAAAAACATGCTATACTCATGGAAGTTTGTTTTGCTCATTGCTACTTTGGTGTCTCTGATTCTATTCACTAAACACACTAAACAAATACTCATGTTTTCATATATATATGAGATGATATATATACATATATATATAATTACTTAACAATAATTCACAAATTTGAATTAATTGGGAGCTAATAAAAAAACATTAATATAATGATCTATTCTGAATGAGTACCAGATGTATTAGTATAGAACTTTCCATTGCTGGTCTTTAGCTTCAAAAGGGAGGGGGAGAGAGAGAGAGAGAGAGAGAGGAGACAGACACAAACAGAGAGACAGAGAGACAGGCAGAGACAGAGACAGATACAGATACAGAGATAGAGAAGAAAAACGGAAAGGAAAGGAGTCACCATCATACATTTTTCTATATATCTGCTGGTCCATTTATCTCTTTGAAATTGTGGCACCAGAATTTTATCCCTGTACCCTTATGGAAAATTGCAACATTTATTTTGCCTATATTTCTTCGATCTCTGCTAATGGCCAAATTTTCCAAGGTCAAGATGTTCATTTCTAGCCCCTTCCATGGAACTTTATTACTCTTGAAATAATAAGGGAATGTATAAGAAATAACTTTGATAATGAATATAAAACATTTTCCCCAAACATTAATTAAAAGGGGGAGCAGTGAAAATGACCTCATATATTTCAGAGACTATTTTCAGATGGGAACTTCTCATGGAGTCATCCTTTACCATGCCATGAGACTTCAGTTTATGATTCCAAATGCAATAATTGAAATGATTTTTCAGATACAAAGAATTATACTCTAGGGAGGCAAAAAGAAAGTATTAGACAGTGCATGATATGGGACCTCAGTTGCTGTTTCCTCGGGGCATCTCATCCCCAGTGGAATGAAATTCTCAGAGTGTTTCCTTCTAAACATGTTTGTGATGCCTCTTTTATTTTCAAAAGTTTCTGAGAAAACAATATCATTTTAATAACTCCATCTGGAAGACTTGAGGGGAATCTTGGCACTGAATTTACAATAGGAATATAATCTACTCAGAGTTTTGTTCTAATCCCACAAAAAAAATGATAGGGCAGATTATATTTTGAATCACTTGCACCAGAAACATGAAGAGGTATTTCATTTAAGGAGCACTCTATCTACAACTCATGTAACTGGGATGGAAGACTCCATGTAGAGGGAAGGTGAGGGCCTCACTTTCATTTGTCAGATGACCTTCATAATCTCTACTTTTCAGATATTAAAGAAATTTTCTACTGATAGCTGAAAATATCATTGATGTTTGAGAATCAAATTTCTCCCAGGATTTTTCCATGCTTGGATAGAATTTTGTTATTATAAGATAAATTTCAGTGGCTATAGCTCTTTCGACTAAGGTGATATTAAAAAGGCAATTCATATTATAAAAAGGAAACTTTTATAATTGGCCATATAGATAATAGTTGTAAGTTACTGTCAAAAAATTCTACAATTTTTTCCAATAACTTCAGTGTATAAACAGTGTAATAAACTATAATATTTATAAAATTACATTATCATATGAAAACACTACGGGTTTCTATTTCCTCATTTTTCATTATTTCTTTTAAAAAACACTTTGAAAGTATGGTTTGGTGTTTTGCTATCCAAAATTATTAATATTGTGCAGACATAGCTTATTTCTTTTTTTGCTTCCACACTTGAAAACCCATTCTAACCACCATAACAGCTGTGTTCCTGTAGATCTGCTCAGTCATAATATGCACCTCATAGATTAATTTTCTCTCTCCTTATAGATTATAGCTTAGTGAGCAAGTACTTAACTATCATGCATCTATCTATGGTTTATGTCTATAGCATATGCTTATTGTTAATAAATTTATATCACTCTATAGTCACACTCAAACAATATTGCTTGAATAATTATACTAAGTGTAATTATTCATTATGATTTTTGCAAATTTCATAATTTGCATAACTGCTAAGATATAGTATGTATGATTGTAATATATATTTTATGAAGTTAAAACATAAAATTTGGGGAAATAATTTGCCAAGAACACTCAATATCTGAACAATCTTACATATTCATTAAGCACATATAACTATAGAATTATTGTTTTTATCTTTATTTATAAAGCATACCCATCAATTGTACAAGATTAGTTCAGCAGGTTTAGCAAAAACTATCACAATAACCTGGGGACCAGTCAGTATGAGTGGAGAACAAATAAGAACAAAAGAAGATGGGGGAATTATTTTTAGATGCAGTGACTAAGCATGGTTTCATATGCTAACATATGTATTAATTTGTTAATCTATCAGATGATAATACTAAAACCAAAGTTCTAGATGCACTTTACTTGGTTCTCAATGGTTCCCAGTCATCACTACATTCTTTTCAGTTTTAAAAACTGTGGATGAACTTGGAAGACACGATGTTATGTGAAACAAGCCAGTAACAAAATATAATATTACTAAAAGATTCTGTTTGTATAAGATGAATATGATTGTTAAATCCATATGTAGAGAATGTGATAATGATTTACAGAGTACAGTGGCTGAGAGAGAAAAAGTAAACTTGTTCCTTGAATATACATCTAAAATAATGACAAGAAGAACTAAGCTATAAAATGCTATATAGAGTATAGTATCTAAATTTTATCACATAGAATTATGTACTCAAATCTTAATGAGAAAATTTTCCTTTACAGTTTTGTATTTTACTTATAACATATTCATTTCTAATATTAACAAAATGGAGGCTACTATATATGGATATATGTGGATATATCTATACATATATACACACATTATATATATATATATATATATATATATATATATATATATATACTAATATGTGTGTGTGTGTGCATGTGTATGTGTGCAACAACAATTAATGTGAAAGGAAGTCTTAAATTTCAAAGAGTGCAAGGAAGATTTTATTGAGGGACTTGGAGGGAGGAATGGAAAAGAGGAAATAATGTAATTATACTATAAACTCAAAAGAAATAAAAAAATTTTAGGTTTATTTATTTTATGTATGCGAGTAAACTAGAAGATCTAATCCCATTACAGATGGTCGTTAGCCACCACGTGGTTGCTGGGAACTAAACTCGGGTACTTCAGAAAAACAGTCGGTGCTCTTAACCACTAAGGCATTTCTCCTGCCCAAATTAAATAATTTTAAAATAAATAAATACACTGCATTAAAAAAAAACAGGAGATTCTGAAACAATTGTTTAGAAAGTGTCCTTTTGGTTCCTTCTTGAGTTCCTGGACTTATTTCCCTCAAAGTTGAGCATTCTGTAGATGCACAGCCAGAGAGATGAGATGACTAAAGCTCTTGCTGCCTTCAAAAGAATGATGGGTTCCAGATGTTGACCATTGAGCCAGAAGGTTTATATTCACGAGAGTGTGAGTTTGCTAAGTATAATTGTTCCTATGCCCTAGTTCTTTAACTTTAACATAAAAATGCATTTATTAGTTTTGAACCTTTTAGAAGCTTGAAGTTAGGAGAATTTGAATTATTAGAAAGACCTTAAACTTTTAAAGGGTTAATTTTTTTAAACAGGGAGAAATTTACATTTTATATAAATATTTAGTATTAGGATATTAACCTGAGATTTTGAAGACAAAGAAAGGAAAGGTTGTGATTTAACAGTGAGGTATTTGTGTGTTCTATTTACACAGGATAGACGTTCTAATTCATTTTTTAATTTTTTAAATTTTTTTTTAGATATTTACTTTATTTACATTTCAAATTTTATTCCCTTTCCTAATTTCCCTTCAGAAAAATCCCCTATGTCCACCTCCCCCTGCTCCCCAAACCACCCAACTGCTATCCTGGTCCTGGCATTCACTTATACTGGGACAAAGAGCCTTCACAGGATCAAGGGCCTCTCCTCCCATCAATGACCAACTAGGCCATCCTCTGCTACATATATACCTAGAACCACAAGTTCCACCATGTGTTTTCTTTGATGGATGGTATAGTTCCAAATTGATGGTAGAGCTCTGGGGGTACTGGTTGGTACATGTTGATGTTCCTCCTATTGGGGCTTCAGACCTCTTCAAATTCATGGGTACTTTCTCTGGCTCCTTCATTGTGGACCTTGTGCTCCATCCATTTGATGACTGTGAGCATCCACTTCTGTATTTGCCAGGCACTGGTAGAGCCTCACAGGAGACAGCTATATCAGGCTCCTGTTAGCAGGCTCTTGATGGCTTCTGCCTAATATATAAGGTTGGTGGTTGTTTATGGGATAGATCCCCAAGTGGGGCATCTCTAAATGGTCATTCATGCTCTTCTCCAAAGGTTATCTCTGTAAATCCTTACATGGATATTTTGTTCCACCTTCTAAGAAGGAACGAAGTATCCACAATTGTGTCTTCCTTCTTGAGTTCATGTGTTTTGCAAATTGTATCTTGCGTATTCTACATTTCTGGGCTAATATCCACTTATGAGTGAGTGCATATCATATGAGTTCTTTTGTGATTGGGTTGTCAAAGAACAAGTGGCCATAAGTGTGTGGGTTCATTTCTGGGTCTTCAATTCTTTCCATTCATCTATCTGTCCATCACTGTACCAGTACCATGCAGTTTTCACTACAATTGCTCTGTAGTACAGCTTGAGGTCAGGCATGGTGATTCCACCAGAGGTTCTTTTATTGTTAAGAATAGTTTTTGGTATTCTAGGTTTTTTTGTTATTCCAGATGAATTTGAAAATTGCCCTTTTTAACTCTGTGAAGAATTGAGTTGGAATTTTGATGGGGATTACATTCAATCTGTAGATTGCTTTTGGCAAGATAGCCATTTTTACTATATTGATCCTGCCAATCCATGAGCATGAGAGATCTTTCCATCTTCTGAGATCTTCTTCGATTTCTTTCTTCAGGGACTTGAAGTTCTTTTTATACAGATCTTTTACTTGCTTGGTTAGAGTCACACCAAGGTATTTTATATTATATGTGACAATTGTGAAGGGTGTTGTTTCCCTAATTTCTTTCTCAACATGTTTATCCTTTGTGTAATATTGAGTTAATATTATATCCAGCTACTTCACTGAAGCTGTTTATCAGGTTTAGGGGTTCTCTGGTGGAATTTTTAGGGTCCCTTATATATACTATCATATCATCTGCAAATAGTGATATTTTGAATTTTTCCTTTCCAATTTGTGTCCCCTTGATCTCCTTTTATTGTCTAAATCTTCTGGCTAGGACTTCAAGTACTATATTGAATAGGTAGGAAGAAAGTGGGCAACCTTGCCTAGTCCCTGACTTTAGTGGGATTGTTTTAAGTTTCTCTCCATTTAGTTTGATTTTGGGTACATGTTTGCTGTATATTGCTTTTGTTATATTTAGGTATGACCCTGGAATTCCTGATCTTTTCAAGACTTTTATCATGAAGGGGTGTTGGATTTTGTCAAATGCTTAGTCAGCATCTCACAAGCTGATCATGTGGGTTTTTTTCTTTAAATTTGTTTATATGGTGGATTATGTTGATGGATTTCTGTATATGAAACCATCCCTGCATCCCTGGAATGAAGCCTGCTTGATAATGATGGATGATCATTTTGATGTGATCTGGGATTTGGTTTGCGAGGATTTTATTGAGCATTTTTGCATTGATATTCATAAGGGAAATTGGTCTGAAGTTCTCTTTCTTTGTTGGGCCTTTCTATGGTTTAGGTATCAGAGTAATTGTGGCTTCATAGAATGAATTGGGTAGAGTACCTTCTGTTTCTATTTTGTAAAATAGTTTGAGGAGAATTGGAATTAGGTCTCTTTTGAAGCTCTGATAGAACTCTACACTAAAACCATCTGGTTCTGGGAATTTTTTGGTTGGGAGACTATTAATGAATGCTTCTATTTTTTTAGGGGATATGGGGCTTTTTAGAACGTTAATCTGATCCTGATTTAACTTCGGTACATGTTAAGTGTCTAGAAAATTGTCCATTTCAACCAGGTTTTCCAGTTGTGTTGAGTATAGGATTTGTAGTAGGACCTGATGATTTTTTGGATTTCCTCAGGTTCTGTTGTTATGTCTCCCTTTTCATTTCTGATTTTTAAATTAGGATACTGTCTCTGTGCCCTCTAGTTAGTCAGGCTAAGCGTTTATCTATCTTGTTGATTTTCTAAAAAAACAGCTCCTGATTTGGTTGATTCTTTGTATAGTTCTTTTTGTTTCTACTTGTTTTATTTCAACCCTCAGCTTGATCATTTCCCACCTTCTACTCTTCTTGGGTGAATTTGCTTCCTTTTGTTCAAGAGCTTTTAGGTGTGCTATCAAACTGCCAATGTCTGCTCTCTCTAGTTTCTTTTTGACAGCACTCAGGGCTATGAGTTTTCTGCTTAGGACCTCCTTCATTGTGTCCTTTAAATTTGGATATGTTGTGGCTTCTTTTCCATTAAACTCTAAAAGGTCTTTAATTTTATTTTTTTATTTCTTTCTTGACCAATTTATCATTGAGTAGAGTGTCCAGCTTCCCTGTGAATTTTGGCTTTCTATTATTTATGTTGTTATAGAAGATCAGCCTTAGTCCATGATGATCTGATAGGATGCATGGGATAATTTCAATATTTTTGTATCTGTTGGAGTCTGTTTTGTGACAAATTATATGGTCAAAATTGGAGAAGGTAACATGAGGTGCTGAGAAGAAGGTATATCCTTTTGTGTTAGAATAACATGTTCTGTATATCTCTGTAAAATCCATTTGTTTCATAACTTCTGTTAGTTTCACTGCAACTCTCTCTTTGTTGCTGTTACCAGGATCTGATGAGAGTGAGATGTTGAAGTCTCCCACTATTATATTTGCCATGCAATGTGTGCTTTGAGCTTTACTAAAATTTCTTTAATGAATGTGGATGCCCTTGCATTTGGAGCATAGATATTCAGAATTGAGAGTTCATCTTGGAAGATTTTATCTTTGATGAGTATGAAGTGCCCTTCCTTGTCTTTTTTGATAACTTTTGGTTGGAAGTTGATTTTATTCGACGTTAGAATGGCTACTCCAGCTTGTTTCTTCAGACCATTTGCTTGGAAAATTGTTTTCCAACCTTTCACTCTGAGGTAGTGTCTGTCTTTGTTCCTGAGGTGGGTTTCCTGTATGAGGCAAAATATTGGGTCCTGTTTATGTATCCAGCCTGTTAGTCTCTGTCTTTTCATTGGGTAATTGAGTCCATTGATATTAAGAGATATTAAGGAAAAGTAATTTTTACTTCCTGCTATTTTTGTTGTTAAGAGTTGGGATTCTGAGCCGGGTGTGGTGGTGCACACCTTTAATCCCAGCACTCAGGAGGCAGAGGCCGGCAGATTTCTGAATTCGAGGCCAGCCTGGTCTACAAATTGAGTTCCAGAACAGCCAGGGCTATACAGAGAAATCCTGTCTCAAAAACAAAACAAAACAAAACAAAACAAAAAATAAAAACAAAAACAAAAAAACAAAACAAAACAAAACAAAAAAAACCAACAACAACAAAACAAAACAAAACTAAACAAAACAAAAAAAAAACAAAAATAGGAGTTGGAATTCTGGCTGGTGGGTAGTGGCACATGCCCTTAATCCCAGCACTTGGGAGGCAGAGGCAAGTGGATTCCTGCGTTCTAGGCCAGCCTGGTCTACAAAGTGAGTTCCAGGACAGCCAGAGCTATACAGAGAAACCCTGTCTTGAAAAAAAAAAAAAAAAAAAGAGTTGGGATTCTGTTCTTGTGGCTGTCTTCTTTTAGGTTTGTTTATGAATTACTTTCATGCCTTTTATAGGGTGTCATTTCCCTCCTTGTGTTGGAGTTTTCCCTTTATAATCCTTGAAAGGGCTGTATTCCTGGAAAGATTTTGTGTCAATTTCATTTTTAAATGGAATACTTTGTTTTCTCCGTCTATGGTACTTGAGAGTTTTGCTGGGTATAATATTCTGGGCTGGCTTTTGTGTTCTCTCAGTGTCTGTATAACATCTGTTCCTCTGGGGGGACTTGGGTCCATCCGCTGAGTTTTTGCCCAAAGTAGTTCATTTTTATTATCAATTTGACACCATCAAGAATCACCTGAGAAAAAGGAAACTCAATTGAGTTGGAAAACTGAATTTGGAAAAGTCAACCTATAGCAAGGGAAGGTCTATGAGAGATTGTTTGCTAGATGATAAATATGTGAAGGCCCAGCCCAATAACCCCAGACATTAAGAAAGCTAATTGAACATATTTCAGTACCCAAATCAATAAACAGAATTCTTCCATAGATTTTTTTCATCGGTTCCTCCTTCAGTTTCAGCCCTAGTTTTCCTCAGTGGGGGACTACAACCTAAAAATACATAAGCTAAAATAGACCCTTTCTTCCCAAAACTGCTCTCTGTCAGAGTATTTTATCACAACAGCAGAAAAGCAAACTAGATCTGATGATAGTGAACTCAATTACATGGCTATAATAACCAGTGAATCTATTTCTATTGTCCTTTAAAATTCCAACATCTCTACAAGTTTTCATTGAGCATTAAATTTCCAACACATGAATTCTCTGCTACAAAGAACAACTGTATGAATATGGACATTTATTATGTTTTCTCTTGCTTCTTTTATTTTCTGCCATTATATTATATTTATATATTTTTTCCTTCTCTTCCTTCTTCAAAGTCCGCTAATAAACACCTCCTTGCTCTACCTTAAATTCATGGCTTCTTCTTTCATTAATTCCTATATTATGTATATATATATATATATATATATATATATATATATATATATATATATATATAAATATTTATATGGTACACATATTTTCAGGTATTTAATAGTTATTTATCTACCTCCAATGGAAGGTTAATTTTTTAAATTATCTAGCTATTTTTTCTAGATTATTTGTCTTTTAGCCATTAGAATATAACATCCCTTTGGTTCTATTAATTGTTCTCCCTAAGATACATTACTTCAGATGTGTTAGTTTCATCTACCTATGGTGTCTTTTAAGGAACAAATTAATTTTAATTTCAATTATGTTCAATTTTTTCCATAAAATTTGATTGTGATATCTTATCCTCACCAATTTCATGGGCATGAAATTCTACCTAAGTATTTCTTCAAATGTTATTTTTAGATACTATAGAATATATTATAGTATCCATTTTTCATTAATTTTTTCAAAGTATGGAAAGTTGGATATCAAGTATTAACATGTAACTAAATCTAATTGCCCATTTGTTGGAAAAACATTCTTCTTACACTGAATTGTAATTAGGAAGCACATAAGTTCAATGATTTATATATGTAACTTTTTTATAGATTGACAATTTCCTGACATCTGATGCCATACCATGGCTTTTGTATTTATTTTCTCACCTAATTGCCCTAACTTAAAGTTCTGCTATAATGCTAATTAAAGTTCAGCTTATACTGTTGATTGCCTTATGGAGCAAGGCTTTAGGTTATCACCATTAAGTATTTATTGCAAGGGTTGTGTATGTGTGTGGTGGTCATTTGTCTTTGTGTGGATGCTGCTCTTATTATAACATAGAAAAAAATGGTACCATGATTCAGGGAATGACAAATAGGTAATGAGGAGTCCTTAGCAGACTGACTACTAACATTCTCATACCAAAAATTATATTCAGGGAAAGATGTATCTTATATTTATCTATATCTTCCATGTGTTGATAGGGCTAATGTCTTAGGGAGGTAAAATTGTAGATGCCTTAAAAAAATAAAAGGTTGAGTTCTAACGTGAAAATTTCTGGCTTCTTTAAGAACTGAGAGGGTGTCATATGATACTTTTCTGGAAGCTTGTGCAATGCTTGGCTGGTCTTTGCTGACCATCAAGCATTTGGCTAGTCTTTGCTAGCTAGTCAAAGCTTCAATGTTCTTCGATGATCTTTATTTTGTAGAGAGACACGTGCCAATGATCTTCTTGTGGTATTGTGGCTATTTCTGGCTATTTCATACTACTGACACACATAGATTTAGCAAAACTTGAAATTTCTCTTGAATCAAACTCTGCTACTGATTCATGTTTGATATTTGCTATTTGACTGGACTGCAGGTATACTGATAATGAAGAGTGGAATCACCACAACGAGCGACTTTTAAACAGGTCCAGAAGACTTTTGGGATAGCATTGGAAACGTAATTGAGGAAAATATGTAATAAAAATATTAAAAAAAAAAAAAAAGATTTTGCTGAAAGGACCCAAATATAGCTGTCTCTTGTGAGACTATGCCGGGGCCTAGCAAACACAGAAGTGGATGCTCACAGTCAGCTATTGGATGGATCACAGGGCTCCCAATGGAGAAGCTAGAGAAAGTACCCAAGGAGCTAAAGGGATCTGCAACCCTATAGTTGGAACAACATGATGAACTAACCAGATCCCCGGAGCTCTTGTCTCTAGCTGCATATGTATCGAAAGATGGCCTAGTCGGCCATCACTGGAAAGAGAGGCCCATTGGACTTGCAAACTTTATATGCCCCAATATAGGGGAATGCCAGGGCCAAAAGAATGGGAATGGGTGGGTAGGGAAGTGGGGGGCGGTATGGGGGACTTTTGGGATAGCATTGGAAATGTAATTGAGGAAAATATGTAATAAAAATATTTTTAAAAAGAAAAAAAAAAAAAGAAATATGAGTGCATCCAGGTAAAATGAGACAGGGACCACTTCCACATTTTGTGGCCTGCTTGCTCCTGAGGAAGAAGTGAAGTTCATTTCTCAAAACCTTGTTGCATGACATAAAATATTTTATGCAAAGTACTGGGGATTGAGGGGAAGAAAGGCTGGAGTGTTACATTTTGGGAGAGGCAGGCAATGAAATGGCAAGGTAGGATGAGACACTGTGTAGGGGAGGCTTCAAATGTGGGCCTGTAGGCATTGATGCTCCTGGCTATGGGACTGCTGCAGGGTATACAGTAGGACAGTGCTGGGATGTAGGTAGCATCCTATGTAAACACAAGTGAAACAGTGTTTCCGGGGCCTGGTCCCCACCCCTTTCCTAACATTATCATCTGGAAAGTTGTTAGAAACTCACAGTTAGGTCTTACCCTAGACTTCAAAACCCTGAAAAGCATCAGAAACTTGGATTGGGGGACGGGGAGGGGGTACAGTTTGGGATAGGTATTGGCTGAGGTCTAGCATTCTCTGAATAAACCTTCAGAGGACTCTAGCTCCCTTCAAGGGCGGAGTGTCAGTGTTTTGGATGGCGTCTGGGTTAGTGAGTTAGTTAGAAGTAACTAAAGTAATTAACGTGTTGAGAAACTTGCACAGAGTAAGGAGAAGTACTCAGCCAGCCACACAAGAGAAGATAGGGTTTGGGGGCCAATTATCCACAAAAGAAACAACCGATAAAGTGACTCCAAGGGACATTTTGGGGAAAGACTGAATGAGTAAAGAGGTTGAGCACTGAATTAAGAATCACTGGAAATAGATATGTTTTATTTTTCATGCATCTTCAAAATATAACTTTCATTTGTCTGTAATATCATCAAAGATTTATAAACGTGACTATTGAATAAAATTCAGTCAGAATCAAAAAAAAAAAAAAAAAAAGAAAAACCTATTAGCCTTCTTTCTTCACTAACTCTGGTTAGTAAGATAGAAGGGAGGTTTTAGTGTTCAAGAACCTTAAATAAAGTGGATTTAGAAAAATCTAAGCCTACAGAGTTCTGTTTTACAATTAAGGTATATAAAATTACAGATATCAATCTCATATTCCCACCTTTCTATAGAACTCCCAGAAGAAAATGTTCCAAGGAAATCTTTCTGGAGTAACTGAGTTCAATCTTGCTGGTTTAACAGACAAACCAGGGCTGCAGCTGCCCCTCTTCCTCCTGTTCCTAGGAATCAATGTGGTCACAGTGGTGGGGAATCTGAGCATGATCACCCTGATACTATTCAGTTCTCAACTACACACACCCATGTATTATTTCCTCAGCAGTCTGTCCTTCATTGACCTCTGCCAGTCCATTGTCATTATTCCCAAAATGTTGGTGAACTTTGTGACAGTGAAGAACATCATCTCCTATGCCGAATGCATGACACAGTTTTGCTTTTTTGCTACTTTTACTATTGCAGAGTGTCACATGTTAGCTGTAATGGCATATGACCGCTATGTTGCCATTTGTAATCCCTTGCTTTACAATGCTGTAATGTCCTTTCAAGTCTGTTCCTGGATGATATTTGGAGCATATGTTATGGCTTTTGTTGGTGCCACAACTCAAACAGTCTTCATGTTAAAAGTGCATTTTTGTAAGGCCAATGTAATAAATGATTACTTCTGTGATCTTTCCCCACTGCTGGAAATCTCTTGTTCTGATACTTTTATTAATGAAGTATTAGCTTTGTGCTTCAGTGTTTTCAATATCTTTATTCCAACTCTGACAATTCTAAGCTCTTACATCTTCATCATTGCCAGCATCCTCCGGATTAAATCCACTGAAGGCAGGTCCAAAGCCTTTAGCACTTGCAGCTCACACATATCAGCAGTTGCTATCTTCTTTGGATCCCTTGCATTCATGTACCTGCAGCCATCATCAGTCAGCTCCATGGACCAAAGGAAAGTATCCTCTGTATTTTATACCATTGTTGTGCCCATGCTGAATCCTTTGATCTACAGCCTGAGGAATAAGGATGTCAAAGTTGCTCTAAATAAGTTCCTTGAAAGAATTTTTTCTTGTGAACAAAACTGATTATTTTCTTTACTAAAATTCTTGTTAGAGGGCTGAGAAACAGTTCAGCTTGCTATTTATGGCCACCACAAGTTTTGAAATAACTACTATCTATTGCTGTTTATTTTTAAAGTCTCCAAGGGCAGTACTTGTTTTAGCCAATGAAACATATGAAGGACAACATCTATATGGGATATAGAGAACCATCTGCTTATCATAGCATGCAACCCACTAATCAGTTTGTTGAATTATCAAAGCCTTCTCATAAGTGAGTCTGTATATAGAAAATTTTTCCTTTTATGTTGTCTTATGGAAGAGAATAAATACATTTGGCCAGCATTAATTAGCCTTTTTAATGAAATATATTTCTAAGGATTTCAGACATTGTGATATACAAAAGAATAATTTTATTATGAAGTAACCTATGCAAAATATTACTAGTTTTTTTTCTAAAACTCTAGAAATATATTAAAGGACATAGAGTTATATCTTGTGTGTTAACACAGCTCCTACTTCAGAAAAGAACTAGAGAGGATGAGACACACTCTGTTCAACAGGAATGAATTCAGTGTACACAAGACTCTAAAGCAAACAAAGTAAGAAAAAGAATTCTTATGTTCAAATATTTCTAATATTGGATGGTATGCCTCCAGCACATAACCGACTATGGCAGATTCAGAAGTACATTATCTTACTATTATATCAATATATAATATAAATTTAGATCTAGAAAGCAAAACTGGTAAAATTGTTTTCTGAATAATAACATATTTGTCAGAAATATTAAACACCCTCATATTTTAAAAACACTATCTATCCTGAAAAGAAAAGAGTAAATTAGGGACAGAGAATAAGACTTCCAAGAATAAATTCCCATTGTTTCCCTTACCCAATTAAATTCCCATTGCTTCCCATGAAACTGCAATCATAAAACTGAGATTATGCTTCTGAAAGGTAACTCTTCATATCAGGCCATCAGTAGCTCTAATTGGCCTCCAAAAAATACAAAAATTCTTCAAGTTCCTTATGATGTCCTATTGATGGTAGTAACATCTGCAGCATCTTTCCTCTATGCTCTTAAAGCACCTCCAAAGAAGTCAAGTTCTTATTATCTAGAGCTACTTCTAGGTCATTCATGTTGATTGTGTTGTTTCTGATTCCGGTATATTTCAGAGCTTTGAATTCATTAAGGATAATTACCACTCAGGGTCCACTAGATGACTTTGGTTAAACTCAGTTGAAAACAAATCAAAGCAAAATGGTATAAGCAAGGAAAGGTGACTTGCAGGCAGTACAGAAGGGTAGGTTTAATAGGTGTTTAAAGGGGGAAAATGAATTAAGGATAAAAGTCATCAGGATGTATTGCATATATATAAAAAATTAATAAAGAATGAATTTAATAAAAATATTAACTTCATAATATTTAATGTGAAAGTTAAAATAATAAACTATGAAATCTTAATATACATTTCAAGAATTCCTACTCAGACTTAGGTGAATCAAATGCCATGTCTGTTACTATCTTTATAAGATCCTTTACAATGATTTCCATAGTATCTCAACCACATTAAATGCCAACCAATAGTGAATAAGTGTTTCTCTTTCTTTATATCTTCAATGGCATGTATTCTCATTTCATTTTAATGAAAATATTCTTATTAAGTCTTTGAAAATTTTGTAAATGCAAACAATATATTTTGATGATATTCAATTCGTACTCCCCTTAAATCTTCCAGGATATAACCTCTATCCCCATCATTATGGCTATTTATAAAGTTTTCTTTAACCCATCAAGCTAAATTTGTGCTGTACATATATAGGGATGAGAGTGGAGACATCGTTTGGAGCATGATAGACCTACTACAGGCAACAACTCATAAGCAAATTAGTTCTCCTTTTCTTTCCTAGAATACAGATTGGGCATGTGCCTAGGAATGATGTAGCTGAGTCACATGGTGGGTCAATACCATGCTTTGTAAAGACCCTCCACACTTATGTATATAGTAGTTGAAACAATCGGCCATCCAAGCACCAGTATACAAAAAAATCTTATTTCCGTCCATCTTAGTTAGCTTTTGTTGTCAATTGTTCTCCTAAATCTTGTGCATTTTTGACTGGGGAAACATGAAATCTCTCAGTAATTTTTAATCACAATTTTCCAGATGGCTTTGGATGTTGAACACTAATTTTCTCTCTTGATATTTCTTGGTTCAGTTCTATACACTATTTTAAATTGTTTATTTGCCTTCAGGCTGATTTTTATTTTAGTTCTTTATATAATCTACATTATAATCCTCTTTCATAAGTACAGTCCAAAAAGATCTCTTTCCCATTCTGTTGACAGGAGCTTAACGCAATTACAGTTTCCTATGATGTGCAGTGATGTACAGAAGCTTTCTAATCTCATGGGATCCTATCTGTCAATTATTGTTTCTATTTTTTATACTACTAATTCAGAAATCTTTTCTTGTGCCTATATGTTGAAATGTTGGTCACTATTTTTTCCATTAGTACTTTCAAAGTATATAGCTTCATCCATTTAGAGTAATGTTTTATATTGGGAGATAGAGATGGATATAGCTTCATTCTTCCTTATGTTCGTTCATATACAGTTTTTTCAGGACAATTAATTGAAAATGCTGTCTTTTTAAAAATTTGTATTTTTTATATTTTTGTCAAAATTCAAGTGGATTTTCTGCTGTGGAATTATATCTGGATCCTATAATTGTTTTACATGTCTGGTTTTTGGTTGTTTTTTTTTTCCAAGTAGCACACTCTGTATATACATTGCTATGGCTTTTTAATATAACTTGAAATTTCTGCTGTGACACTTAAACCCCAGTAATATTTTCATTAAAATTATTTGGCCTACTCTTGACCATTTGGGATTACATATAAATTTTAAGACTTTTTTTCCTATGTATGCCAAGAATCACCTCAAACTTTTTACTTGGGTTTCACTGTATTTATAGAAGTTGTTTTCATAATATTACAAGATTATATACTCAGATGATTCTTTGTCCTACTTCAAATACTTGTTAAACCATGCTTACTGATGGTATTCAAATAAAAAATTTAATCAACTTGGATGCTTATTCGCTGATTAACTGATAGTGGAAATGTGGTATAAGTATATACAATGGCATTTTACTTCTCTCAACAGACAAACTGAAATTTTGGATAAATGAATGAAAGTTTAAAATAAATTATATAGAGCATGGTCACCCAGGTTCAGAAAGATAAGTATAATATGCTTTTTCTCTTATGTGCATGTCAGCTTCAAATAATAACCAGGAAAAGCTGAATAAATAAATAAACTAGGAAAAGGCCATTTGGTAAGAGATGGCTTAAACAATGAAAAACATTACAACATAGGTGATA
This sequence comes from Mus caroli, assembly GCF_978045245.1. Classification (NCBI taxonomy): domain Eukaryota; kingdom Metazoa; phylum Chordata; class Mammalia; order Rodentia; family Muridae; genus Mus; species Mus caroli. Next base: position 37,392,213 of record NW_028227266.1, on the reverse strand, counting down.
TGAAAACAGAGAGGTGACTTGGGATTGAAATTGTTGAGTAGTAAGATGGAAGAGGTAGCTAGGGAGGGTTAGTCAAAACTAAGGATTATGAAAAGCAAATAGGTTTTATATTGATTATATTCTGTTTATGTGTAATAAATAATAAACAAGCAAATACCACTCAAAAAGCAACTTCTGGAAGAAAGAACGTGTTTCCATTGGTTGACTTGTGGTTCCAGATTAACAAGAGTCCATCATCTCAGAAAGCAGGGCAGCAACAAAAGCATCATTAGAATGTCAAGAATCCAAATGCTCACATCTTTAATTACAAACATGAAGCACAGAGAAAGTGAACTGTAACTGGAGCAAGGGTATAACCTCTATAAGCCAACTAATTTTCATGTAACTACTTCTTCCAGCAAGAATCTTCTTCCTAAGGGCTCCAAACTCTGTACAAATGGTGGCAGGGAATGAGGACCAAGTGTTCAGATACAAGTACTTATGGGCAATATTTTTCATTCAAAACACCATAGAAATTCACTATTTTAAAAACCAATTTGTGTGTGTGTGTGTGTGTGTGTGTGTGTGTGTGTGTGTGTGTGTGTGTGTGTGTGTGTTGAAAAAGGGAGAACTAGAAGAGAGACTTCTTGCTTGTCTGGATAGTGATGCACCTGAAATCAGTAGTTACTTAAGAAAAAACTAGGGGCCATTTGCCATGGCACTCCGGTGGAGTCAGCTTGACAGATGAAAGTCTGGAAGCTTTCTCATGAGGAAAAGAGTTTCAAGGAAGCTCTCCTCCTGGAGTCTGGCGAAAACCAGCTCTCCAGTTGGGTCAGTTTGACAAGCAAAAGCTTGGAAGCTGCCCACGAGGAAAAGAGTTCCACAGAAATTCCCTCCTGGAGTTTGTTGTTTCCCCTAACCCATAAAATCAATTTTCCACTCCCGCGTTAGTCTAGTGTATGGATCCACGTGCTCTCTATTTAGTATTACTGTATTGTAAGTGCCTTTTAAGATTGTACTCTGAATTAGCTAAAGCCTCTCCCAGTGTTCCAAGATCCCAGATAGCAGCAAGGAGCTTAACCTATTCAGTAACTAATTAAGCACTACAATAAATCAGAGCCATTAACTCAGTTTTTTGCAATATACTATCCTGATAAATGGGGATTCTCCAGACAAGATAAAATTTAACAAGGCCTAGAGAATTTCAGGGTCAGTGACACTACATTATTCTTGAAGCCTGTCAAGAGTTAATAACCCCCTGGTGCTATTAACCCTAAAGTGTGAAACTCTTGCATCTGTGCTAATCTCTAGTGTAAACATTTATCTGGTTCCTTTTGAAGTCACTCCTCTTGCACCTGGAAAACTTCAATGTGTCTTACTCTGATACTCTGTATTATAAAAAGTCTGAGGCTCGACCAGAATATTACATTCAGATTCTGCACAACCTCTCTTGTGTATGTCTGTTTGTCACTTCATCCGACTCTTTGTCCATCTGCTCGAGAGACTCGTTTTATACAGACACAGGGGCCCAGAGGTTCTGCGGCAGCCACTTTGGGCTGGAACATGGCAGACAGTCCCATGGTCTCCAGAAGATTTTTCACCCCACAGAAGCCCTACCACACCCAGGATCTTAGGATCATAGGTGAGTGGAACACAACATCTCTTCAAACAGAACTTGGAGTGCCTGGGTCCAGGTGGAGCATGGACACAGGAGCCCCGCCTGACCTGTGGCTCAAGTTCCCTCTGGTCAGCCCTGGTCTTCCTTGGTTTCCAACACAGCGAATCACCCCCGTGGTCCTCAGAGGAGGTATCACTTCCAGGAGCTCTAATATGCACAGGATCCCAGGATCTTGGTCACACCAGGATCTCAGGGTCTCAGAGGAAGCTTGACTGCCAAGAACTCTGACACACCCAGAATCTCAGCATCACAGGATCCCAGAATCACAGGATCACAAGGCAAGCTGGACTCTCAAAAGTTCTGACTCAACTGGGATTAGAGGAAGAACAGGCTCCACTCAGAAATATCGAGGGCAGGTTATTATTGAGATAATCAGATGGTGGGAAGCAAGCTAAAGAACAGAAGCAACAGAAACCAGGTTTACTTGGTGTCATCAGAACCAAATTCTCCCACCATAGCAACTCCTGGATACACCATTAGACTAGAAAACCAAGATATAGCTTTAAAGCCACTTCTCATGATGATGATGGAGGACTATGAGAAGGACATAAATAACTCCCTTAAAGAATTACAGTAGAACATATCCAAACAGTTGAAAGAATTGAACAAAACCATCCAGGATCTAAAAATGGAAATAGAAACAATAAAGAAATCAGAAACGGAGACAACTGTGAAATTTTAGAAAACCTAAGAAAGAAGTCAGAAGCCATAGATGCAAGCATAACAAACAGAATACAAGAGATAGAAGAGAGAATTTCAGGTGCAGAAGATACCATAGAAAACATTGACACAACAATCAAAGAAAATGTGAAATGCAAAAAGATACTAACCCAAAACATCTAGAAAATCCAGCACACAGAGAAGAACAAACCTAAGAATCATACTGTGAGTGGAGTGTTGACCTACATCCAGGTGACAAATTAAAGAACATATTGCTGTCCATGAAAAGTACATTTTTCAGATGGGATCATAAGCAGGCTGTAGTACCTTTTTCATGGTTTTAGTGGTAGGTGACTGTGGTGTCCTATACTGCTGGAACTTGCCCAAACTGGGCACAATAAAGAAATTGTCCTCACTGGATTTGTGTCCATCTGACACAAACTAGAGTAATCTGAGAGGGGGAAACTGTAATTGAGAAAATACCTTCAAAAAATTAGGCTGTAGGTACGTCTATAAGTCATTTTCTTAGTAAGTGACTTTGTGCAAAGGCCCAGTCCATTGTGCATGGTGATTTCCATAGGCTGATGTTTCTGGATACTGTAAGAAATTCTTACACAAATCAAAATGGCAATGATCAAAATCTCAAATGACAGGACATGTTGTTGAGGATGTGGAGAAATTTGTAATAGCCAGAAACTGGAAACAAACCAGATATCTCTCAATAGAAAAAATGAATAAAGAAAACATGGTTCTAATACAAAATATACTATTCAGCTATTTTTAAAAAAGACATCATGAATTTTGCAGGCCAATGGATGGAACTAGAAAATATCATCTTATTTGAAGTAATTTTGACCTCAAAGTACATGGGTGGTATATACTAACATATATTGGATATTAGATACAAAGTACTGGATACTCATGCTACCCTCCACAGACCAAAAAAGCTAAACAAGAAGGAAGGCTCTAGAGAGGAAACTTGAATCTCAGAATTGGGAATAAAATAGTCATAGGAGACACATGAAGGGAGAAAACTGCTTGGGATGGAAATGGGGGTTATAGTATCAGATGTGGGGGGAAAGACAGGATAGAGTTCCAGAGGACCAGGAGAATGAATGAAAATGTGCAAATATCAGGGGTGAGGGTTGCAGGTGGGTGGAAGGGGATTCTAGGATATGCTAGAGACCTGAAAAGGGGTAGATTCCTAGGACTCAATGGAGTTGACTTTGGATGAGAAACAAAAAAGTGGGCATATGAAACCAGAAGTAGCAACTCCTATAGCAAGGCAGTATTATATTTCTTCTTGAGAATTCTCTCAAGCCAACCCTGGAAGGATAAGTACACCCAAGGAAACACAGGAAATGGGAAATTCTGTACTAGCAAAATCAAGAAAGCACACACACAAACAGAGAGAGAGAGAGATAGAGATAGACAGAGAGAGAGACAGAGACAGAGAGAGACAGAGAGACAGAGAGAGAGAGAGGGAGGGAGAGACAGAGAGACAGAGAGAGAGAGAGAGAGGGAGGGAGAGAGAGAGAGAGAGACTAATATCATCAACATTAAAATGACAGGAATTAATAATCACTGTCAATTAATATGTGTCAACATCAGTGGACTCAGTTCTCTATTAAAAAGATACAGACTAATAGAATGGATGAGAAAACAGGATATTTTATTCTACTATTAATAATGAACATATGTCAGCAACAAAGATAGACATTACCTCAGAGTAAAGGGTTGGAAAAGGTTTTCTATACAAATGGACCCATGAAGTAAGCTGGAACCATTCCTGTATCTAATAAAATAGACTATGAACTAAAATTTGAGTATGAAATATCCTTCCACATCAATAAGACAAAACAATAGTCTAAAGAATGAGAAAAGATCATCACCAAACGTACATTTGACCAAGGATTGATATCCAAAATATATAGAGAACTCAAGAAATTGCATATCAAGAAATGAAGTAACCCAATTGAAAAAAAAAAAAAAAAAAAAAAAAAGGAAAAGGGCTATACATGGACTTCTCAATAGAGGAATCTTGAATGACCAGGAAACACTTGAAATGTTCAGCACCCTTAGACATCATGGAAATGCAAATCAAAATGACTTGAGATTCCATCTCACACTCTCAGACCAGCTAAGATAAAGAACTCAAGGGATACCACATGTTGGTGAGGATATGGATCTAGGAGAACATTCATATATTGCTGAGGGTGGGATGTATAAACTTGTACAACTACTTTGGAAATAGTTTTGGCAATCTTCATCAAACTGGAAATGTTTCTACTCCAGGCCCCACTTTACCACAGAAGCACTTGCTGATGCATGTTCCCAGCAGCTTTATTTGTAATAGCTAGAAACTGGAAACCACCAATCTGTCCCTCAACTGAATAATGGATAAAGAAAATGAGTTATATTTACGTAATAGAATACTCTTCAGTAATTTAAAATAAATACATCATGGAATTTGCTGGCAAATGGGAGGAACCTTAGAATATCATCCTTTGCAAGATTCAGAAAGACATATATAATATACACAATTTTGGGGAGTTGATTTGTGATTACATGGGAACTCATGTGTCTGATGCAGGTCCCTGATAACATTTCTGACTGATTAACAAACAGCCATTGGCCATTGGATGAGCAGGGGTATAAAGGCATGACTTTTAGGATCCCCAGCAAGAAATGCAGAGACAAGAAGAGGGATTCTGTCTTTAGGAGGGCATGGGAGAGCGACCATGAGGGAAAAGCCTACCAACATGTAAGTATCTGGGAAATTGGCCTTAGGGGCTGCTTCCCCAACTGGGTCAGAGGTAGCAGAGATGAAACATAGATTTAGTAAATATTAACTCAGGAATATCGGGGTAAGTGTGTTAGCTATAAGATGGTTTGGAAGTGCCCAGTCGTTGAGCTAGTTAATGGTATTAATACAAAGATTGCATGTGCATGTCTTTTTTCATAAATCCAAAGATCTTGGGCTAGAGTATAGCCAGGTGAGTATCCACCACCCAGGAGCATAGAGTGGAATTTTAATTTTCCCTTCTGCTACAACGTTCGTTTATGAGTGAAACTAGACATAAAGTGCAGCGTACTTATGGTACAATCCACTGTCCAAAAGAAACTGGGTAATGATGGCACATGTGAATCTCACCAAGAAAGGAAAACAAAGTTATTAAAGGATGTCCATGGAGATAGAGAGCTTAGTGTGAGAGGGGATGAGGAGGGGAAAGGCTATGGTGATCAGTTGTGAGGCCAGGGGGAAAAGTAGAGGGGCTGGTAGTCAGAATTATAATTGCTGGAGGGCATCTCTCTAGCTGAAGACCTGGGATGGAGGAGGATACAGAAACTCTATGTGGATAACTCTAGATGAGATTCCTATCAGTAGGGGATATAGAGACTGAAGTGGTCACCTCTTTAGTCAGGCAGGATTTCCACTGGATGGAGGGGGATTTCAACCCATTAAATATTCAACTCCAAATTTCTCCGGCCTATTAGATGCCCAGGAATAAAGATGGAGCAGAGACTGTAGGGATAGCCAACCAATGACTATCCAAACTTGAGATGCTCCCATTAGAGAGAGCTAACACATGACACTATTAATGATACTTTGCCATGCTTGTCAACAAGAACCTTGCAAAACTGTCTCCTGAGAAGCTTTGTCTAGCAGCTGACCAAAACAGATGCAGAGACCCAAAGCCAAACAACAGCCAGAGCTAGTGCAGTTTGTGGAAAAACGGGGAAGAGAAATTGTTGCAACCGGTCAGCGGCTCACATGTCTGGGTTCTAGTCTGGAAAGGCATCTTGGAATCTGGAAGAGAAGAGGGGGCTAGACAGACGAGAGAAAGAAGGAAGCTAAGACAAAATTCTGATCAAAGCTCAATTTTAATGTCAGCAAACGTGCTTTATAAGGAAGAGGGGAGGCCCATTCTCAGCCATGCAAAGTTCCTTTGAAGTATATAGATCAGCCTTCTAGTGGGAACTCTCCAAGATCAGAGTTCAGTGCTAACTCCTGAAAATTTCAGAGGAAAATTGGTTTGGCCTCAGGCAGATTTGGCCTCAGGCAGGTAGTAGCACATCAAAGGAGAGAGATGAGAAGCAGCACAGCAGGTGGCTCTGCTTGGGATGGTCACAGCCAGCCTTGCTAGGCTGGAAGGAGGTAAAGAGAAATGAGCAAGCCAAAGGGGTCAAGGACACCACAGCACCACAGGGTGACTAACAGAGTTAGCTAACCTGGGACCATGGAGACTCATAGAGATTGAACCACCAACTAAAGAGCAAGCAGGGCTGGACCTAGTTCCTGTACATATTTGGAGCAAAGGTGGATCATGGTTCCTATAGTGGAGTGGGAACTGTCTTGGACACTGTTGATTGCCTTCTCTTCCCTGGACTACACGATTGGGCCTCAGCATTTTAGGATGTGCCTGGTCCTGCTGGGACTAGAGTGTAGCATCCAAATGTTGAGGGTTAGCCCTTCTCTGAGAAAAATGTGAGGGGTAATAGGGGAGACATCTGTAAAGGCTTTACTGGGATGAGAGGTGGAGGTGGAGCTATGACAGGAATGTAAAGTAAATAAAATAAAATTATTATCAATAGCACAGTATTTTAATGTAAAAAATTAAGAGACATAAAACTCTATAGGAAGAACAACAGTATTAATGAACCAGACACCCCAGAGCTCCCAGGGACTGGACCACCAACAAAAAAAAGTACATATGGACCTGTTCATGACTCCAGCTGCATATGTATCAGAGGATGGACTTGTCTAGCACCAGTGGGTAAAGAGGCCCTTTATTCCCCCAGTGTAAGAGAATGCCAGAAAGGAGAGTTGGGAGTGGGTGGGTAGGTGGGTGGGTGGGAGAGCATCACTATAGAAGCAGAGGAAGGAGGGATGGGATAGGTGGTTTCTAGGTGTGACTGGGAAAGCGGTTAACATTTGAAATATAAATAAAGAAAATATCTAATAAAAAAGGGAAAAGTATAAAATAATAGCCAAATATGAGAAATGATTGAGTAATAATATCCCATGGAATTAGAAACCTTCTTTATAGCAAATGAAACTGTAATTATAGGAAGCAGCAGTTGAGAAAATGCAAAAATGTCTTTTCAAGATGTATATTCTGAGAGAATTATGATCTAGATTAAACAAAGAACTAAAATAAAAATCAAAATACAAACAAGTAAATTAAAATGATCTATAGAACAGAAGCAAGAGATCTCAAAAAAAAGTTAACATGGGGAAGAAATATTTAAGATACAGTTCAATATCCAAAACCAACAGGAAAATGCCAATAAAAATTACTTTGAGATTTCATGTTACTCCAGTTACAATCATAAAGTTTAGTAGAACAATTGATAGCAAAGCTGACAAGGAAACATGAAAGAGGAATATGTTTAACACCTGTGATGAAAGTGCAGATTATTTCAACCGCTAGGTAAACTAGTGGAGGGTCCTCTAGAAGTATGGAATTGACCTACGATGTTACCCAGCTATATATACCCCTAGATATATGTTCAATCTGTATTATTGTAGAGAGAGCTAGTTTGCTTTTGAGGAGTTGTGTCTGGTTATTCTATCATGTTCCCGTGTATATGTCTACATCAATACATATATAGAGAGCACATATTTTACTCAATGGTCAATGGGATTGTTTTCAAAAGAAGAATAAAGTTTGGGAGAGGTGATGGGGATAGATGCTAGATACTGGAGTACTTCAGAGGAGTAGGGGTTGAATATGATCAAAATATATTGTATGCATCTAAAATTTTTCAAAGAATTAATAAAAATGTTCATTAAACTTAAATGACAATAAATGCTGTTTAGGATATAACGAAAGAGATTTATTCATTGCTGGTTGGAATGTAAAGTGGTTCAGTGAAAATCAATCTGACAGCTCCTGTAATGGTAGAAATAGACATGACATTTGATTCACCTAATCCTGGGTAGGAATTCTTGACATATATACTGGATTTTTAATGTTTTATAATTTAAGTTTTATGTTATATATTATGAAATTAAGATACTTTATTAAATGTGTTCTTTAGTGATTTCATACATGAATGCAGTGCATCTTGATTACTCTTATCCCAACTCCTTTTCCCCTCACTTTCTTCCTCCAAACACGTTGCCCCCATCATCCTGTACTGTGTACAAGACCTCTTTCTGTGAAGATGCCATTTTGTTTTATTTTGTAACCAAGAGATGTTAAACAGGGTCATCTAGATGATCCTGACTGAGAATTATACTTGATAAAAATTTTCAAAGCTTTGAAGCTTTGAGGAATCTGAAGCAACACAACCATCACCTATTACCTGGAAATAGCACTAAAGAATAAGGACCCCCCTTCCTTTTTGGAGATAACTTAAGAGGATACAAGAATGATTCTACAAATGCTGCTACATGAAGTAATGCATCATCAAGTCCTGATTTAGTTTTGGAGACTATGTAGATCTACCATGGTAGCCTGATATGCACAATTACCTTCAGAAGCATAAAATTTATGATTAGAGTTGCAAAGAGAAGCAATGGGATTTAATTAGGTAACAGAAATAATGGCCATTAATTTATTTTGCAAGTTCTGTCTCTAATTCAGTCTTTCTTTTGGAAAAATTGTCTTTTTAAAAAATATGAGGATGTTTAACAATTCTGGCTAATATGGAATTAATCAGAAAACAATATTTTATGAGTTTTGCTTTCTAGGTATGAATAAATAATTCATGTACATACAATAAAAACAATGTACTTCTGAATCTCCTATGGTCAGTTCCATGCTGGACACATACCTACAGATATTAGAAAACATAGACCCATGTAAGAAATTTTGTTCTTACTTCCACTCTGCTTTAGAGAATTGTGCATATGTGTGCATTCTTGTTTAGTGATGTGTGTCTCATCCAAATATGGTTTGTTTGTTCATGTTTTGTTTTGTTTTGTTAGTAACCTTATTATATCACTCAATATCCTTTAATACATCCAACACAATTAACAAAAATTAGGTATGTTTTTCTAGCTAGACTACTTTGTCTGGCTTCAGTGTGAGAATATGTCACTAGAGTAACAGAGAGTTCATATGCCAGGGCAGGAGGATGTCCAGGCATGGCCTCCACCATCTTAGAGGAGAAGGGGAGGGGATTTTTCAAGGGAGGAATTGTGGGAGAGTGTATGACCTGGAGGGGGTGGGGCAATGATCAGGACATAAAATGAACAAAAAGAAAAGAACAAAAAGAAAAATATTTTGCATATTTTACTTTTTAATAAAATTATTATTTTTGGATATTGCAATGTCAGAAATCTTTAGAAATATATTTAATTATAAAGGCTAATTACATAGAATATTGAGATGAACAAGGAATTGGGCCATATATATTTACTTTTCACTGTAGGATAAATACATCTTGCATAGAAGGAGCATAGTTCACATACATAAAACTGAATTATTCATTAGAAGGCTTTTGAGAGTTTGAGAAATTGAACGGTGTGATGCATGCTATGATAAGCAGATGGTTCTCTGAATCTCAGACAGATGCTGTCCTTTACATGTCCCATGGGCTAAAACTTGCCCTGCCCTTGTTGACTTTAAAAATAAGTGGTGATAGCACTTATTTCTCATCATATCACCATACTTAGCTATCTGGACTCTTTGCTAACCCTCTAAACAAGAATTTTAATAAAGAAAAATCAGTCTCGTTCACAAGAAAAACTTTCTTTCAAGGAACTTATCTAGAGCAACTTTGACATCCTTATTTCTCAGGCTGTAGATCAAAGGATTCAGCATGGGCACAACAATGGTATAAAATACAGAGGACACTTTCCCTTGGTCCATGCTGCTGACTGATGATGGCTGCAGGTACATGAATGCAAGAGAACCAAAGAAGATAGAAACTGCTGATATGTGTGAGCTGCAGGTGCTGAAGGCTTTGGACCTGCCTTCAGTGGATTTAATCCGGAGGATGCTGGCAATGATGAAGATGTATGAGCTTAGAATTGTCAGAGTTGGAATAAAGATATTGAAAACACTGAAACATAAAACTACTACTTCATTAATAAAAGTATCAGAACAAGAGAGTTCCAGTAGTGGATAAAGATCACAGAAATAATGATTTATTACATCAGCCTCACAAAAATGCACTTTTAGCATGCAGACTGTGTGAGTGGTGGTACCAATCAGAGCCATAATATATACTCCAACAATCATCCAGGAACAGACTTGAAAGGACATTACAGCATTATAAAGCAAGGGGTTACAGATGGCAACATAGCGGTCATATGCCATTACAGCTAACATGTGACACTCTGCAATAGCAAAAGTAAGAAAAGTGTAGAGCTGAGTCATGCATTCAGGGTAGGAGATGATGTTCTTCACTGCCACAAAGTTCACCAGCATTTTGGGAGTGATGACAGTAGAATGGCAAAGATCAATGAAGGACAGACTGCTGAGAAAAAAGTACATGGGTGTATGCAGTTGAGAACTGAATAGTATCAGAGTGATCATGCCCAGATTCCCAGCCACTGTGACTACATAAATTGCTAGAAAGAGGAGGAAAAGGGGCAGCTGCAGCTCCGGTTTGTTTGTTAACCCAGCGAGGATGAACTCAGTCACTCCCGAATCATTTCTTTTTAACATTTTCTTCTCTGAATTCTATGTAGAAAGAGACAAAAATGAAATAACTAATTTTTTTATCCACATAATGAAGTGTGAAAAAGAACTCAAGCTTCATTTCAGTAGACATCTTTAATTTTTCTGACAGATAATCTTAAATTTTAGACATCTAAGGCCTTAGATGGATTAACCCAGGCAGTTGTAGTTAAAGATAAGTTATATTTGTCACTGACTATGATTTTCCTTAGCAATTTATATTTGTTTGAGAATATTCTATTTACTTTAAAATTTTTTAATTTTATTAGGTTTATTTATTTATTTTTACACTTCAGATTTTATCCCATTCTAAGTCCACCATCAGACTGTTCCCCACTCCATGCCTCCTCCCCACCACACTTTCTCCACCCAACCAGACATCTAAACTCACTAGGGCCTCCAATATCTTGAGGGTTAGGTACATCTCTGACTGAACACAGACCCAGCAGTTCTTGCTCTATTGGTGTTCGGGGCTTCATATCAGCTGGCATATTCTGCCTAGTTGGTGGTCCAGGGTCTGATTACACCAAACTTCTCAACAGAGACACTAAAAGCCAGAAGAGGCTGGTCAGAGGTCATGCAGACTCTAAGAGAACACAGATTCCAGCCCAGGGTAGTATATCCAGCAAAACTCTCAATCAACATAGATGGAGAAACCAAAATATTCCAGGACAAAACCAAATTCAAACAGTATCTATACACCAATTCTTCCCTACAGAGGATTCTAGAGGGAAAACTCCAACACAAAGAGAGTACTCACACCAAAGAAAAGACAAGATATTAATCATCTCATAACAAAGTCAAAAGGAGAGAGCTACATGCACATAAAGCCACATACAAAAGCAAACATATCAGGAACTAACAGTCATCTGTCTTAAATCTCTCTCAATATTACTGGACTCAACTCACCTATAAAAAGACATAAGCTAACAGACTGGATACAGAAATGGGATCCAGCATTTTTCTGCATATAAGAAACACATTAAATAACAAAGACAGACACTATCTCAGAGTAAAAGGCTAGGAAAGGGTCTTCCAAGCAAATGGTCCCAAGAATCAAGCTGGAGTTCCCATCTTAATATCCAATAAAGTAGACTTTCAGCCAGAAGTTATCAAGTGTGATGAGGAAGGATACTTCATATTCATCAAAGGGGAAGTCCACCAAGAGCAAGTCTCAGTTCTGAAGATCTATGCCCCAAATGCAAGGGCATCCACATTCATAAAAGAAACTTTACTAGATCTCAAAACATACTGAGCATGATTTTTGTTGTGAAAATTTTAGTACTCAATTTATGGGCAACCAGTGAGAGATCAGGTATGTTCAGTGGAGTCTAATAATGGCTCTTCATGACTTATTTATCCTCCCAATCACTCTGCAGAGAAAAACATTTTTTTTCCTGTGTTACAACAGAAGCAGCATCCACCCTATGATGAAAGGCTTCTACACACATGTACAGTCCTTGCTATTGTTATGATGGTAACATAAATCTTTTCTCTCAAAGATAACAGGGTAAGCTGTGCTATAATTAACATTGTAGCAGTAATTTAAGCTAGGGCAATCAGTTGAGAACATGAAATCTACAGGCATCTGAATTTGAAAATAAACTATAAACATACTTTTACATGTATATATTTTAATTTATATGCACAAGTTCCAAGAAATGTTTAAGAGAGTAGCATTGTAATTTTTTAAAGGTCATTATAGAAATGAGAACCAAGATCATCAAGAAAACTCATTAATCATAAAAATCCACTTGAAATATCGTGAAAAATGTTAAAATATTTAGGAATAAATTAAGGAAACATATGACATTGCCCTTGAAACTACCCACTTTGTTGAAAAATTAATCATTACTTACATGGAAAGACATCCCATTTTTATGAACCACAAGATTTAACATTTGGGAACCAATACTTCTCAAACTGGTCTAAAAGTTCAGTGCAATCCTAATTAAAACCTATATATTTCCATTACCAATAATTTCATGTTGATCATAAAATATCCATAGAAATGTAGTGGTACTGACAGTGATCTGAACCAGCTTGAAGGAGAAGAATAAAATGGAAACTTCAAGTTCTCCATTTAGAAACTTATTACAACAATTACAATATTCTCATAATACAAGTGTGCCACAAAATGTAAAGAAATTGTCAATCTGCAAAAAGATTATATGAATAAATGATTGAAGTTATGTGTTTCAAGACAACTCAGTGTAGAAAGAATGTTTTTCCACTAAATAGAAAATTAGATGAAGGTACATGTTAAATAATTAACATCCAACTTTTCAAATTATGAAAAGTTAGTAAAAATGTATAAATAGCTAAATAATAGCTAAAACTAACAACACTTGAAAAATACAGCAGTAGATTTTCATGCCAATAAAATTGATATAGTTTCTTGGATAACATATTACCATCAGAGTTATGGGGAAAAAAGAAAGAAAATTAATTGAACATAATTAAAATTAAAAATAATTTGTGCCTCTAGAGATACCACAGATAAATGAAAATAACATATCTCAAGGAATGTATTTTAGGAAGATCCATTAATAGAATTAAATCAATTTTATATTCTAATGGCTAAGAAAACATATAATTGGGTTACAAATAGCCAGATCATTGAATAATGATCTGTTTATCACCATTCAGGAAGAGCTACAGTGGGCAAGTGAGATCTCTGGAGACTGCCCACCAAGCTGTTCAGCTGAGATGGGTGAGCTCTGGTGCAGCACCACCCCAGAGACTTCATTCCAGTACTGCTTCCTGCTACTGATGTGTTTTCTCATGTTTGTCATTGCCATACTCATTTATTTGGCCTAGTGTGAGTAGACACCAATAGACTTTCACTGCCTATCACTTGGTATAATTACTTCCTGGGTGATGAACCATTCTGTTGTACACGTTTCATGCAGATGAGCATGCAGATTAAAGCTGTAGAGAAAATGCTGTATAAATTGAATTTCTGACTTATTAGTTTTAGGACGTTAGCCTGATTTAAATTATTTTGGCAAGTTAGGGCAGTTGATAGAAAGTTTAAAGTTAGAATCAAGAATAGTTGTGTCCATTCTTTATAGAATGGCAAAAGCTGTTTGAATTACAGAAAGAAGTAAAATGAGCATTCATGCATTACAAGAATATCTGAAAATATGTGTACCATCATTAGTCAGTAAGGACATTTAACTAAAAATCATTGTGAAACAAAATTTCACATTGATTGGCAGCATTATCATAAAGTGATAATTACTTGTAAGGATGCAAGGAATTTGCAATCTCATATTATTGGTGAGGTTTTAAAATAGTATAGTCTAGGAAAACAGCTGGAGAACACTACAAAATATAAAACATACAGTTATTGCAGGTCCAAGGTATTTTCATACTTGAGACACAACCTCAAGAATAGAAAACACACTGACACAAAAAAGTCATACAAAAGACTCTGGAGTAGCACTGCTTACAACATGCAATGCAGGATGGAAGGGACTTACTGCTCATACTTGATTTCTTCTAACTCTGCAGGTGGTTATCTCCTATTCCAGAAAGCATTCCCATTCTGGACCAATTCTGTAATTTTCTAGAAAAGCTTAAGAATGCCTAGAGATTGGTATTGTTAACTTAAAGTCAAACTTAGAAGTGGTGGTACTAGTTTCTATGAAATATATTTTATTTATTTGAGCAAATCTCCTAGTTTTGTTTCCATTAAAGATAATGTTGGCTGCCTAAATATGAGCTGAATAAGGAAAACAACACTGGGCATGTTAAAGTGGATGAAAGAGAGCCATGAGGCTTCAATTCTACACAAAGAACTGTGAGGGGAAACTAAGGAATATTAAAAGTGGGACAAATAGTTTCCCCCAGAGAAGAACACAACATTTGATATAATGATGTAATTGTATTAAAAATGATACAATTATAAGTTATATAATATAAAATTATATAAGAAAATATATAAAAGTATTGCAAGTATAAAATATAAGTATAAAATGGTAAACTTATAAATTGATGTATTATAATCTCTAAGAGAAATATAAAATAGTGAGTTTCATGTTCAATTAATTTTCTGCATCTCTTGAAATTCATGTGTTGGAAATTTATTCCCCAATGTAGAAAACACCCAACACCAAATGGTCAGCCCTGAAAACACACAAATAACATTATACAACCTGGTCAGGTTGTGTTTAGGACTATATCTTTACACACACACACACACACACATATATATGTATGTATATATATAATACAGCAATTAGTGAAGGAAGAAGTCATGGATTTGAGATAGAGCAAGGAGGTGTGTGTTACAGTACTTGGGAGGAACAAGGGAAGAAGAAAACAATATAATTTTAAAAATGTCAGAAAGTAAAATAAACAAGAGAAATATAATGTTTATGTTGATATAGTTGTGCTTTGCCTCAGAGAATTCATATGTTGAATATTTTCATTGATGAAAATTTGTTGAAATGTGGGAACTTTAAAGGACAATAGTAATAGGTTTATTGATTAGTGATATGTAGTTATGTAAGAGAGTTCACTATCAATTCTAGTTTGCTTTTCTGTTTCTGTGATAAAATACTCTGATAATAGCACCCTTGAGAAGAAAAGATCTCTTTGAATATTACCTCCTTCCAGCCTAGCAAGGCTGGCTGTGACCATCTGCCACTTAGGCAGAGCCACCCACCTGCTGTGCTGTTTCTCATCCCTCTCCTTTGATATGCCATTACCTGCTACCTGTCTGAGGCTGAACCTTCTCGCCAAGATCTTCCAGAGTTAGCACCGAACTGTGATCTTAAGTTCCTACTAAAAGGCTGATCTGACAACTTCAAAGGAACTTTGCTTGACTGGAATTGGGCCTCCCCTCTTCTTTATAAAGTGTGTTCCCCGACATTAAAGTTGAACCTTGATCAGACAGTTGTCTTGGTTCCATATTTCTCTTTCCACCTAGTTTCCCTCGCTTTCAGTTTCAAGATGCCTTCCACGCTCAAACCCAGACATGAGAGCGGCAGGCCGGCCTCAACATTTGAACCTATGTTTATTATGTTTATTATTTATTTATTTATTTTTCAGGTCATAGTCCTCCATTGAGGGAAGTTAAGCCAGAAGAAGAAGAAGAAGAAGAAGAAGAAGAAGAAGAAGAAGAAGAAGAAGAAGAAGAAGAAGAAGAAGAAGAAGAAGAAGAAGAAGAAGAAGAAGAAGAAGAAGAAGAAGAAGAAGAAGGAGAAGAAAACTATGAAAGGATACTGTTTATTAGCTTGTGTACTGATAAATATTTAGCTAGCTTTCTTATAGAACCCAGGGCTCCTGCCAAGAAAAGGTCCTCTCCAAGGTGGGCTGGGCCCTTACACATCTGTCATACAGCAAGGAGCTGGAGTGATGGCTCAGTGGTTATAAGCACTGACTGCTCTTCCGAAGGTCCTGAGTTCAATTCCCAGCATTGACATGGTAGCTCACAACCATCCATAATGAGATCTGATGCCCTCTTCTGGAGTGTCTGAAGGCAGCTACAGTGTACTTACATATAATAAATAAATAAATCTTTTTTAAAAAAGAGTCTCTCATAGATATTGTCATGCAGAATTTTTCCAAGGTCAACTTTCCAACTCAATTGAGTTTCTTTTTCTCTACTGACTCTAGATAATTTCAAGTTAATAATAAAAATAAACTAGAACCTCCACCTTATGTAAACTGAACATACAAATATATCATTGTTAAATCATAATCTTTTTATCCCCAAAGTCTCAGTTAATATCATAATATAAAATATCATATACATTTTAAATCCTCCAAGTCTTTAAAAATTGTAACACCTTAAAAGCCCAAAGTCACTTTAAAAGTTCAAAGTTTCTTAACTGTAGGCTCCTGAAAATTTCAAAACTAGTGTTTTCTTATTTTAAAGGTGAAGAACTGGGGCTAAGGAACAATTATACTTAAACAAACCCACACTCCATGAATATAAATCTTCTGGTTCAGTGCTCAACATCAGGAAATCATTCATGCTTTCTGGGCAACAAAAATTTTAGTCATCTCATCCCTCAAGCTCTACATCCACAGGCCACACAGCTTTGAGGGAAATCAGTCCAGGAACTCAGGAAGAAACTAAAGGAGACTGCCTAAATCCATTGTTTCAGAATCCCCCTTCTTTCTACTCAGTCTACTTATTTCAAAAAAAATTTTTTTGTGATTGTAATATAATTCCATTATTTTCTCCTTCCCATTCTTCCCTTCAAGCCATTCTGTATAACCTTCCTTGCTCTCTTTCAAATTCTAGGCCTCTTTTACATTAGTTTTTGTCACATATCCACATGCATATACATCTGTATATATTAGCCTCCTTTTTATTAACCTTAGAGATGAATGTGTTATAACTAAAATATCAAAATCTAAGGGAAAAATTCCAAAACCTTTGAGTACATAATGCCATTTGCTAAATTTAGATACTATACTGCATATAGCATTTTATAGATTAATTCTTCTTCCATTAGTAAGGATTTATAGTCACTGAACAGGTCTTTTCTTTCACAGCCTCTATTATCTAGAAATAATTATCATATTCTGTATTTATATGGGTTTGACAATTATTTTTACTTTATAAAAATAGAACTATTTAGTAATATTTTCTTTTTTGACTAACGTGTTTCATACAACATGTGCCTTCCAGGGGTACCCAAAGTTTGTAAAAGTGAAAAAGTAAAGATTACATAGAATCCTTATGAGCCTGGTAAAGTGCATCTAGAACTTTGGTTTCAGTATTATGACTTGACCGACTATAAAATTAATTTTGATGGTAGCATACAAAACTGCATGTAAAAATATGTTCTTCTGCTGGACGTGGTGGCGCACGCCTTTAATCCCAGCACTTGGGAGGCAGAGGCAGGTGGATTTCTGAGTTCGAGGCCAGCCTGGTCTACAGAGTGAGTTCCAGGACAGCCAGGGATACACAGAGAAACCCTGTCTCAGAAAACCAAAAATAAATAAATAAATAAAAAGAAAAAAATATGTTCTTTTTCTTCTTTTGTTCTTACCTGTACTCCTTTCATGTTGAGTGGTCCCTAGGTTATACTGATAGATTTGCTAAACCTGTATGCTTTGTAAATAAAAATGAGAAAACAATAATCTATAGTTATGTAAACTTAAGGAATATGTAAGGCCATTCAGCTATGGGTAATCTTGATCATACATAATTATGAAATTTGAAGAAACTAGTAACAAATACTTGCCTGGTTATAATTATTCAAGTATTTAAGCAATATTATTTGGCTATAAATGTGGCATGTTAAAAATTTAATAACAATAAGCATATGTTATAAGCATAAAGCATAGAGAGATTCATGATACAAAGTCCCTGCTCATTAAAGTGCTATAATGTATAAGAAGAGAGAAAGGTAGTATATAGATGCATATTGTGACTGAGGAGATCTATAGGAGCACATAAGTTATAATAGTTAGTCTAGAAAGGGGTTAGTATAAAATTTTCAAGAGAAATATGGAAGTTTAAGAAATAAGCTATGTTTGCACAATATTAATAATTTTGGATTTTCTAAATACCAAAATATTCTAAAAATTTTCAAGCTGTTTGTTAAAAGAAATAATAAGCAAGCAGGAAAGTAATAAATACCCCCATGTTTTTATATTATAGTTTTATATTATAAGTATTATAGCTTATAAAAGGGATTATACACTGAAGTTATTTGTAAAAATTGATGAATTATTTGAACATAACTTACACCTAGTACCTCCATGACTTGCCATAAAAATTTCTGGTTTTTGATGTTGTTGTTGTTTTGTATTTCATCTTAGAGGAAACAGCTATAGTCACTGAAATATATTGTGTAAGAACAAAATTCCATCCAAGCATGAAAACTGCCTGGGAGAAAATTTTGTTCTCAAACATTAGTGATATTTTCAGCTATTACTAAAAAATCTATAATATCTAAAAGGTAGAGGTAATCTGACATTCTGTGGCTGAGAGGTTTCAGGACAGATAGAAGTTAGGACCTCACCTTTGTTCTATGTGGAGACTTCCATCTTAGTAACACATGAGGTCAAGATCAAGTGCTCCTTAATGAAATACCTCTTCATGTCATTGGTACAAGTAATCCAAAATTCAATCTCCTGGCTCATTTTTGTTCATGGTGTCTGAACAGAAACCTTATGTTCTGAGGAGTTTACATTCCTGTCATAAATGCAATGTCATGACTCCCCTCAAATCTTCAAATGGCACTTACAAGACTGATATTATTTTCACAGAGACTTTTGAAATACAAGAGGCATCCTAAATGCATATAGAAAGAAACTCCCTGGGGATCTCTTTCCACTGGGGATGAGATGCTCACAGGAAAAAGTGGTTAAGATTCCTTGTATTGTGTTTTGGTTGATACTTTCATTTTGTTTCCCTGCAGTATAATTCTTTGTGTTTGATAATAGTATCAATTATTGCATTTGGGGCCAGAAACTGAAGTCTAATGGCATAATTGTAGGATGATTCCATGACAACTTCCCATCTGAAAATAATCTCTGAAATATATGAGGTCATTTTCATTGCCCTCCACCCCCACTTAATTAATGTTTAGGGAAATAATGTTTTGTATTCATTATCAGACATTGTCTATACTATGTTCCTTTATTAATTTCCACAAAATACTAGTTTCATAGAAGGGGCTGGAGATGAACATGTTTATCTAACTAAATTTGACAATATGTAGAGATTGCAGAAATGTAGTCAAAATAAACATTGTAATTCCTTTATAAAATATATTTGTTGATGGAACAGTTTTCTATTAAGAGTGCAGGGGAAATTCTGGGACCACTATAGCAAAGAGAAGAAATAGACCAATAAATAAATAGGGAATAGATGATGGTAAATCCTCTCCTTTTTAATGTGGAATTTACATATCAGCAATGAAAACTTCTAAGTTAACCTATCCGGTACTAATCCTGAGTAGAAAGCATTATATTAATGTTTTCCCTTTTTTTTTTTTTTTTTTTTTTTTAGCTTTCAATGAACACAAACTTGTGAATGAAATTTAGGTAATTATATGTGTAACTCTGTACAGAATTAGTATAAACACATGATTATTTGCTTAGTGTGTTCAGTGAATAGAATCAGTGATACCAAAGTAGCAATGAACAAACACAGCTTCCATGAATGTAGCATATTTTTAATTCTTTATTCAATAAATATAAATATATAGAGCTGGCAGAATGTGCAGTATTATTTCTGGGAGGGAAACAAGATATTTAGAGCATTTTTCAGTAGTAAGAAACATACATGAAAAGGATATAGGCATTATAGAAAAGGATTTTCAATCCCCATGTCTGAAACTAATTAAAGAAAAAAATAAATGCAGCACTTTACAGTAAAATATATATGAAACTAGGATTAAATATATGTGTCTACAGTAATTTAAATACTTGATTAAACAAATAAATGGAGTTAAGACACAAATTTAAAATATAAATTTCTGAATCAAATTCTCAATTCATATAAATGGAGTACAATTTTTTTTTCCTTAATGGAATACAATTTCTTTTTCCTTAAGAATGGGCTGCACTTGATGCCTTCTGATAGTTGTCATGACAACCATACCTTGCTTTTACATGCTTTGGTGACCTTTCTCTCTCAGAAAGAAATTAAACATACATCCTTACAGAAAACTCATGGGTAAATACAACTGCCTGATCTACAGTGATATTTTACAACATACTCAGTTACTATCCTTAACTGTCCACATCCACACAACTAGAAAGGAAATTCTAGAATTGTGAGGTTGTCTAGATGTGACTGAGATGTCATTATATCATCAATTTGAGACCTTAAAAGGAATTCTTGAGAAGAGAAAGAAAACGCCAGGCAAAATGCTAAGAAAATGTAAACAAAGCATGGAGTATAGATAACAGTGATGTACCAACCTCAGCTACTTCCTTATAAGTGAGCTATTTTAATAATTGCAGAGAAATCAGAACACAAGTGATACAGGTATCTCCATAAAAATCTTGCAAAGTCTTCTGTGTGAAAAAGTGTTCTGAAGTTAAAACTCAGTATCAAAAATTTCTATTTTGATCTCAACTAAGAAACAAGGAAATAAAGAAACAAACCATAACAGCAGTGGAAAAAAAAAACAAACAAACAAACAAGAAGAAGCCAAGCACATTTACAGGGGGAGATGCTGATTCTTAATTGTGTCAATAAAGAAGGCAGGAGACAATTGCTGGGTGAAAGGTAATGAAAGGACTCCTGGATCCCAGAAGAAAAAGGGACACTAGGAAAGAATTGGGGCTTTTTGGCCAGGCTTTGGAATAAGAAGAAAGCAGCAGTCATGTAAGATCTTGGGATTGCTAGAAATGAAGGCCTCTGCTATTGGTGGAGACTGGCTGATATACACTAGCTGATAATGTTGGGGCAGGAGAAACTGTACCATCTGACGAAATCTAAATTAATAAAGCTGTCTAAGTGTTTTCTTCCCCAGAGAAAAGGTGGGCAGAGATAGAAGCCAGGTAGGGTAATGGCAGCTTGTTAAGGTAACCAGGAGGAACAAAAGAGAAGCTGAAAAGGAGTCAGTGGGGCTTGGACTGCAGCTCCCAGCTTTCTCAGGTTAGAGATGGTTGCAATCGACTCTGAGCTAAGCCAGGAGGGGCTGTGAGCATGGCTGCAGCTCCTAGGACGGTGACAGCCAATCTCAGAGCTAAGCAGGCAATACACATGGCCTGTGCATTTCACACACTGGTGCTTTATATGAGCTTTTCATCTCATGGCTCCTCTATCCTGCTTGTAACTGCATCAGACTAGCACTCGAAAATCTCTAGCACTTCTCAGGTGTCACATATAATTAAATGCTGACTTGTCAATAATCCCAGATCAGTGAATGAGGATGAAAGGAAATCATTGTTCACAAAATGGCTATCAGGAAATTTAGCAAACAGTGTTTTATTAAAATTGGTTAGAACCTGGACCAGAACAGTCCAAATAAGCCAAGTTCAGGCCTTTATTCTTAATAAGACAATAAGCCAGGATTTTGTGAATAAGTGGAAAAGAACATGTTAGAAAGAGGAATATAGAGATACAGAGAATCTATCTTTGAGGTCCTAAAGTGAATATAAGGTAGGAATTATGCCTAACTCAGCAGTCCTACCAAAATCTGTGTTACATTTTACTACAAATTGAAACATTCAGTTCTGGAGTTCACTGGGACTCGGAAAATATGCAATTCCCAAGTCACAGGAAGTTACACAAATTTATAATATTTCAAATTCCTCTTTATCCCCAAGGTTATGTAAAATAAACAGTAAGAACTGTCAAGGGGAATGACATTCAGTCCTATACAACTAACTGCAAGTCCTCCAGGGAGCTCCAGGAATGTGACTTTCAATGAGGAATTGCCAATGACAGTAGGCTTTTTACTGATACATCTGCCTTTGGGTTAGTCATGATCCTTTAAGTAATATTTCACCCATATTTATCTAAGCAAACCCAAGAGAGTTTATTTAGCCAGATTTGGGTTGAATGTATTCTTTGGTCTCTACTTCGAGAGCCTGGTCTCATAGTCCAGGGAAATGTCACACACACAACATAGTAAGTGTCCAATCAGGGACCAATGACATCAGAGACAGTTTGTTTTAGAGTCCCTGCAGAAACAAATACTGAGGTATGAATCGAGACATATCTGTGTAAATCAGGAATGTCTGAGAGGGAATCATGATATTGCAACCTCTTCCTATGTGAGGTAGGAGTGTGTGCTTCCTCACTGTGTGAGGTTATATATGCTCCCTTTGATGAGTAATAGCAGATGAAACCAAGGCCAAGAATTTGTGAATGGAGTGTTTGGGGTAGAAACCTCAGACAGCAAAATTTTTTCTACTTGTCATTGGGTGGCACCCCTCCTCAATGAATGGGATCTGCTGAGTGAGTGGAGTGCCTTTCCCACCCGAGTAACAAATTAAAGAACATATTGCTATCCATGAAAGTAACATGTTTGGGATAGTATCATAAGCAGGCTCTCATGTCTGGTGCATATAGATATTGACATAGATATATATAAAATTTGAGGTAGGTGACTGTGGTTTCCTATGTTGCTGGAACCTTTCATGACAAGGAGCAACAGAAATTGTCCTGGCTAGTCTTATGTCAATCTGACACAAGGTAGTATAATCTGAAAGGAGAAATGCCTCCATAAAATTCAGGCTGCAGGCAAGCCTATACATAATTTTCTTAGTAAGAGACTTTGTGGGAAGACTCAGCCCATTGTAGATGGTGCTATCTCTAGGTGTGTGGTCCTGGGTTCTATAAGAAGGTAAATTGAGAAAGCCATACATACAAGATAGTAAGCAGTATTTATTTCTTCATGGCCCTACATCAGCTCCTGACTCCAGTTCCTTCCCTTTTTGAGTTCCTGCCTTGACTACTTGCAGTGATGAACTGTGATGTGGATATATAAGTGAAATAAACCCTTTTCGTCCCAAGTTACTTTTGACCATGGTGTTTCATCTTATCAATAGAAACCCTAAGAGCGGAATGACAAAATGACAGACACACAAGAACACATATACAGAAAAGCTAAGTAAGGTGGGGCCTCAGCGTTCTGAGGAAATGGCATCAAATACACAACTCAGTGACCCCACATGACTCTTATATATGATTCAGAGGGAGACATTTTCTAGTCTTTGTAGGTCTCTGTAGGCAGAGGAATCTTTAGGAGTAATTGTTGTATTTATTATGACTACCCTTTGTTTTTTTTCTCTAATAGTCTTTGTTACAAATAGAATCGTCTTTGGTGAGAATTGGAGGCTACACTTATCTGTGGCTGTAAGAACACATTTTAGAATCCAACTAGGAATTCTATTTTGCTGTGGATGAAACTGCATTGTGCTTTTAAATACACACTGGACAGTTAGAAATTAACTTCATTAACTTATTCTGTTCTGTTTTCAGATAGTGACTTTAGACAGACCATTCATCTGACTACTAGGACCATTAGATCTCCACTAGCTACAGCAGTAGCTCTCCTTCAGGATTTTTAGTATCTCTCGTTTGTGGTAGAGTTCTTTTTTTAATTTTTGAACCTATCTTACAGATATGCTAATGTTTAATCATTTTATTATCTGTCAGTCCTCAAAATTATCAAGGCTATTTCAAACATGTGTTTTCTTATAACATTTATATATTCAATGAATAAAAATATACTTGTTAATAAAATACACAGTGTTTCCCTATCTAATAGTGTTGTGCCAGGAAATGTTCATGAACTCCCAAAGGACTACCAAGGAGCTGAATCTGACGCAATTGCTTTAGGGTCTCTTGTACGCAAGCTTGAGCTTGGGACAAACCACCGTTTCTGATGAAGGAGAATGGGAGAAGGCCCCAAGCACAGTTGCAGGCAAGCATTTATAGAGGAAAGAAGGGAGTATCTAGCCTGGTACACATCTGATTGGAGTGGGGGCTTTATGGCCTTTAACATAATTCGCTGGTGCTGGTAGCTAAACCATAATCTTAATTTCTGCTTTCCTTCTGATTGGTGGTTGCTAGGAAGTGAAGTGTCATGGGCAGGCTTGTAACCTGGAGGTGGAGATTTGTTGGGGAATAACCTGGAAACTGGTGCTGGATGCAGGCCTTAATAGAGGGTGGCCTGGAAACTGGTGCTAGGTACCAGCCTGATAGTTAACTTGACTTTCACCTTAGGTCAGTTCCTCTAAGATGGGATCTGAACCCAGAAGATTTGGTCTCTCAGTACCCATGAATATTAAAAAAAAAAAAAAAAGTTGGATGCTATTTGGTTCCTATAGCAGGAAAATAGGGTATACATTTTTATAAACCTTACAAAACAGATTCAAACAATAAAAATCAACATTTACATTTACACATTTTACATTAACATATATATATATATCATAATATATATGTGCATATGAGGGTGAATGAACATACACGTGGAACCTTGTTATATAAGAAAATCAATTGTGAATATAAGATATTATTAGCACAGGAAAAAGTCTCTGAACTCCAAAGATGAGATAAGCTGATATTGCACTGGCATTACCAGGCTCTGGGTTTTAAACTGATAACAAAGTCTGAAATGTTTTGCCCCTGTGATCAGACAGATGATGTTTCAGATGTGGGATAATCAGGTCCAATGATGGTGAGTAAATCCATCCCTGTGACTCTGCACAGTATAACATGTGGGGCAGGTGAAACATTATGTTAGGTAGAGATGTCTGTTTGTTTCTCTCTGTTTTTAATTTTTATTAATTATTTGATAATTTCATTCAATGTATTTTGATCACCTTCATCCTCTTACCCCTTCTTATCCCAGATCATCCTTCCCCACTTAATATTCATCCAAATTTTTGTTCTCATTAAAAAAATTAAAAAACAAAACAAAACATGGAGTCTCATTTGTACCACCTGTATAATTTTAGGTGTGCAGCCATTCACTGAAGGGTGTGAGAGATAATAGGGTCACAGTCTTAAATAAAGCTAACTTTCCCTCTCCCAGCAGCTCTCAACTACCAATAGCTCCTCAGGTAGTGCCAGGACATTTGAACATCCCTCCTCTTCATGCTGTGATTTGCCTGGCTTGAGAATGTGCAGGTCTTATGCATGATGTCCCAAATGCCCTATTCTTTCTGGCAGACAGTATAGTCACCACCCCACTCCACCCCCCAACCCCCCACTATTGGCTCTTATAGACTTCCTACCAGCTATTCTGCAAAGATTCCCTGGAACAGGCATGGATAATATGAAGAAGAACCATTTAAGGTAGTGAAGACAGAACTTGGTGGCATAAAGGAAAAAAGCAGACTAACGGAATAGAACAGCTTAAATGGTTTGAGAAATAGGAAAGTTTGTTAAACAAGGAAATATGGGGAAACACAATTCATATCAAAGATTTTCTGAAAAAATTCATTTGAAAAACTAATGACACAGAATTTCCTAAAGTATAAACATATGCACATTGTTTTCTTAACACAACTGTATTACAGGCTTTAAAGCCTAGAAAAATCAGAAATTATAAAAACCCATAATCTGAAGTATGACACAAAATAAAAAGGAAATAACTTGGCCTATGAGAATCTTTAAAGCTATACTAGAAGGAAATTTAAAAAGCCCATGAAATTTGGGGCTAGAAAAATATTTTCATGAGAAACTTTTTTCATAAAATTTTGTTAGTGCTACCTTGACATCCTTATTTCTCAGGCTGTAGATCAAGGGGTTTAGCATGGGCACAACAATGGTATAAAATACAGAGGAGACTTTCCCTTGGTCCATGGAGCTGACTGATGATGGCTGTAGGTACATAAATGCAGCAGACCCAAAGAAGACAGCAACAGCTGATATGTGTGAGCTGCAGGTGCTGAAGGCTTTGGACCTGCCTTCAGTGGATTTAATACGGAGGATGCTGGCAATGATGAAGATGTAAGAGCTCAGGATACTCAGTGTTGGGAAAAGAATATTGAAAGCACTAAAACATAGAACAACTACTTCATTGATAAAAGTAGGGGAGCAAGAAAGCTCCAATAACGGGAAAAGGTCACAGAAGTAATGATTTATTACATCAACCTTACAGAAATGGACTCTTAGCATGCACACTGTGTGAGCTGTGGCACCAATAAAACCCATGCTATACACCCCAAATATCATCCAGGTGCAGACTTGATAGGACATCATAGCATTGTATAGCAAGGGGTTACAGATGGCAACATAACGGTCATATGCCATAGCTGCCAGCATGTGACATTCTGATATAACAAAAACCAGAAAGAAATAGAGCTGAGTCATACATTCAGGGTAGGAGATGGTGTTCTTCACAGTCACAAAGTTCACAAGCATTTTGGGGGTAATGACAGTTGAATGGCAGAGGTCAATGAAGGACAGACTGCTGAGGAAGAAGTACATGGGTGTGTGCAGGTGGGAGCTGAACAGGATCAGAGTGATCATGCCCAGGTTCCCCACCATCGTTACTGCATAGATTCCGAGGAAGAGGAAGAAGAGAGGCAGCTGCAGTTCTGGTGTGCTTGTTAATCCAGCAAGGATAAACTCAGTCACCATGGAGTGGTTTCCTGCTATCATTTCCTCTGGGAATTCCCTGTGGGAAAGGAAGAAAAAGTTAACACAGGTATCTCCCGTCCTATCACATATGGAAGTGTGAAACCAAGGTCAAGCAGTTTCAATCATGTGTATTTAATGTTATGACTACTGTGTATCTCATCAGTCAAGACAGGAGAGGTAAAAAATATAATTCTTGGAAGTAGATAAATATAAGAAATATCTATTCCTATTCATGATCTAAACTATGAGAATACATTGGTATCTATTTCATGAACAACCAAAGAAATATCTGGTGGTTTTATTGAAAATTTCCAAGAACTTTTCAAGCCTAATTTATAATTATCTCAGTCTATGTACAGAGAAACTACATTCCTATGTCACAATCATTGTAATACACATACATACAGACACATACACACACAAATGAACACATAACACAAATACACACATAACCAATTGTGTCAATGGCTGAAAGACTTTCCACAAGTAGTAACAGCATAACTTATATATGGTACAGACTTATTTTATATTATAGTAGAAAGAATAGACATCTTGATTGGACAGTAATGAATAAAACCATCTTTACATATAAATGAGTTGACCTTAGATGCAAAGTTTTAAGAAACCTCTAAGAAACTATTATCAGATTCATTCAAGATCATCAAGACTGTGGAACCAAACTCAATAGGAAAAATAATCAACTATAAAATCCATCTGCAATATCATGAAAATAATTTTTAAAACAGGAATAAAATGATAGAAATAAAAATAATTTCACTTGCAAACATAAGCATGGTTTAACAAATAAAGTTTTTCATAAATGGAATGATATGCAAAGACATTCCACATTTAAGAATCGAAAGATTCAATATTGTGGGAAAAAATATTGTTTCCTAAACTGATGTACAATTTTAGTTTCATCCTTAAAAAAATCTCAGTTCTTTCTCTGGCATGTAATGATCAAAAAATCTGACAAACATATAAGGGACATTGAATAATCAGAATAAATCTGGACAAGATGAAGGATTTTTATTTTATTTTACTTATTTTATTTATTCATTTATGTTTTTTGGAGACAGGGTCTAGTTATGCATCCCAACCTAATAGATCCACCTGGATCTGCCTTTCGGATTATGGGTCATATCACCACAGCTGCTCAAAGTGGAGGTTTTGAGCTTTCCTGTTTGAAACTTACTGTTTCAAAACTGTCATAATATAGATTCACAGATAAATTGAAGGAAATTGGCAATCTGGAAAAATTACATGTATTAATAATTAAATAATTTTAATTATTTTGATATCACTCTGTATAGAAGGAATTTTCAACAAGAGGACAATGAGGTTTAAGCATATGAAGACATTAATATGCAAGTTATTTCTCACACCATATTCAAAACTTAGCAAAACAAATGGGCTCTATCACTAACAACAATGGATCAAAATAAAAGACTAGATTTTTATTACCATGGAATTGGTGACTGTTTCTTGGATAAAGATGCCAGAAATAAATGCTATGATAGAGAAAAGTAAATTAGACTAGGTGAAAGTTGAAAAACAAATTATGTTTTAAGAGCTACCATCTATAATTTGAGAAGACAAATCTCAGTTGAAAAATATAGTTTAAAATGTTATTAGTAGACACAGCTAAGTCTTAAATCTTAATAATAAGTAATCAAACCAGAATTAGTCAGAGAATTGAGTGGTGATTCTTTTATTGGAGAGAAACAAATTACGAATATGCACTTAAATATGTCGAATTATTGCTAATTATTAACAAGCAACTCAATTCAAAACTAGGGCATGGAATTAAAAGATAATTCTCAAGAGGAAATACAAATGGCTGAGAAATATTTATTTATTTTCAATCCTCCTTCACTATCAGATAACTATATATTAAAACTAATTTAAGATTTTATTTTACCCTAGTGATAATGGCTTATGTAAAAAAAAACAAACACAAATATGTTCAATGAATGCTGCCTCATATGTAGTAAAGGGGAACATTATTTCTTGATTTTTGGAATGCAGCCACTATGGAAATCATTGTAGAAGTTCCTTAAAAAGCTCTACAGGGCCTCATGGTGGTGGTTGCTAACTCCTTTAATCACAGTATTTGGCAGGCAGATACAGGTGGATCTTTGAGTTTGAGGCCAACCTGGTCTACAGAGTGAGTTCCAGGATGGCCAGGGCTACACAAAGCAACCTTATCAATCGATAAATAAATAAATAAATAAATAAATAAATAAATAAATAAATAAATAAATAAGCTATACCGTGACCCAGGTTTGTATGTATAAAGCCTAATGTTTTTGCTAATTCTGTCATGGGTTTTTAGTTTGGGGTGGTGGATAAATACCTAAATTGAGTGTGAAGCTTCTCAACTTCCATTTTGAATGCTAGTTTTAACTGTGTATAAGTTCATTGAGTTGTATAGCCTTTGAATCTGGTTAATTTCAGTGTTGGATATTTTTATTTTCAAATTAAAATATTTGGACATATTATATTGATATTATATTTTGATATAATAAAGTAGGAAAGGACTAAAATTAGAACTCCCATATAATCCAAGTATATGTAATTTTGAAGCATAGTCGCAAATGCCTGTATATTCTACTACAGAAATATTTGCTCAACTCTCTTCATTGCTACTCTATTAAAAATTGCTAGTTTAAGAAAGGACCCTGAGATTCCATCTCACACCAGTCAGAATGGCTAAGATCAAAAATTCAGGTGACAGCAGATGCTGGCAAGGATGTGGAGAAAGAGATACACTCCTCCCTTGTTGGTGGGATTGCAAGCTTGTACAACCACTCTGGAAATCAGTCTGGTGGTTCCTCAGAATATTGGACATAGTACTACCGGAGGATCCTGCAATACCTCTCCTGGGCATATATCCAAAAGATGTTCCAACCGGTAAGAAGGACACATGCTCCTCTATGTTCATAGCAGCCTTATTTATAATAGCCAGAAGCTGGAAAGAACCCAGATGCCCCTCAACAGAGGAATGGATACAGAAAATGTGGTACATTTACACAATGGAGTACTACTCAGCTATTAAAAAGAATGAATTTATGAAATTCCTAGGCAAAAATGGATGGACCTGGAGGGCATCATCCTGAGTGAGGTAACCCAATCACCAAAGAAGTCATACAATATGTACTCACTGATAAGTGGATATTAGCCCAGAAACTTAGGATACCCAAAATATAAGATACAATTTGCTAAACACATGAAACTCAAGAAGAACGAAGACCAAAGTGTGGACACTTTGCCCCTTCTTAGAATTGGGAACAAAACACCCATGGAAGGAGTTACAGAGACAAAGTTTGGAGCTGAGACGAAAGGATGGACCATCTAGAGACTGCCATTTCCGGGGATCCATTCCATAATGGGCCATCAATGAAAAGAGAGGCCCATTGGTAATGCAAACTTTATCTGCCTCAGTACAGGGGAATGCCCAGGCCAAGAAGTGGGAGTGGGTGGGTGGGGGAGTGGGTGGGGGAGCGTGTGGAGGACTTTTGGGATAGCATTGGAAAGTAAATGAAATAAATACCTAATTAAAAAAAAGAAAGGACACACACTAATACCAATGATGCTGTAAACACAATCAGTACATCTTTTAATAACCAAATTTCTTTTATCATACTGTGATTCTTGATTTCTTGATTGTTTCATCAATATTATTAATATGAGATATACCCTGTTTTAAGTGTATTGTTAACTGTAGATATTATACAGTGTTGAACATTTTGTATCTTAACTCATTTAAAATTAGTAAAGACTAATAAAGACTGAACTTATCTACTCTGTCTCTTGCAACTCCATTCTCTGATAATCATTCCTGCAATCTCTGCCTCAGTGGGTTCTTATATAATTAGAATCATTCAACATTTTTCTTCTAGTGACTGGCTTATTTCACTCAGCACAGTATCTTGCAGATTTAATCATGTCTTTGGAAGTGGAAATGGTGATATGCATTAATGTAATAATTTTCATGTACAATCATGTGGATTCACAAAATCCTAAAGTGTAATAATAATGGAAAATGATTTATCAGAAGAACTGGTGTAGCCAAAATGAAGGAAGTGTAGGAACAGATGAACAACTGTAGCCTCCCCGTCCCAGCCTGAAACCTGCTTGTTCAGGGGCGGAGCTTGCTGCTCAATCTTTCTGCCATGCCCACTGCTGGAGCCTGCCGCTTTGCTGTTCTGGAGCCATCATGTGTTCACCTGCAACCTTACTCCAAGATGATTTGGCGGGGATCGGGCCCCTCTCCCTGCTTCATAACTGAGTGTCAGAATAGTAAAATTGAGCTTTCATCAGGATTTTGTCTTAGCTACATCTTCTCTTCCAGGTTTCCAAGATGCCTTTCCAGACTAGAACCCAGACATGTGAGCCACTGGCCGGACACAACAAACACCTAGTTTCATAGTATATATAATGATAGGGTTATAAATTATAGTTCTCCACTGTGATTGAAGTATATTTGAAATTAGCTTACATGTAGTATGCATGTAACTAGGAAAAGAAACTAAGATTGTCTTTATCATGTTTAAGAACAGTGTTGTAGCCTTTGAGATGCATTTTGTGTTGTCAACAAAATATCTCAGCACCAAACAAACCTGTAAGAAATTCAAGAAGAAGGAAGACCAAAGTGTGGGTATTTCAGTCCTTCTCGGAAGGGAGAACAAAATACTCACGAGAGCAAATATGAAGAGAAAGTGTGGAACAGAGACTAAAGGAAAGGCCATCCAGAGACTGCCCCACCTGGGGATCCATCCCATATACAGTCACCAATACCAGACACTATTGTCGTTGTCAAGTAGTCCATGCTGACAGGAGCCTGATATAGATGTCTCTGGAGAGGCTCTGTCAGAGCCTGACAAATACAGAGGCAGATGCTCACAGGCAACCATTAGATGGAGCATAGGGTCCCCATTGGAGGTGTTAGAGAAAGGACTGAAGGAGCTGAAGGGTTTGCAACCCCATAGGAAGAACAATACTATCAACCAGCCAGATTCCCAGGGTCTAAACCACCAACCAAAAAGTACACATGGAGGGACCCATGGCTCCAGCTGAATGTGGAGCAGAGGGTGGCCTTGTCAGGCATCAATGGGAGAAGAGGCCCTTGGTTCTGGGAAGGCTCTATGCTCCAGCGTAGGGGAATACCAGGACAGGGAGGCGGGAGTGGGTGGGTATGTGGGGGAGCATCCTCATAGCAGCAGGGGGAAGGGGGATGGGATATGGAGTTTCAGGGGCCAACCAGGAAAGGGGATAACATTTGAAATGTAAATTAGGAAAATATCCGATTTTTTTTTTTTTAAAAAGAGAAGTTACTAGCTTCAAAACATGAGAGATATTCTTAGCTGCTGTTACGAAACCCCCATCTGGTCTTGAGAACAGAATTCATTTAGATCCTCCAACATTCTGGGCATGAGAAGGTATTAGAATACATTGGATTCACATACTCACTTTCTCTCTACTTGGAAACCAGGTGAATTTTAGAGCAAAGAATCCTTTCAGGGAAATGGTGCTTCAGGTTGTTGATGCTGGAAGTCTACAATAAAATCCTCTGCTTTGCTTTTGCTTAGGGACAAAAATTCAAAACTTATATTTTGAGTAGCCCAAATAACCATTGCAAAACCATTGCTGGGGTCCTCCTCACAGCTTCATAGAGCACTTACATGAGTAAACTTACCTTTACAAAGATTTTTAAAACATAAGTGCTGCCATAGAAATGTGTAGGAGGAAGCTCCTTTGAGATTTTTCTGCCCTTTTGTGTGAGCTACTAGAGAAGAGCAATTAAGATTTCTTCTCTTATTTTTTGAATGTTACACTGATCCCTTGGGTGCAAATCTCTGTGTTTTGAAATTGTAGCAATTATTATCTTAATGGCTAGAAAACAAGTCCCCAAAGACATCATTGTAAGAATATTTTTCTATCTATCTATCTATCTATCTATCTATCTATCTATCTATCTATCTATCTATCTATTTATCTATCTACCTACCTACCTATCTGTCTATATACCTATCTAATCTATCTTGTGTGTGTCGGGTGGGTGTGTAGGCATGATAACAAAGTCACAGTACAATTAATTTGTTACTTTCAATTTTCTCCTTCAACTCTGAAGTGCCTGGAGTCAGATTCTGGCTATTGGCCTCAATAGCAGGCATTTTTTTAACCACTAAACTCCATGATATATATTTATATATTCCATGATATAAAAAAGGTCTTTATGACAATGTTTCCCATTGCAATCTAGAATGTTTGAGGCCATAGTGTCAATATTTTTATGTTCATTTAAGGTTTGAATAAATAAATAATAATTTTTGATTGTTATTGTAGTTTGCTCTTTTCATATTTCATTTTCAACTTAAAAACAACTTGATATGCAATATTAATAAGGAGCTGAGGATGAATATTTCTTAAGTAAATCTGGAATTGAGTAGAGATTAAAAAGTTAAATTAAGTGAACTTTAGTAAAAAAAAAAATTGTTCATAAATGGCCTTCTGCTAAGGCTGTTGGTGGGGTAGTCTGAAGCACTGTTGCCAATGATGTAAATTTAATAAATAAATAACAGGGCAGTGTGTCATGGAAACTGTTTCTTGAAATGAAAATTTACAACACTAATAAATTATGGTATTAAATAGAGTAGGAAACTTGTATGAACAATATTCAGTTAACTATATATATATATATGTATATATATATTCATGCAAATATAGAAAATGTAAATATATTTCTATGGAAAGTTTGTATTACACACATATATCCTAGTTTAGGTAGTTAGAAGCAATGGTACCAAAGAGCATATCTAACTTCTATGGGTGTACTGAGTATGTAATACTACTGTTCTTCCACAAACACCCAGAAGGACTTTGAGGAAAAATGTAGTAGTAGATAATAGCAATTCTGGGCAAGGAAATTAGGATTTTTAAAAAAGTATATCTTCAATGCAAGGAAGCAACATAGTGCTAAAATAAATTAGTAGGAAGATTTTAAAGGACACAGGCATGATAGAAATATGTTTCTAATAGCCAAGGAGAAAACATGATCACAAAAAGGAAAAGAACTAGTAATGTAATATAAATTAAAATATAAATAATATTTATGCATCTATATTGATTTAAATGGGTAACAAAAATAGTAATGATATTTACTGACAAACAGCACAAAAGAATTACACAAAACTCATTTAAGCTTGCTCCTCTCCAACAAGTGACATATAATAGCCTATTCCATAAAGTTGTTTGTATATAATTACTAAGTATTGTAGGGAAATAGGTCTTCCGGGTAACTAGACCTTAGAAGAGAGGGCTAGCTAAGACAAATCTAGTTTACTGTGATCATCGCTGGTCACCCTGACTACTGTCACATTGTATTATTAAGAATCTACTCATCAGATTTAATTACGTGCTACTCATCACTCAGCTACCACTGTCAACCAAGGTTCACAACTGTATATAGCTGCTACCCCAACTGCTCCTTTCCCTATTCATCCAATCTCATCAGTTTCATAAATCACCTGTGCTTTTAAGTTCCATCACCACCTCTATCCCATTATAACAACAATACAGGCCCTAGTTCCATCAAAAGAAAAATATAACCTTAACATCAAACCACCTTAAAATAATTCAGTGAGAACATCAAGTTTCAGAATATTCCTCCATAGCCATAGCAGTCATCATCAAACACAATTAGCATACCACCCACATACATTAAAACTTAAAAACTAACCCCTAAGGCCTATGGAAACAAAACAACCCATATACCCACTAATAATTGAATCTAGTTTCCCCATGTATAGGAAAGGCTTTAATACAAATGCTAAGTACTCCATTCAAATAATAAACCTAAAATAAATATTATTAGTCATTATTTCCCCATAGCATTTAACTATGACTAAGGACATGGAAAATCATTACTGTAACTATAAAAACAGTAATGACATGTATCTCCATAAAATACCCATTACTCAAATTATCAACCACACTTTTATTGATCTTCTATCTCCACCTAATATTTTAACATAATGAAAACTTTGGTTTCAGCTTAGGTATTTGGCTAATCCTTCAGATCATCACCTGTCTACTCCTGGACATATATTATAATCTAACACAGTAAACAGCACTCTCCTCAGTTATCCATATTTGCCAGTGACAATTTATCTACACAGGGGACAAGTGAAAACTTTTATGACACATAAGCCATACATTAAGTGTACCTACATTTTGTGATGTGGTATCTCTTATTCCCTTGAAAACAAACAAACAAAAAAGCACATCACTTTGTTTCATAGGTCTTAATTTTTGGATCACGTGCCCACCATGCTGATGGCAGTATTAATATAGTCTGCCTAAAAGCTAACAATAATGACTCTAGATACAATGTAATGAAAATTAAAATGTTTTATGTGGTCTTTCTCTAAACACACACACACACCATAGTTATTCTCCATCTAAAGATAAATATTCCCGCTTACTCTTCTGCAAGTCTACAAAATACTTTACTAGTTCTCTGACAGCTATCAAAACCATCACAAAGAACACAGAAAGGTTCTCATAGAGCCTGAGATGTCAAAAAACACAAAAACAAAAACAAAAACAAACCCTAATTGCAATATGAGATCTAAGAAAAAAGATATTAGTTAAAATCTAAGAATAAGTTGTTTTATTTCCCCAGGAAAAGTTCACGCAATGTCCCTATAGACTCATGATTTGAGATATTGATTCCCAGATGATATCTCTATTGGAAAATTTTAGGAAAGTTTTAAGATTGAACCTGGAAAAGTGCTTGCATCATAGGTGTGAGGACCTCAGTTTGGATCTCCAGAATTCAGCAAAAAGACAAACAAACAGCATCAGCAGCAACAACAGCAACAATCACAAAAAACAGAAGGTCAAACATGTGTACACTGTAACCTCAGCTATGGCAAGAAGGGTGTCAGAGATAGGTGGATTCCCTGTAGCTCAGTGACCAGCTAGCCTAGCATAATGGGACAATTCTAGGACAACGAGATATTCTGTTTCAAACAAAAGATGAAAGGTTTATAGGGAATGCCATCTAATAACCTAAGTAATTCTCTTACCCTCCTCATTCCACACATTGTTAAAGGTGTGGTATATCAGAATAAGAAATGAACATATGTCAGACTCTAGTAAACAATATTAAATTCACAGGGTACAGGTGTTTCAATGGTAGCAACTTGCTAAGTAATGGAGTTTTTGTTGATTATCTGACCAACTGCTAATTTAGATATCCTCTCCCCCTTCCCCCTTGCCCCTTCCCCCTCTCCCTCTCCCCCCTCTCCTCTCCCCCCTCTCCCTCTCCCCCCTCTCCCTCTCCCTCTCCCTCATCTCTGTTTGTCTGTGTGCGTTTGTGTGTGTGTGTACACATGCATGTAGAAGCCAGAAGAGGGCATTGAATCTCCTGAACTTGAATTCTTGAATTACAGGCAACTATGGGTGCTGGGAATCTGTTATCTGGAAAAATAGAAAGTGTTTTAAAGTACTGAGCTGCCTCTCCACCTTTATTTTAGTCCAATCTTAATTACTCTCCAATATTGACTCTCCAATCACACGTTGCACAGTAAAGATACTGTTAGATAATGGCTGCAAAGGGTTTAAGAGGTCCCTGCCCAATTCAAGAGGTTTCAGAATGCAAGCTTAGAGAAAAGCTAATTCATCTGTATTGATAAGAAAAGGAAAGGGTGAATATTAGCCCAGAAACTTAGAATACCCAAGTTACAATTTGCAAAACACAAGAAAATCAAGAAGGAAGACCAACGTGTGGCTAATTCATTCCTCCTTAGAATAGGGAACAAAATACCCATGGAAGGAGTTACAGAGACAAAGTTTAGAGCTAAGACAAAAGGATGGACCATGCAGAGACTATGCCACCTGTGGATCAATCCCATAATCAGCCACCAAACACAGACACTATTGCACATGCCAGCAAGACCAGTAAGGACCCTGATATAGCTGTCACTTGTGAGGCTGTGCCAGGGCCTGGCAAACACAGAAGTGGATGCTCACAGTCATCTATAGGATGGAACACAGGGCCCTCAATGGAGGAGCTAGAGAAAGTACCCAAGGAGCTGAAGGGGTCTGTGACCCTATAGGTGGAACAACAATATGAACTAACTAGTACCCACAGAGCACATGTCTCCAGCTGCATATGTAGCAGAAGATGGTTTAGTTGGCCATCATTGGGAAGAGAGGCCCCTTGGTCTTGCAAACTTTATATGCCCCAGTACAGGGGAACACCAGGGCCAAAAAGGGGGAGTGGGTGGGTAGGGGAGCAGGGCGCGGGGGTGGGGGGAGGGTATAGGGGGATTTTCGGGATAACATTTGAAATGTAAATGAAGAAAATATCTAATAAAAATTGAAAGAAAAAAAGAAAGGAAAGGAAAGGACAGCAGTGCAAGATCTAGCAAAGCCTGCTTATGTGTGTCACAGGCTTGAGAGTAAAGATACAGAGTTGAGTCCAGCTGCAAAGGAGTAGGGAACAGCTGAATGCAGGTGAAAGAATGGACAGATAATGAATGCATGGCAAGTACAGACTTGTGCCCTTCTCAGAGCATTGAGTAGGCTAAAACAAACCCCTGATGGTTTTACAACCTGGCTAGAGTAGGTACCTGGCCTCACTGCATTTGCATTGTCCTATGGAGCTTTGAGGAGTTGACTGCCTGCTGAGCCTGTTTTACAACTCAATCCAGCTAAAACAAAAGGATGAGTCTGTGGGTTTTGCCTATATAAACACAAAGCTGAAAATTAAACTTTGAGCCTTGATCATCCTTCTCTAGCCCTCTGTCCTTTTTCATTTTCAGCTTCTCTTTCAGGTACTCAGTTCTCAGTGGCTTCTGGACAGCTACACAGATGAGTGAACAAGTGGCTGGGGTGTTGAATAGGCTGTACCAAGAATGGGAACCATGCTCAGCTGAAGTCCTGGGAACAGTTGTGGGTTCTCTGCCTGTAGATCTTCTTTTGCACACAGTATATGGTCAGTTGACAGTTTGATGGTAGCTATCATAATTGCCCACCTCCTAATAAGGTCCAGGTGGAAAAGATACACCCATACCTTGGTGTGTCGTGTCCAGTAATTCTGGAGCTTAATTTCCTTGATACATCTTAGTATACATATCACTATAGCTTCAATTCATCCATCCAAATGAATTTATACAGAATAAGTCATTTATCAGTTTGCATTGCGTGGATGGTGTCAGATAGATGGTGCATTCATATATCTACCCAGGTACATAGTCATCTCCTGTACACCTGGGGGGCATGCTGCTGGAGCTGAAAGAGACTTAGACTGCGACAGAGAATAATGGAGACCAAGACACGTTTTCTGTTCAAGGCCCACAAGTTTACTAAGAGACCATGCTTATAAGGGGGACACCACCCCACCCCCTACCCCCCACTCCCCCCCATCCCCCACTGCCAGTCCGCTCTTGGTGCCTGGAGCCATTCTGTCATCACTGGGTCGCCAGGCTGGTTGCTTAATCAGGAATCTCTCAGGAAGACAGGTTCAGCCTCTCCGCAGGTAGCAGAATCTCATGGTAGTTGACACTTCAAAAGGCTTATCTTCTGGATTCAGCAGGGCAGCTGTTTGTAACAATATGCATAAAACCTATGTGAGCCCAGGCCAGACCAAACCCCAGCATAGAGATGGGGAGTGAAAATGAAGCTTTACACCTAGCTGATGAGCAATTGGAAATTTATGGCTTCTGGAAGAGAGCCAGTTATCTCTAAGAGAGTAGTCCCTAGTAAGTGGACAATGCTCTAACAGAATATTGGAGCAGCACAATATGGTTTTGTTGCATTCTCAAAACATACAAAGGACACTGAGTTGAATGTATAAGGGGGGAGGATGGATCTGGGAGGAATAGGAATAAGGGCAGTATGATAAATAATATGTACAAAATTCTCAAATGTGTGTGTCTAAAAGGATTTATTAGGAGAAAATTTTGTTTTCTTAGATTTGGAATATGACCACTACTTGCCATTAATTAGAAAACAATGTTCCAGTTCTAACTTTTTACATGAATTAATAACCCATATTTTACATTTGTAAAAATGTTCCTTATGAATATGATATTTTATGTGAGTCA
Organism: Mus caroli; assembly: GCF_978045245.1. Classification (NCBI taxonomy): domain Eukaryota; kingdom Metazoa; phylum Chordata; class Mammalia; order Rodentia; family Muridae; genus Mus; species Mus caroli. Next base: position 37,353,114 of record NW_028227266.1, on the reverse strand, counting down.
AAAAATAATATCTCCTTATCATGGGGAAAATAGTATAAAATTATCAGAAAAACAGAGTTTTCTACTGGAAAGTGTTTTTTCAAACCATAGATTCTGATCAGTGTTTGCTCTTCCTCATCTCCTCTACCAAATCCTCCCCACCTCCCCACCCTCCAGTTCCACACTTCTTATCTCTCTGTCTTTAGAAAACAAACAGGCTCTGTCTTTAGAAATCAAACAGGAAAATAAAAATATAACAACAACAACAAACAACAACACTAACACCCAGAACAAAAGAAATGAAGAAAGAAGGACACAGAGAATGTACAGAAGGAGAAACATGTCCATGCAAACACACACACACACATACGTGCGCGTGCACACACATACACACACACAAACAAATCACATGAAAACAGGAAAAATATGCAAGAAAATAACAGAAAGGTTAAAAAAAAAGCCCAAAGAAATCAAAACGAGACAAGAAGATCTTCAAAAATTCCACTGAGTTTGTATTGTTGGTCATGTGTTTGTCATAGCACCAAACTTGGATTGAGATATCTGCACAAATATATGCTGACTTAGTCATGTTTGTAATTTGAGTATGTCACACTATCATGATATTTAATTCTCAATAAGAAAAAGCACTTATACCTTTTATTTACCAATGCTCTCTAATACAGATCTTCACATTTAATAAAACTTGTATAGCACTTTTGTATTTTTGTGAAAATTATTTATTTCAGAGATCAAACTTTCAAAGGTTGGGCAGTACACTTCTTTGAAAAATGCCATATAATCAAGATACTGAGAATATTAAAAGATATGATCATACTTACTTATTCCCCAAATAGCTAAAAGAGCTATGTCCTATGCCTATAAAGCACAATAACCATATAATGCTTTGATGGATTTAAATATATATTTATAGGTTTTCCAGGTTGCCTTCTTTGGGTGAACTCTGAGACATTCAAGAATTGTTTCTTTTTTCTTGTGTAAACCCATTCCTCACTGACAACCATTTTCCCTCACCAAAATGATCACATACTAACAATAATCTCATGACCAGACATACATTTTTGTCTCTGTACACGTTCCAAAACAAAACTCATAGATATGGTATATTTTTGCTATGATAAATATTTCTTTATACATGAAACTTCTTTTTTTGAAATAACTTATTTAGAGCAAGTTTAACATCCCTATTTCTCAGGCTATAGATCATGGGGTTCAGCATGGGCACAATAGTAGTGTAAAACACAGAGGACACTTTGCCTTTGTCTTTGGAGCTGACAGAGAAGGGCTGCAGATACATGAATGCCAGGGAACCAAAGAAGACAGAAACGGCAGAGAAGTGGGAGCTACATGTGCTGAAGGCTTTGAATCTGCCTTCTGTGGATTTGATACGGAGGATACTAATAATGATGAAGATGTAAGAACCCAGGATAGTCAATGTTGGAATAAAGATATTGAAAGCACTGAGAGACAGGAGTACTACCTCATTGACATAAGTACTGGAGCAGGCAAGCTCCATCAATGGGAAAAGATCACAGAAGTAATGGTTTATTATATTATCCTTACAGAAAACCACTCTTAGCATGCAGAAAGTATGAATTGCTGCACCAATGAAGCCCATGCCATATACCCCACCTACCATCCAGGAACAGACTTGGTAAGACATGGTGACATTATAAAGCAAGGGGTTACAAATGGCAACATAGCGGTCATATGCCATTGCAGCTAACATATGACACTCAGATATAACAAAAGCAATGAAGAAATAGAGCTGAGTCATACATTCCTGATAGGAGATGACATTTTTTGTTGTCACAAAGTTCACAAGCATTTTAGGGGTGATTATTGTGGAGTAACAGAGGTCAATAAAAGATAGACTGCTGAGAAAGAAGTACATGGGGGTGTGCAGGTGCGAGCTGAGCAGGATCAGGATGATCATGCCCAGGTTCCCCAACACTGTGAACAGGTAGATTCCAAGGAAGAGGAGGAAGAGGGGCAGCTGCAGCTCTGGTTTGTTTGTTAACCCAGCGATGATGAACTCAGTCACTCTGGACTGATTGCTGTATGCCATTTCTTCCTAAGAGTTCTATTTAAGAAGTAAAAAAAAAAAAAAAAGTTATATATTTATTGTGCTTCCATATACTGAAGTATAATACAGAATTTAAGTATTTGGGGACAGACACTACCATTTCTCTGACAATAACTTGTGCATGTTAGATGACAAAAAAAGGAATTCCTAAATTAAGTAATATGTGAATAACAGGTATATCTAAGCCATCTGCCTCCATTTGTGTTCTATTGCAGAGGAGTTTGTTCATGCTTGGTCTCAAACACTTGAAGGCTAGGTATTATTACTTTGTTTTCAAGTTTTTAGAACTCTATGTACCTTACTTACAATACTCTCACTTCCTCTATTTATAAATATTTCAGATTAAAATATGTATATCAGTCATAAGAGACCTCAACCAATACTACTGGAAGATTCCTATGGAAATTTAATTTACAAATGAAATAAAAACCCCTTGCACTTTTATTCAGTATTGAATCAGAGCTTTTATTTTGGTAATTAATTGAGAAAATAATATAAGACATTTTTATGTATAAAGCAAACATGGAGTATCTTCTTATAAGTAATGTTGCTCTATATAGAAAATTCTGAACAGTATAAATACCCAAATGTATATCTATTGAAGTAGTGCATAAAGTTAGTAAGGATGTTCAAAAGAGATCAAGAGAAAACTCAAGAATCATACAATGTATTTCAAATATGTAATTTTGTAAAATCCTTGTGAGTAAAAACATAAGCCGGCTGGTGAGATGGCTCAGCAGGTAAGAGCACCCGACTGCTCTTCCAAAGGTCCTTAGTTCAAATCCCAGCAACCACATGGTGGCTCACAACCATCTGTAACAAGATCTGACTCCCTCTTCTGGTGTGTCTGAAGACAGCTACAGTGTACTTACATATAATAAATAAATAAATCTTAAAAAAAAAAAGAAACTTTTCATCTAGGGCTGGTGAGATGGCTCAGCAGGTAAGAACACTGACTGCTCTTCCAAAGGTCCTGAGTTCAAATCCCAGCAACCACATGGTGGCTCACAACCATCCGTAAGGAGATCTGACTCCCTCTTCTGGAGTGTCTGAAGACAGCTACAGTGTACTTACATATAATAAATAAATAAATAAATAAATAAATAAATAAATAAATAAATAAATCTTAAAAAAAAAACAAAAAAACAAAAAAAAAAACAAAAAAAAAAAAACATAAGCCACAGTAGTTGAAAGGAGTTAGAGCTATGTAAATAGAATTCAAAGCTTCAGCATTCTAAAAATGAACAAAAAACCTAAAATGTCATACAAATTCAGTGTAATTTCTGTGAACTCACAACTCTGCTTGTGTAAATATTGATGCACATGCATACAATGCATAGAGAACATGTGTTGGTTCAGAAAAATCAGAGAAAATTAGAAAGACAGGAGTAACTTGGGTATTGTACCTTTCCCAACTTGAACATTGTTTTAAGCATTACAACACCAATATGGTGTCATATTGATTTAAGCATACATACACAAATCAATGAAATGATATAGACATTCTAAAAACATCTGTGAAGAATTAATTCCCTATAAAGATTTTATAACATTCCAGTATTGATAGTAATTTTTCAACATATGGTACTGAATTCATTACATAGATCCTTTAAATCAGTAAAATTAATTTAAAATGGGTACTGGAAATAAACATAAGAGCCAAAGAAATAACAATAATATTGATGATGATGAAAATGATAAACCAACAGACTATAAATCTTTGCACGTTCAGAATTATTGTAGATTTTTTTTGTAAGAAGCCCAAAGCAGAGACAATCATACAAATTAGTAAACTGAGTTCTTTAAAAAAAAAACAACCATATGTGCTTTATAAAACACAAGGAATATCTTGAAAAGATGAAAGACAGAATGAGAAAAACTTTCAAGGAATATATTTGAAGAAGAAAGTTTAAGTAGTGTACATAAAGAACACATACAATACAACAATTAAAAGGACAAAGACTCTATTTATAATGATCAAAAGGTGTGAGTAGCCATTCATCCATTGAGGATACACACATGGCCAATAATCATCAGGCAAATCTATTCAATAATGGATGGACAAATGCAGTATACTTTGACCATAAAAAGGGACACTCAATAAAGATGCCTGAAGACATGAGAGTCTGAAGCATACTAAATGAAATGAAGCAGACAAAGGTAATATATTATAGGACCCATTTTACAGTAAGTGTCAAAAATAGGCCAATTCATACACAGAGAGAACTTTCTGCCAAGTTCTGGGGAAAGCAGAGACTGACATGACTGTGGTAATGAGGCTTTAGTTAGGAAGATATCAATGAAATGTTCTACCATGGAACATGATATTGTCTATATGAATATAATCCAAGGATATGCTAAGCACATTGAACTATATAATGGAAAAATAATATATATATATATATATATATATATATATATATATATATGTGTGTGTGTGTGTGTGTGTGTGTGTGTGTGTGTGTGTGTGTGTATAATTGACACTGGCATATGCCTTCCAACACAACCTGCTGCTTTGTTATCCTCCTGGAAACTATTCCAATCAAGACTTTGCTTCATGCCAAATACACACATTAGCATTTTATCTGTGCTTTTCTCTCCAATAAGTATCTAAAAAGTGTTTTGATGACTCATATGCTAGTACAATCACTAAGTGATTTGTTCTCTCTAATATGTAAACAAGAAAACATAAGCTTTTGTTTTTCTTTGTGTGTGTGTATATGTATGCTAGTAAGGTGTGTGTGTGTGTGTGTGTGTAGAGATGTATGGGCCATGATATGATGTAGAGATCAGAGTACAACTTTTGGGTATGGGTCCTTGCCTTTCCACATTCTTGAGACAAGGTCTCTTTGCCTAAACAATCCAAGGATAATGAGTTTCTTTAACCCCTGTAGTTTCTTCTACCTGTCTCCTATTTTTCAGCAAGGTGCTAGGATTACAATTATTACTATTGCTGATTTTTCTACTGGGTTATGGGGATCCTTACTAAGGTCTCCAGGCTTGTGTAGCAAGTGTATTCACCCACTGCATAATACTCTCAACCCCATGCCCTTGTAACCACTAAATGATAATGAGTTAAAGACACAAGACACATAATTTAAACTGTTTCTTCCGTATTTCTTATGAAAGGAGCAAAATGAACATCAGGACAAAACAGAACATGAAACAATGAACTTTTCAGTGGGATCTGCAAAACATATAGCTATAATTATAAGAAAATCAAATGATGTCCTCAATAACTTGCCTCATATCTACACTCTTCTAACTGCACAGTTGGCCATCTCCTGTCAAGGATCACCATCTCCAATTCTAGCTTGAAGGATGTCTAGAGGTTACTGTTATTGATTCATAAAAAGTCTAATGGTCTAATGTAACTGATGTGTTCAAGTCATCATTGTCAAATCCTTTACTAATTTTATATCATGTGTTTTACAGAGTGCTTACATATACATACATAAGTATGAGTTGAATGTGTCCCCCAAGGTTATGCTAGGAATTTTGTCTCCAGTGTAATAGTGAGGAGAAGGGAGAACATTAAAAAGGAGACCACTTTATAAGATCACCTGTTTAAGGAGAGGAAAGTAAGTTTGTTGTCACATGTGCAGATATGTAGCATAGGAATGAGCTTGGTTTCATGTGCACACTCTAGTGCTCTAGTCTTTGTACTCTTTGTACCCTTTGTCCTTCATTGTCCCACAAAGTACTATTTACCCTCTGACATTGAACTTCCAAGCATTCAGGAACTAGAGACAGATGAATTTCTGATCATTATATATTGGCTATTTTAGAATGTAGGACTGTGTTAAATCAGCGAATAACAGACACAGACACAAATCATACAATTCTAAGTGTTTAACTGGCAAGGTGAATGGTTTTTCTGCTCTCTTTGCTTCTCACCAGCTGTCCCAGGAAGCACTAGTCTTCATCCCGTTATCTGCATTATGTCTTGCAAAGTCTTTGTGGCTTTGAGAGTAGTCAGGACTCCTGACCCATGACAGGTAGCTAAGCTAAACTGAATCTGTTTCAGACAAAAGTCTCTTAGTCCTGAAGCTTTGTATTCAGCTCTGTTAATGCCATCTGCCTAGTTGCATGTCTTTGAACTTAGCAGAGAAGTGCAAGAACTTCTGCATTAGTTAATCAGTTTCCCCCTGTGTTATGAATGAGTCATCATCAAGACACCTAAATGGTTTAATGAGATGAAGCTTTATTTGGATGGATCTTAAGAGTGCTATTGAGTAGAAATGACACACAATGAACCCTATTTCATATACATTGTTGGATCAGTTCATGTATATCAAAGTCTCCTAACATTGTCACCACATTCTAGGTCATCATTACATGCATCCTCTACTAAAGGTTTTAGGTCATTTTTTGCTAGTGCTCTTTAAAGGTGTTCAGAATGCTTATTAAGCAGAAATGTAACTTAAGTCTAAGTCTAATACTTTACCATAAACCACAAGCAATATACTATACAATGTATCATACTTTATTCTTGCAACATTAGTAAGAATTTTACTTGATTGGAAAATTCCTCCCTGTCTAGTCCACTTCTCATACTCTAGGAAAGACTTTTATGTTCTTTTCCTTGGATTTGACTTTTATACTTACCCTATGTATGTGAGTAGCTGAACATTTCTTCTTGTTTTTTTACATCATTATTTCACTTGGCATATCCTTCGCATTTCCATGTAATTTCAGATAGATTTCCTTCTGGAAATAAACATTTGGTTATTTCCCTGAGACTGGCATGGTGACTCAACACAAATATACTCTTGCTCAGGCATTTTCAGGGGGGTTGTTTTCTGGTGATCTTGCTAGGTTAATACAATCAAAGGTTTATGTAGTTTTGCATTATGTTAATTATTTTATATGTCATTAGTCATCTTCTGCACATTACATAGTTATGCTTGTCTCTAAAATAAAATACAACATTGCCTTGTTATGTGAACCCAGGAAACATCTAAAATTGCCTTTTAGGGTGATAAAATATGAATTATTATTCTGTAGAAATTTAGTATTTCAACAATTTTGAAAACACACTTTATCAACAGCTTAGCTGGTATCATTCACAAAATTATTATGAAATTTATAGACTAAGACAATTTTTGCTAATGTTTCAGGAAGATATTACATGGAGGTGAATGTGAATTAATAGTAAGACAATTTAATGGAGATAAGCAGAAATGCTGTCATGAGAATTAAAGACAGAAATACATAGGTGACAAGGTCTCTGCTCCTCAAAATCTCTAATACTGAATGCAAAGGGGAGGCAGAGAATTGTACACCATGATGGGAAGTCCACAAGAGCATGGTTGCTGTATGCCTGGCTCAGAATGTGAACAACGGATGCTTTTTAAATGAAAATCAAGTCTAGAAGAACTAAAAGAAATAACATAAATATGCACAGTTTTCAGTGATAGCAAGTATTACTATCACAAGTTTTGGTATTAAATTTTGGATTCATAAAAATAACAAAGTTAATTAATCATTTCAAAAAGGTTATTAAAAGAAACAGGGGCTCTAACAGTGAAAATGATAGACACAGAACTTAAATACCACCAGATGAACCATATTGATTTGTATATGTGTTTAATAAGTGTTGTATAAATTGAAATTATCCAGTAAAACTTACTGTTCCCCTAGTATTGGTATGACCAGCAACAGATCAATTTTACACTTATTGTATGTGACTTTAAGCATATTTTTGCCTATATCAAAACTTATTAGGCTTAAGATTGGAATAAGTATAGGTAGAAGTATGAACATGGTCATCATTCCTGCAATTTGATGTGCTATTGGGAGATATGAATGATCATTGTCTGCCAATGTGGAGAAATTCTGACAATACCTGTGCTTTAGAGTTCAAGATGGGACTCTAAAGTTCTGAGTTTGGAGTGGAGCAAGGAGAAATGAAGTTCACAGGCTCACATTTTCTTTCCCTGAAAACCTGTTTCACTGTGAGATGCAAGCTGCAGGCTCAATACTTTTTCTGCAAGATCTCTCTTCATTTGTTGATGCTGATAAACCACAGTAAAACTACAGCTTTCCTGTACGTCAGGGATCAGTAGGCAAATCTCTCCTTCTGAGTAGTGCACATGCACAAACAATTGCAATGACCCGATTGCCCTCCAACTTACCTGAATCATATTATTGTCACATAGCATTTCATACTGAGCTTTCATTAACATTATATGTAAAAAAAAATTCTCTCAAGGTTTCTTTCCACAAGGGATGGTTGTTGTGAGACAAGAACAATTAAAGTTTCATTTATTATCCTTTTTATACAACTCATTAATTCCCACAAGTGCAGTTTTTCCCCCTCAAAACTATGTCTACAATTAAGTTAAAGTCTAGAACCCAAGGCTTAAAGATACAGTTGTAGGAGGTCTTCACAATTTAAAAAACAGTTTCTGAAATATTGGAGAAGATGAGTTTAGTCTTTTTCAGTTTTTAAGGGTTGGAGTAATAGAAAATAATTTGTAATTGCTGTTAAATGTTGCTAACTAGGGACTGGAGCAATGTCTGGGCAATTTAGAAAACGTGACTGCTCTTGGAGAGTTCACTCCACAGCACCCATGTGTTCACAAATGCCTGTCACTGTAGCTCCAGAAAAACATGAGGCCCTTTTCTGGCCTCCATGAGAACCCATACTCCCAGAGACATAGATACATAAGTTGAAGGAAAATAAAACCTTAAGAAAACATTTTAAAAATTGTAACATTATATTTTCTTATTATTTTGTGACATTTCAAAATATAACTTCACTGGAAGGGCTAGAGATGAAAATGCTGATGTAAGTGTGAGAATGGGTATCAACTGTAGAATTAAATTCAATAAAACAAAATAAGATGTTTTGGATAACTTCTAATGCCAGGAAGAAAAAAAAACACCCAAAAATAAGAAAACAAAAAAAACTGGAATAATATAATATGAGGTATCAAACAGACCTAAATACAGTAGGAAAAAATGGTTTCAAATATATAAACTTCAATAACTTCAAGGACAATATGAAGTCACTGGTAGTGGAAAATTAATCAGAATAAAACTGGTATCCATGCATTCATGGAGACATGCAAATGACAAAAAAATAAGTGATTAAGGGATAAGGGCAAATCCTCAATACAGAAAAACTTCCGATAATTTATGCAAGCACTCTGTTCTAAAACAAATGGAGCACAATCATGCACCCCTCACAGGGCCCCGAACACTGGTTCTTGATATGGAGTGAGGAAAACCACAGTGACAAAACAGAGTGACCTAAAACCCACCAACTCATTCAGTACAATCAACATTCTGAACAATATCTAACTAGTATTCTCAAAACTACTAAACTTATGACAAAAAGGACAATTCAGACAGTAAACAGGAGCTCAAGATGCCATGGAAACTGCCATTAGACAACTAGAATGGAATTCTCAATAGCAAAAATGACAGTGAGACAAAATAAGAAAGACTAAATAAAACAGAAGGCATGAATAAATAAACAAACATTAAATTAAATAGTTGGATGTTTGAGTATTTAAAGATATTTTGTTTACTCTTTGATGATTTTGTATATTGTATTTTTTATGATATTAGTTCACCTTTACCATCTTCTCTCAAACTCACCTCCCCATTCCATGTCCACTCTATCCTGATGTTTCATTCTTTTTTTAAAAATACATTGAGTGCAGTCTGTATTACTCATATATTCACTTTTTTGGGGTGGATATCCACCAGATTATGGTTGACTCTAATAAAAAACAACCCTTCTCTCATCAGCTACCAATTTCTACAATTTGTACACTCCAGCAGTGCTGGGACTTTGCATGACTTGAGCTTGTAAAGGTCTTAGACATGCTGCTACAACCTCTATGATTTCACATCTACAAATGTCCTTCAAAGGGTGTTTTCTTGTAGTCAGTCACTACACCTGACTTTCTCATTCTTACTAGTTTTTTGATTGTTTGTTTATGTGCTTATTTGTTTGTTTTTCCAGTGTGATGCCTGAACATCCCAAGGGGCTTTTTACTATGGTTGTACTTAGGGCTTAGCACTCTTTGATCATTTCTCTTCTGCACCCCAACTACTGTAGGATTCTGTTTGTATCATAATCTACTGCAAAAACAAAACAAAACAAAACACACAAAAAAACCTTCTCTGATGTTGGGAGATGCACCAACTTATGACTGATTAGCGTTACTGAGTGTGGCATTTTGATGGTTGTAGGTGACAAAGATAGGGTATTAAATACATAGGAAATCTCTCTATTAATCTTGTCAATCTCTCTGTAAGTATAACCTTATTCTAAGATAAAAGTTGAAGGTCAAAAATTCTGCTTATTTTCTTGAATGAAAGTTAGAAAAAAAAAAGGAAGAAAGGAAGGAAGGAAAGAAGAAGGAAAAGAAGAAAAGGGAAGAAGAAATTCCTAAATCATTGTTATGTCTTTTCTGTGCCTCTACATCTTTAGGCACTTTTTTTTCTTTATTTTTCTTTTCTTTTATTGGATATTTTATTTATATTTCATCTTATCCCCTTTCCCAGTTTTCCCTCTGGAAACCCACATCCTATCTCCCCCCCACCCCGCTTCTATGAGGATGCTTTCCCCACCTACCCACTCCTGCCTCCCCACCCTGGCATTCCCCTACATTGCTGCACTGAGCCTTCACATGACCAAGCACTTTTTTAATCATTTAAATCATTATTGAAGTATTAGTTGAATAATTTATTTACACCATATTTATATTTCATGTGTAAATTAATATGAAACTCACATACACTATAATTCTCACAAGACCATTCCAGGTGTCAAAAATGTTCATTTCTTCTCATCTTCTTTTATGAATCCATGTGTTATATGCACAGATGTACATATATTGGCACATGTACATACCCATGCGTGCTCATGCAGAGGCCATACCATGCAATGATCTCTATGGCTGTTCTCCATTTTTCCTCAAGTTAGAGTCTCTTGATGAATCTGGAGCTTGACATTTTATAAGATGTTGGGTAGGCTGTTAGGCCATCTTCTGTCTCTCCCTCTCCCAGCACTGGGGTTACATGTTTAGTGCCATGCTCACCTTTGGACTTGGGTAATGAACTTGAATTTTAATGTTTGTGCATTAACCTCTTATCCACTGAGATGTCTCATGACCCTCTGAAATTACAATGTTTTATTGAAAATAGTGAAAAAATTAAGGGCATTTGTGATTGGCCATGGTGACACATGCCTCTAATCAGCCCAGTCAGAACAGGAAGATTTTTCACAGAAGAACAGCCTGAGTTACAAAATTAGTTTAAAGGACACATGACAAGAGATCATGACATTGACTTAAAAATAATACTTACTGTAAAAATAAGTATTTCTACAATATGTCTACCAAAAGATTCAGACTCCAGTGCTTTGCAAGTTGAAATATTTATAGTTTTCTTTTTTCTATTTATCGATCTCAAGATTTTTGCAGCTGCCCGGTCCCTAAGCATGTTTTGAGCTGAGAGGATAAGGCTGAAAGCAGTTTTCTGTTCATAAAATATCCATTATTTTTCTGCAGAGCTTGCTGTTTCTGCTTCACCTTGCTGAGTATTATACATATCTCTTCCTAACATATATAAAGTGAGCATTCAATACAGGCACAATTTTTATTATATATAGTGGATTTGATCTGAAATGACTCCTGTGGGGCATTGGGCTATGTACAGGCAGGCTGGTCTCCAGTAAAGCTGAGGTTTGAACCCCAGAATGGTGATAATTCACCTACATGGTGGTAGGCGTTCCCTCATGCTCCTGGAACTCTGGCTCCTGCCTAAGTTACCGCCCCCACAGCCCCCACAAGAGAAGCATGGCTAGAAGTCAAGCTTCTGACCTTCAGGCTAAACTCCTCCCCAGTTACCTAGCAACAGTAAAGACCATAAAAGGGGCTGTTAGGCCCCTCCTTGCTCTCTCCTCTCACTCCTCTCTCCTCTCTGTCTTCTCCTCTCACTCTCTCCCTCTTACTCTCTCTTTCTCTCTAGCCTTCCCCCCTCCCTTCTCCACACCTTACTACAATAAAGCTCTAAAACCATAGAATGTCTCTGCTCATCAAGACCCACTGCACTTGGAGGATGGGATAGGCTTTCTCCTAATGAGCCTTTTCTAATATCCTGATAGAAGGCCTTCCTGTGCTACAGTCAAGATCTGCTCTGCACTCTTGCCAGCATGGGAACCTCTCTTCCCTAATCCCTCTCTCCCATAACCCTGGTGGCTTTAGAAAAGTAGCCCTGGGGCTCCCAGGTTGGACTGCCCCTTGTCCACCCCCCCAAGAGTGGGTCAGAGACTTGGATGCCCCTCAGGGGGGGCTGAGTGGAAAGCGTGTGGCAGCCCTCCCACGTGGACAGTCCAGAGCATAGGTGGAACTCTGGCGGGCTGTGGGTCCCTTCCCCTCTCTTCTCTAAGGCCCCTTATTAGTTCCCACAGACTCCTACAGCTAATGTTCTGAAAACTTGTCCACAGCCAGTGCTTAATTTGTGAGGTTCTGGAAACTTTGGAAGGTAGCGCACAGCTGGAGAAAATTGGTCACTGCAGGAAGGTCCTTTAGAGACAAATTATCCCTGGTCACTTATTGTATCACTCTCTGCCTTCTGGCATGCTGTGATAGTGACCCATTTTTGCTACTGTATTGTCCCTGAAAGGATGGAAATTTTGAATCAGAGAAATAAAAGACAAACTCTGCATGGGTTTATTATCCAAGCTTATGACAATGTTTTATATTTCATAATAGAATGTTTGGCTCCTTTTAATTATTAATATTTTGATACTTATTGTTTCCTAATGGTATCTGATAATACATATATGTACATAACACATATTCAATAGGGGAATGAACTCTTGCATCTCATTATCAAGGTAACATAACATATTCCCATCATATATTTGAAGCAAGCTAAAAACAAAGCCAGTCCTCCGCTGTAACTATTACGAACATACCTAATGTTATAGTTAGAGGTTAAGCAGGCTAATGCTCAGTAAAGAGAAAAAAGGAGACTAATGCTGAGGTGCTGAACACAAGCCTATCACAAGAGAAAGGAAAAGCATGGCGCTACTCGGAGATGCCTCTTACTCATCTCCTCAGTACTATGCTGCAAAGACTTTGAAGCTTGTAGGAATAAGCAGGAACGCAATCAGCACCTTAGATATTTCAGAAATAGGCAGCTTCCCATATGATTGAGACATATTAAATACATGTATGTAATTTTAAAGAATCCTTGATAAATAAAGATTTAATGATAACTGACACTGAGAAACTCTTCATGGAAGAGATGAGAAAAGTCATGCAGGAAAGTCATGCCTACAGGAAGGAAAGGTGTAGGGTGAGCAAAAAAGGAAGGGTTTAAAAAAAAAAGGGGGATACCAGAGATGGTGGGACTCTCTGCTGGAAACAAGAAAACAAATTTTTTTTTTCTGGCATTGTCAAGTCCTACAATATGACCTTAATATAAAAAGGAAAAATTCTAATTAACCGCTTTATTGCATATAATTTTTTAGAGTGGCCAGTTTTAATGGATGAGTGTTGCTTCCATTCACTGAGAAGACTGTTTAATATTTCAGTATGAATGGATAACCCACACAAATACATTTGTAAATAATGCAGAAAAATCCAGTAGCATAAACCAAATGAAACCAAAAAATCAACCAAAGCAAAACCAAAAAATAGATGTGGTGGTGAACACCATCAATCCCATAAGTTTGGATGCAGAGGCAGATGATCTCTGTGAGTTCCTAGCTGTCATGCTCTACATACTATGCTACAGGCCAGCCAGGGATGTACAGGGAAACTCTGTCTCAAAAGAATTGTGTTAACAAGGCGATTTTTAATATGAGATTCAAAAATTTTGTTTTTCAATAATGCATTCATTCTCTGAAACAGGGAAGAGTGGCACAGAACAAACTCCAAAACTGGATGGAGGGAAAGTAGGAAAGTACACAGTGTGTGAGATTGTAGGAAATGTATGTGGTCACACTGAGTATTGTGAGTCCCACACAGTGTCACTTCCTTGTGGAGAGGAGTCATATTGCTCCTATGTTTCCATTACCTCAATATAGATCTGTGTTTTAGCCAAAAAAAAAAAAAAAAGAAGAAGAAAGAAAAGAAAAAGAAAAAAGAAAAAGAAAAAAGAAAGAGAGATTATTTTTTTATATATTCAGTTTTTTACTAAAGTAATTTTAGAGATCACATTCAGATATAATTGCTAATAGGCTTAACTTGAAAAGGCTAAATACAGAAAATATTAAAACTATCAAATCATACTAACCAAAAGTATTCTCTTAAGTAAGATGAATAAAACTCATCTGAAAATATTCATGTTCCACATACAAAGAGAAGGCTTTAAAGGAGTTTAAATCTATCTAGATGTAGTACAGTTAACTCTTGGTGGGTGAACACGGGAACATCCTATAATTGTTTCCACCATATATCTGAACTCATGAAGCTAATTATTCCTTACATAATTTCCCCCCAAACAAAATAATCGCATACTAGTAATACTATCATGGTCAAGCATACATTGCTGCCTCTGGACTGTGTTCTTATCAGAACTCTAGATATGATACAGCTTTGCTAATGTAAAATATTCTTTACACATGCAAATTCTGTTTCTTGAACACCTTCCTTAGAGTAAATTTGATGTACTTATTCCTCCCGCCTAAATCAGAGAATTCAGCATGGACACAATTGTTGCATAAAACAGAGATGAGGCTTTGTTTTTCTTCTTGGAGCAAATTAATGAAGGTTGAAAATATATGAAGCCAGAGAAAAAGAAAGACAACAACTGCAAAGAAGTGGAAATTGTAGCTGCTAAATGCATTGACTCTGCCCTTGGTGGATTTTATACATAGGATGCAGGTGATATTGAACGTGTAAGGGGCTAAAGTGGCCTGGGTTGGAACATATTGAATCATTGTTGTACAGAAGCACTATCTTATTGACAAAAGTACTGGAGTAGGCAAGTGGAAGCAGTGGAAGATCACAGAAGCAGTTGTTTATCACTTTACCCTTGCATAAAAGCACTCTCAGGATGCAGAGTGTTTGAATTGTATCTTCAGTGAAGCCCATAGCATGCATCTCACTTATCATCCAGAAACAGATTTGTTAAGACTGATGACATTATTGACCAAGCAGTTGCTGGTGACAACATAGTGGTCATATGCCACTGGTTGCATGCCACCAGTTAACATTGTAACAAATATTAGGAAGGAAGAGAGCAGAGTCATTTGGTTCAGGGAAGGAGTGGCATCATTGTCTTGCACAAAGCTCATCATCATTAGAAGTTAATGACAGTTTGGTAGGGCTTAAAACTAAAAATGATCAATTTACCATATGGCCTATCAATTCTAGTGGTGTAAACAACCTCTCCTCCCCAGCAGAAAATGTACATATGTAAGAAAACTGGTGCATGGTCGGTTACTGCAGAAGTGCTTCTCTTCAAATGTTGAAGTCATCCAAATGTACATTCAATGATGCATGGACAGGAAAAATGTACATTGTCTAGGAACTGGAACATTATTCTGTAGTAAAGGGGCCTGCATTTCTGAAATATGTCACATCTTCAAATGGCCTGAAGCAAGCCAAGAGAAAGGAATAAGAGCAAGTCATACATTATATGGCACCTTGTCTAGGAAATGTCAGGAACAAGATGGAAAGGAACTTGATGCCTGCCTGGTGTACTTGACCACATGTGGTTATGAGGGTTTAGTGATAAAAAATGAATCTATGGTAGAATATGGTGACATTGGTGCTACTCGTGAATATACACATGCTTTAACTGTACGTTGAAAGCTATGAGTTTTCAAATATATCAGACACACTTTAGAAATGTGTTATAAACATTACAAATATGAGTCAGTGAGATGGTTTAGTTAGGAAAAATTACCACAGCACAGGTATGGTTAACTGAGTTCACTCCATGTAGCTTATTTGAAAGATGAAGGAAAGAGCCAACTCCACAGATTTGTCCTTTGACCTTCAGATGCACACTCACACATCACGTGTGTGCATATGCACACACACACAAACAGAAAATTAGCAGACACATAATACTAATAAATGAAAAAAACAAAGTACAAATGCACCAAAATAATACTGACATCATGCAAACCACACAAACCAGCCCATCATAACCTGCTGCTTTCCCACTCTTATGGAAGTCTTTCCAATCAGGGCACATCCAGAAGATACGGCATTAATGCATGCCTTGTTTTGTGTTTACTTTACTTAATTTCTATATTCTGAATGGTTAGTGTTAGAACCATCTCTTTATATTTTGAGAAAAAATAGTGCATTTTTTCAGATATGACAACTATCTGTTTATTGCCCAGTATATTTTCAACAACACTTAAATAAGCATCCTTCTTATAAGTAATGTGAATAGCCACAGGTGGATATGCTATTATATAGGGATGAAATAATTGGGGTAACTTGTCTAATCTAGGTTTGCAGCTTGTATCATTATCAACTGGCACAGAATTACTGTGTGAGCATTTTGTGAATTGAAAATTTATTGATTCATAAATCTGACTGGTTAATTATAAGCTTCAAGACTTTTGTTTTACTAGGCTACTGGACTATGGGACTGCCAATCACAGGGGTTTATGGCTGAGAAGGAACTAGCCATAGTGAAACAGTGAAACAGTGGTAGGAATATCATGATTAATTGCTGATGAGGCTAGAGGCAGAGGCAGCAGAACTGCACCTGGTGCAGAAAGCTGGCGGCAGTAGCACGGGAAGCCTGCAAGTCCTTTTTAATATTTCCCCGAAAGCAGTCTTCCTATGTTACAAAAGAGGAGACAGACATAGCTAATGATTCATTTTTGTTTTAGACTCAAAATAAGAGTATCATTAAGCATACCTAGAAAAAAACGTATGACTTGAAATATGAAAAGGTAATTTCCTGTCTTCTGTGGTATCATTGTAGAATATAAATAAATGATCATTTTCATCTACTGTTAGTATAGTCTTTTCCTTTTACCTTTCTCTCTCTCTCTCTCTCTCTCTCTCTCTGAGACAGAGTTTCTCTGTGTAGCCCACTTGTCCTGGAACTTGCTCTGTACATTACACTGGTCGTTGATTCACAGATATCTGCCTGTCTCTGCCCAAGTGCTGGAATTAAAGTTGTATGCTACTCTCTACTGGTGAGCATATTCTTATAATTTCTAAAGACTAATTTCATGATGGTCTGACACACAAGTGATATGGTGCTAGGAGAAATGGATTTGGGATTCACATTTTCTATATAGAAATTTTTCTCTCAAGTATGTTCTGTTCAATTACCAAAACTGTTGCGTATAAATATTATTTTGTACTGTTATATGGTAAGTCACCAATATATCATGCAACATAAAAAGGAATTGCAATGAAAGTATATATAGTTTTCTGTAACAATAGAAAAGATAAGATGAAGAGAAGTCAGAGCTTACAGAAAATCAAGGACCTTTATTTGGCTTTTCAAAAAAATGTCCTATTGTTTTTCCAGTTTTGGTGTTACTGGATGAGGTAAAGACAACATGGCAAAGAGGCTTTTCATGTGTTTGAAGGCAAGCTGATGACAAAGCCACCAATGTTCTGTGACAACTACAGGATTCCATTGAAATAACAGATGCAAGGTAACCAGGTTTAAAACAAACAGAGAAAGTTAACACTAGGAACAAGAATAAAGGCTCGAGTGCTGTGCTTCTGGACACAGATTAATAGAGTGAACAAGGGCCCAATGTGTTATTTGAAAATCTCCACGCTTGTCTCCTTAATACATCTTGTTTAAAGGCTTTGAAGCTTTCAGGAATCATGATGTGAAGTTTCTAAAGCAATGTAAAAGTACATTATTCTAGGAGAATTTATCCTAGGCATAGACCAGAAAAACCACACTGCTGCTGTTGAAGTCTTCAGAAGAGCTGAATGGTATATTCTTGCTGAGAGATACTATGGGTATCTGATGTGAATGATATTATTTGACAAAGAACTGAAGTTTCTGGTCTTGAGCTTAATTGGATGAAGCTTATAAAATTAAGTTTATTGTGTCTCCCATGCATGTCAGGAACCCAGAAAGAATAGTTAGTTTAGGGGTATGAATTCTACATGTAATTAGAGAGGCAACTACTTTCTAGTTTTAAATTTTCTATATAAAAACAGCACAATAGTGTACTAGTCTATCACTTATGAAACTGAGATTCTATAATGTGGTCTTGGAAAGTGCAGTTGTTATTTTAAATAGAGAAAAGTAGTACAGAACTTTCAGGAAACAGGAAACTTTCAGGAACAAAGATGATGGCAAAGTTCCCAAGCTGGATCAGTAACAATGGCAATAGTGTTGAACATGTGCAGATGTGTACAGTCTTGTTCAGTTATTTCAGTGTTATTTCCCTGAAGCTGGAGCAGTATCATTTCTATGTTTTATATTCCATAAAATAGGTCTACATGTTGAGGGAGATATAGAAGGAATAATTTGGGTTTATTAATTTTTGTTAAGGCTACTTAATTTAGAGATCACTTTTTCACATATGGTTGATAATACACTAAATTGAGAGGGTAGAATACACAAAACTAGATAATAGATTACTTTCTACCACATGTATTTATTTCCTTAATCAAGAAAGTAAAATATCTCCAGAAAAGAGCCAGATTATATACACAAAGCAGAATGAGCTATAGGAAGACTTTGGGGTGTTTTGAAAATATTCAGAGGTGTAGTAGTTGACTTAAGGTTGATAGACCCTCAGACAACCCAGAACTGCTTCCTTCATGTATTTAAATTTTTTAAATCCAGTTCTTCTTGACATTTTTTGGTAGTAAATAACCATGTGTTAATGGAATTTTCAAGAATTAACATGTATTGTTGTCTCAAGCTATTTTTCTTGTCAAAATTGTAGATATAAGAACTTTCTACTAAAGAAAAATATTATTTTACATATGAAATGTCTTCTTTCGAAGTAACTTATTTAGAGCAACTTTGACATCTCTATTCCTCAGGCTGTAGATCAAGGGGTTCAGCATGGGCACAACAGTAGTGTAAAACACAGAGGACACTTTCCCTTGATCTTCGGAGCTAACTGATGATGGCTGAAAGTACATGAATCCAAAAGAACCAAAGAAGACAGCAACAGAAGTGAAGTGGGAGCTGCAGGTGCTGAAGGCTTTGAATCTGCTTTCAGTGGATTTAATGCGGATGATTCTGGCAATGATAAAGCTGTAAGAGCTCAAGATTGTCAGCATTGGCACACAGAAATTAAAAGAACTGAGGCACAGAAGTACTACCTCATTGACAAAGGTGCTGGAGCAAGCAAGTTGCAGCAATGGAAGAAGATCACAGAAGAAGTGGTTTACTACATTAGCCTTGCAGAAAAGTACTCGCAGCATGCAAACAGTATGAAGTGTGGCTTCAATGAGACCTATGCAATACACCCCACCTATCATCCATAAACAGACTTGGTAAGACATGGTGATATTATACCTCAAGGGGTTACAGATGGCAACATAGCGGTCATACGCCATTGCAGACAACATGTAACACTCAGATATAACGAAGACTAAGAAGCAGTAGAGCTGTGTCATGCATTCAGGGTAGGAGATGATGTTCATCTCTGTCACAAAGTTCACCAGCATTTTGGGGATAATAACAGTAGAGTAACAGAGGTCAATGAAGGACAGGCTGCTGAGGAAAAAGTACATGGGGGTGTGCAGGTGGGAGCTAATCGAGATCAAGATGACCATGCCCAGGTTCCCCAGCTCCGTGAGCAGGTAGATTCCAAGGAAGAGGAGGAAGAGGGGCAGCTGCAGCTCTGGTTTGTTTGTTAACCCTGCAAGGATGAACTCAGTCACTGTGGACTGATTGCCTTCAGCCATTTCCTCCTGAACAATTCTTTTTATAGGAAGTGAGAAAAAGATTGTTGATCACTCTGCACTCGATTGTGACATTGAATTAAAATAATTTTACTCTGTTGTCTTCTGCTGCCAACAGTTCTTCATGGGTAATACAATTAAAAGACATTAACATGAGGCATAAAAATAAATATCTACTATATCTATATTTATCTGTATTCCATAAACCCACAAAGAAGAGCTATAACAAATTCTATGGAGTTATCTAGCAATCTCTCATGTCTATCTTATAAATATTGTTTTATATTAAAATATCAGCATCATCAAGGAAAACAAACAATACCTATGAAAAACTTTCACCATTAGTTAATGAATGAAGCAACATTACACTATTTATTTAATATCACAGCATAGATTCTAATTATATTAAGTCAAACAAAACACTATATATGAAGCACCTCTAATTATAAATGAAGAGATGAGACTATATCTATGTTAATAACAATGTTTTATATAAGTTCTCTACTTAATAGAGACATTTGAAGAAACATTTTAATGGTCATCGTATGGCAGAAGATTGAAAGGAAATAACCATTAAGCTTATTAGTAATTTAAAAGAAGTTATAATTTACTTATATATATTAAATGAAATAAATATGACATTGCACTTGGAACTGCAAAGCAGTGTGGAAGGGAATTAAAGAGATAGAGAAAAGAAAGGCATCCCCATTCATGACAATGAAAATAACTTTATGACAATAGATGTGCTTTCCAGGTCTTTTTTAAAACTCAACTTTCCGTTTTTTATTTTTATTTGATTTACATATACATGAATCATTATAAATTCAAAATTATGTGATCAACAAAACTCAGAACTAACTTGAAACAGGATAATGGAGCCCTAAACCTCTTCCCTCTTGAATCTCACTACAATATTTTTATAATCTGCATAGTATAAATGGGCCATCAATGGAACACATTTGATATTCCAGAAACAAGTTTCACTCTCTCTCTCTCTCTCCCCATATATATATATATGTGTGTGTGTGTGTGTGTCTATGTGTGTGTCTATGTGTGTGTATGCTTTGAGCATGAAGGTCCATATGGTACTGGAGTAGATTGGTATTTGTTATTAATATGAAACTATTTCAGACACCATTAAATCAAAATAATTTATAAGTGACCTATTACAACTAAATATAGCAGATAAAGCTGTATTCATATTGAGGGAAAACAGAGCCACACATTTTCAAATTTAAAATTAGTAATCTTTCTTATATAAGAGCCCAAATTAGAGGTTGCCCTACAATATTAGTAAATTGAACATAATATTAAATCTGAAAAAATTACACACAGCATAGAAACATTTCCTATAACATTTTCAAGGAATAGAGTTTTAGATAGAATATAAGAAAATAAAAATAATAGCATTTAGGTCGGGCAGTGGTAGTGGATGCCTTTAATCCCAGCACTTGGGAGGCAGAGGCAGGTAGATTTCTGTGTTCAAGGCCAGCCTGGTCTACAGGTCTATACAGAGAAACCCTTCTTGAAATAAAAAAAAAAACCCAATAACAACAAAAATACATTTAAGACCAGAACACCAATAGCTCAGGCTCTAAGACTGACAATTAGTAAATGGGATCTTATGAAATGGAAAGGCATCTGTAAGGCAAAAACACTGAAATTAGGACAAAACTGCAGCCTACAGAATGGAAAAAGCAGCATTTCACCATCTTCTTGACTGACACTGGGCCAAGAAACAAAATATAATAAAATTAAGAAACTAGACATCCAAAGGGACCCTGTCCAAGAAGCCATGTTGCTTCTGAATCCCACTCGCTCTCCTCTGCAGACTGGTCTCTGAGGTAAAGTAAACATAATTAATTCCTGGTAGAGTAGAAAACTTTGAATTTTCTGAAGGTGTAAATTGTAAAAGTCTATGTATTTCACCCACCCTTCTGCAGTTGCATACATTCATGCTAAATCTCTCTTCTACTTGAGAGAGGTTGTAGTTTACATTTTTGTGTACATATTTATTTTCAGAGGTATGTGATTTTTAAATATGTGTGATGTAAAATTCAGTCATACACATGGTAACTTTTAAAAAAGAAATTATTCATAAGAAAGAAACTAGATATCAACAAACTAAATAATACAATTAAAAATGGGCTACAGATGTAAACAGAATTATCAACAGAGGACTCTCAAGTGGCCAAGAAGCACTTAAAGAAATGCTCAATATCTTTAGCCATCAAAGAAATGCAAATCAAAACTACTTTGATATTTGGTCTTATATTTGTTTGAATGACTAAGATCAAAAACACAGATGACTGCTCATACTAGTGAGGATATGGAGCAAGGTCAACTTCTGCATGACATGTGGCATAGTAAATATGTACGCTACTTTGAAAATCAATATAGCAGTTTCTCAGAAAATTGGGAATCAATCTACCTCAAGAACCAGATATAGCACTCCTGGGAATATATCCAAAAGATGCTCCATCCTACTACTACATTACCTGCTCAGTTATGGCCATGGCAGCTTTATTCATAATATCTAGAAACTGAAAACCATGTCAATGCCCCTCAAATGAAAAATGGATAAAGGAAATGTGGTACATTTACACAATGGGGTAGTATTTATCTGTTAAAAAATGACACCATATAATTTGCAGGAAAATGGATGGAACTACAAAAAGTCATCCTGAGTGAGATAACCCAATTCCAGAAAGACAAACATGATATGTGCTCACTTATAAATGGATATTAGCTATAAAGATTAATTATGCTGCAGTCCACAAACCCAGAGAGGCTAAAAAAACAAAGAGGTCTCAAGGAAGGACCCATAGATTTCCCTGGGAAGGAGGAATAGAATAAATGTCACAGGTGAACTTAGAGCAGGTGGGAATGGGAACAGGAGGTATTAAGTGAGTGAGCAGGAGACTGTACTGGCAAAGACAACTAGAATTGGAGGACATTTCGGTGCCAAGGAACCGTACTGTAATAGAAACTTGGTAGAGTCTATGAGTGCGACCCTAGAGAAGATTCCTAGTAAAGGGTTATATGAAGCTTGAACTGGCCAGCTTCTGTAACCTGGTAAGTCTGCTAGTGTAGGAACTAGGAGACTGACACAGCCACAAAAATTTGACCTATAATTCGACCAGCCTACAAGATGTGCAGGGGTGAAGGTGGATCAGAACTTCTGGGAGTGGCGAACCAATGACTGGTCCAACATGACTGGCCCAACACTCAATGAGAGATAGACAGACAGAGACAGACAGAGACAGAGAGACAGAGCAAGAAAGAGAGAGGTGCTTCTCTGCTCAAATACCTAGGAGCAGATTCAGAAACTCATATCAAAGAATAGACAGAATCTCAAAAATGTGGAGGAAATATGTTAGAAGCCAGAGGGTCAACAATATCACAAGAACACAGCTCATAGAATCAACTAGGCAGGGCTCATAGAAGTTAAGAGAAACCAAGCAAAAATCAAGGAGCATATATGGTTCTGACCTAGTTCCTCTACATATATGTTACCATTTTGTAGTTTGTTCTTGTGGAACTCCTAACAGAGTGAATGGGGCCTGTCCCTGACTCTTTTGACTGCTCTTGGGACTGTTTTGCTCCTATTGATTTGCCTAGTCTAGCTTTGATATGAGGATTTTGCCAGGTCTTATTGTAACTTGTTATGTTATGTTTGGTTGATATTCTTAGGAGTCTTGCTCTTTTCTGAAGGAAATTGTGGAGACGTGGATCTGGGGGAGAGGGGTGGTGGGTAAGAGAAACTGGGAAGGGAAGTGGCAGGGGCAACTGTGGTTGGGATGTAGTATATACCAGAAGAATGAACAAATAAATAAAACTTAAAAAGATTTATATGTTTACTCATATAGTGTCTACATAGTGTATTGCACAGAGGTGCAAGTACCCTTGGAGGCCAGAAGAGAGCTACCTGACCTTTGAGAGGAGCAAGTACATTTATTCACTGTGCCATGTCTCCAGCTCAGCAAATAAGAATTTCTTAAAAATACTATTGCACTCTCAGTAACATTTGTTAAAGTTTCAAGACTTTTGAATACTTTGGAAACTAAAGTCTTTCAAAGCAATATTATTTTAGACAACTTTATTGAATTAAAATTGAAAAAGTGTGTGGATGTATTTACCAGAAAAAAAAGAGTTATTTATTCAGGGAAGAAGAGATGGTTCAGTGACTAGGAGTACTGCCTGCTTTTCCAATTAGTAAATAAATAAATGAATAAACTGTCAAATTTTGCAATTTATAACAGAGGATAGGGACGACCATTCTTTTATTGGAGATGCACATGTGCCCAATAAGCATTGGAAACACTGCTTTATTGCCCAGTATTAAGAAAATTCAAATTGCAAGTACAATTAAGTAACCTGTCATATGGATCAGGATCATGGCGATGAAAGCTGTATTACAGGGATGTAAAGAAACTGGAGTCCTCATATGTTTTGGGTGGGGTTATAAAATGCTACAGGAAACACTAAAATGCTTCAAAATAAAACTATGGACTTATCATGTTGCAAAAATTTCAGTATGAAGATATACCCATGATAATTAAAAGCATATACTCACAGAAATATGTACAGGACTGTCAAAATAGAAGAGCTTTTGAGATCATTAGGTTGAAAATTCTCAAATATTGATCTACTGATAAATAGACAGACAAGGTATACTTTATCCATAAAACAGACCATCGTTCAGCAGTAAAGATAATTAAAATCCCTGAATAGAT
This sequence comes from Mus caroli, assembly GCF_978045245.1. Classification (NCBI taxonomy): domain Eukaryota; kingdom Metazoa; phylum Chordata; class Mammalia; order Rodentia; family Muridae; genus Mus; species Mus caroli. The sequence continues at coordinate 37,328,452 of NW_028227266.1, read as the reverse complement.
ATCTTCAAAGGACATGAAATTCTGTAAGTAAAATAAGCAAATATAAAAGACACCAGAGTTTTGGAATCCATTTATAAAGGTATCATGAACAGGCCAGTCAAACATTTAGAAACCAGCTTGGTGTCTATGAGGTAATGAAGTGTGGGAAGGAAGACACTGACATCTCATAGTTACAGGATTTTATTTGTGGTGGAGATGGAAATGTTCTGCAAGAGAACATGATAATGGCTGTGTAATTCAGTAAATATATTAAAAACACTGAATTACACTGAAGAATATACATTTTATAATATAACACACTTTAATATATGTGTTATAAAAGTTAAAATTAAATTAGATCCCTGAAGTAGCCTGATCAGATGAAAGATTCTACCACAGCCTGTACCATTTCCATCTGCCTGGAAGCACTTTCTATCTACTGTCTCCCTGGTGTGTACCTTGTAATTTGTATCAAATATTCAGGTTTTCTCAATATTGGGGCATCTCTGTGAAGCAGTCAACTGTTGTCTTCACTTACTAGTAGTCATATTATCACAGGATGTGCTTAGCCTTTCAATCCCCAAATAAAGAAAATTAAACACTTTCTAGCTATCAACATGTTAAAGACAGAAGGTAGATACATCATCTAGAGCCTTCCTTCTTTGTCTTCTATCTGGGAAAGTTCAGAAAGCACAGTCAGCAATTAAGCACCATGCCAGAGGAGGCTTTTGGACTTCAAGTTCCCCGCCTCAACACACTGGAGACAAATCAGCTACTTTCAACTATATACTATCATGCAATGTGATATTCTGTCATTCCAGCACAAATCATACTGCCACATAGTAAACCATTCACTTCCATAGTATCCACTGATTCCACTGGCTGTCTGACTAATTTCTTCCGTTTCCTGCCTCTGGAAATGATGTTCTGGAAAAGAAAGGTTCTTAAAACAAAGGCTCCAGTATGTCTTACTATGTCACTGTACACTTGACACTAGCCATCAGTGTCTGGCCCAACTGAATAATTGCCCTGAAGTCTGACATGCTCTTATAAATTCTTCTGCTTCCTGATCCTTTAACACCTTCATGTTTGGATGCCTTTGACCTTGGTGGGTGGTAATAAACACCCTAGCCTGAATTATTTGTCTTATTCTTCTTTTAGCTGATACACTGAGTTATCAGTTTTGCTTGTTTCTTAGTGTTACTGAAGCAGAAATGACATAAAACAACCTTTAATATTTAATATTTATAATTTGTTCAGATTATGCATATTCAAACACTCACGACACCACAGTAATCAAGGTAATGGATCTTGTAACATCTCCCAAAGGTTCCTTATGTACATGCAGTTTATGTGTGGTCAGAATGCTTAATTTGATACCTACATTTTTCAGTTTGGCTGTACAAATGGCATATTATTAACTATGTACACTGCTTTGCAAAGAATGTATTTATAATTTATCTTTACGACTTTAGTAAGATTTTTTACATTGATCAGTTATTCCTGTCTCTCTGCCTTCCATCCTATGGTAGAAATTTTGTATTGTTTCCTATGGATTTTACTGTAATACTCACCACATTTAAGTACAATAATTCAGTGTCTTCCCTTTTGTCCTTAGCTTTATTCAGTGAGCATAATATCTTCCACATTTGTCCATGTTGATTCTGACTGAAATATTTTCTTTGGAGAAGAAAACAAAACTGTGTTATTTAAAAAGTAATTCTTTCTAAATTAGCCTACACAACAATGGTGAAATCACTAAACTACACCTAGACTTCAAATTTTTATTATACTTTTACAGATTTACCTAGAAAGTATTTAAATAATTCTGTACTCTCTTGACAAAATCTTTGATAAATCTCCATAAACATCCTATGTGAGCTACACAGTTATGCTTTGTGTATGAAAACTCAGGAAAATACCTCATAGTTGTATGAACCCAGGAAAAATAAAAAACATGTCTTAGAATTAGGAAATTGTCCTGAAAAGGGCATTTTATGAAGAAGTTAGCTGATAATCATATGCAAAACTATTCTAAAATTTATAGGAATTTATAACAAATGCTTGCAGGATGACACTGTTTTTAGAAGATATTGTTTGGATGTGAATGTGAACCAAAAGTAACATCCATTCAATAGTGATAAACGGAAATGATGTTTTGGGTGTTGAATGTTATAGAGATGCATCACACAGGGCCTTCTCAGACTACTACAGTCTAGAAGGAGAGAGGGAGATAGACCGTTTGATGGTATACTATTCAAAGTCAAGTGTTAAAGTAACAGTTTTCGTGTTCAATATTATGGATGCACAAAAATTTTCAAAATATTTAAGAATGTAAATGTTTGATTACAGTGAATAAGTTGCCTAAACAATGGAAGAAATAGGAACATAAGATTTATCTTATGACTTGAGTTATATAATAAGTGTTATCTGATGACTTGTGTTAAATTGGAGGTGTGGCTCAGTTTCAGCATTATAAGTTAAATATATTCAGGCAATTTGAGTGACTATATTGCAATATTGCAGTTATTTGTACTCAGTTTCTGCCTGACCAGTAGCACAAATTGGGATTGTATTTGTTATGTTGCCTCAGATATAGTATAGCAAATTAGATAAGTTATTTGTTAACATCAAACCAATTTAACCATTAAACAAACCTGGGATAATGTAAGGGTTATACATTTTTTTCCTGCATTCTGATATGTCTCCTCAAAATATGAGTGACCATTTCAGCTACTTTCTATAGTATCTAGAGATCGAATTTCAGATTCTGTCTCATTCCTACGTAGAATGATGATAGGAGAAACTGAATTTAGATGCTTACCTTTTATTTATTTATAAATCTTTGTTTCTGTTTTGTGTAATCTTTAGAGGCAGTGAACATCACATAAAATAGTTCTGTAGTAGGTAATAGTAGTTCAAAAATAAATCCCTACTCTCTTTACTCAGAGGATCAGGATTACAAGTTCTAGGTAGTTCACATATTATAAATCAAGTGCCGTGATTCATGTGCTAACTTCCCAAACCACTTACTAGAATGAAGTTAGAGAATTTTTGATATATAAGAGGTAATATAAATAATATCACACACACACGCACACATACACCAAGAAAATCTCTCAAGAGTTCCTATCATTATTGTTAGGTTCTTAGAGTGACAGGCTGGGAGAACTAAGAGCAATTAATTTTCTCATTTATCCCCTTGTGACACTCTTATCTCCCTGTTGTGTGATTCTTTCTGTTTTGAAACAGTGACCTTTAGCTTAAGCATAGAAACTAAACCCTAGTGAATTTGCCTGTATGAAGCATCAATGACAGTGGTTTTCAAATTAAAAATAATATCTGAAATACCTGAAACCATATCAGTGTGTTTCTGTGTATTTAAGTCTCTGGGAAATAATGATATGTAATTTTATTAAATGCATTCCTTTCATGTCTATTTTGTGTTTTCAGGATATCTTAAGGGATCTCAGTGAAAGGTCATATTGACTTAAGTAAATCTGGAAATACATGGAGATTCAGGAATAAAAACACAGTGAACCTTTGTAATGATTTTAGATTACATAATAAATTACTAGTGGAGGTGCTTTTCATGGTTGTGCTTGATAGAAATTCTGAATTCAGTGTAATTAGGAATAATACACCATGAAATAATCCACAGTGGACTATGGTAACTAGTTTTCTCCAATTGGAATGTTAAGGATAATATATGTTGTTTGTGGAGTAAATTATGTGGTAGTAAATAGATTATAAAATGCTGTATGACTGACGTTTAGCTTAGTATAAATATACACATAAATTATTGATGCACGGTTGAAAATGTATCTGTCTATATAAAAGGTAAACATATATACATGCCTCCTACATCAGTCTCAGAGAAGTAGAAGCCATGACACCCAAGCAATAATGAAGACACCTCCTCCCTTCTTCAATAAAAATAACCAGACCCACCTTGAAGGCATAAATAATATTAAGTCTAAGCAAAAAGTGCCCAATACATTTGAATCATGTTTTATTGTGGCAGGAAACAAAGAAATGGTGAAACAAAATGTTGGTAGAAAGGGTTTTCAGCAATCAAGATGGAACAAGCTTGGTCATAAAATAAATATATTGATAGCAGGAAATAATAAAAGAAAATAATTACTCATGAATCCAGTAGGTCCATACAAATGAGTAAGAGTAGCATACAGATCTATAACAAACAAAGAGCCCACATCAGTTATCTAAATGTTTTTCATTCAAATAAATGGAGGACTTAGAATAATGAACTCATATACTCTCTATATGATCTTCTATACCTATAATTACTTTTTTGTTGTTTGTCTGGCTTCTCACTCAGTTGTAATAAGAAAAATAGTTAACTATGGCACACTGTATTCTTCCCACATAGACACTATGTCATTGCCATACAACTGACACCTAACCTACATCCATTGTCTTGCTATAAATGTATTCATAGAATCCCTCCATACTTCTCACTGCCCCATTGGCTTGGCGTCAGTGCTTTATTTTTTCCGAAAGATTTATTAAGATGAGCTTCATTCTTGGCCTGTGATTACAGATTTTCCTATGCCATTTACTCTACAATGTACATCTGGCAAAATTCTAATATCCACCGTTACTAGACTGTATTAATCCATAAACTAACGATAGACAAATATTTTCACTTTTGTATTACTGGCGTTTATGTTTAGAAATGTGCTACTGGTTATTCCTTATGTGTATTTCTTTTTTTTTTCTTCAGGCAGTTGAGGATTAAAAAATATATGAGCGTTGTAATACCTTAAATGGAAGTTAAATTTACACTTTCTTCTCTCCACACCATCCAATTATCCATATATGAGGTTTTTGGAATGTTTTGAGGAATATGATCATTGTTACACAGGGCTTAGAACTTAAGTCCTTTTCTAAGTCATAAGGGAATGTTGTCTTGAAGCTCGATAAGAAAAAGATGAGGCAGAAAATTCCATGTAGCAGCAGATTTGAAACAATAAGGAAAGAGAGAGTATATCTCTTCACTTCCTCTTGATTGGTTTTCTGCCATGCCTGGAAGATCACAGAAGTTTGCATCTGTTCTGAAGCAGGAGGACCACTCAGCCTAGGCCACAGTGCTGTCTGTGCTTTGGCTGCATGCCAATGGCAGGAGTGGAAGTGTGCATGGGAGGTTCTGGAAAGGAATGCTGTGGCCTGGCTTCATGATCATGCAGTTAGGCGCACAGTGCTGTCCTCCCTTTCCCTCTTTCTCATCGGTTTCTCCAGCAACTATGCCTGACAGGTAGCAGAACACCCTAGAGTTTTCATGGTTACCCTAGCCTATTGTCTGTTCCTCCAGCTAATTCCTCCTTTTCAGGACTAGAGTGAAGTATGGACTTGGTAGTTGGGGCCAGCTGAGCAAACTGAAGGAACACAAGTGTGGATGCATAGCTGAATAAGACTATCTGTAGATGTGTAGCAAGTACTCATGGATGTTTACTGTATCCTTGTGCTATGTTCCTTTGGACAGAAATGGCTAAAGCAGAATCTGAAGAAGAAAGGGTTATACTGCAGGAAGCTAAATCAAGGCTGAAGGGAGAGGTTAGGAATGATTGACAAAGACTGAAGAAAGAGCCTTTCTCTTCTGTCCCACAGTTCTGACTCTTGTTTCTCTCCTCCCACCCCCAAAGGCTCTTGCATCCCCATGCTTGTGCAAGCTGCCAATAGTCTACAGAAATTACTTGTGAATCCTGTTGACTTTGGCTTCTGAGATGTCACCATGCATGAATCCAGAACCTTTCCTGGTTACCACCATGTCACTCACTTCTAGGCTGAAATAGATTTTGAGTTTTATTATTATATTTTCATTTTTTTGTCATAACAATTAAGAACACACCCACAACCTTCTTAATCTAATTCCAAGTACTTTTTTGGATCTGATCTTCTGTTCTTATCATTTCTTCTGTGAGAAGTTACCATGGACTCCCAATGTGTTTTCTTCAGTGCAACTATTATTTTGTTCCTATACAGAGTGGCACTTGCAGTTTTCCAGGAAAACTACAATAGAATAGGTAGAATGGAATCTAAAGTAAGCCTGTAGCAACGATCCTGTGCAATGCCTGAATTAATGATATGCATTATCATTATTCACTTATGTTAATTCTTGCATGATTTCAGCATCATAGAAGTAAGCATTATGCTTACAGAAGCAGGAATTGGATGAAAGTTGAAAAGTAACATAAATATAACAAAGAGGGAGATAAAAGCCATACATTTCCCATTTCAGAATTACTATGGGTATCTTGAATAGATTCAGTTTATACTTTTGGCTACACTATATATCTTTATTTCTATTTCCTAAATGCCTTGATTAAATCAGTGCTAGATGATAGTGTTTCCTTTTTTTTTCAATTTTTAATTAGATATTTTCTTCATTTACATTTCAAATGCTATTCTGAAAGTTCCCTATACCCTCCCCCCGCCCTGCTCCCCTACCTACCCACTCCCACTTCTTGGCCCTGGTGTTCCCCTGTACTGGGGCATATAAATTTTGCAAGACCAAGGGGCCTGTCTTCTCAATGATGGCTGACTAGGCCATCTTCTGCTACATATGCAGCTAGAGACATGAGTTATGGGGGTACTAGTTAGTTTGTATTGTTGTTCCACCAATGATAGTGTTTCTTAATCACTAAACAACTTGTGAGGTGGCTGCAAGTCCTCAGATAAACTTTATGGTATAAGGTTTCTAGCCAGGCTCAACTCAAGTGTTAGAGAATAGTTAGGATCAAAAGGCACCTAATGGTGGGACACCGTTGAAGATGAACTCATGATATAAGCATTGAATTGTTTTCTTCTGTGCAAATAATCTTCCAGGAACATATTTCCCACTTTGGAACATCTCTTTTCAATAAAACCATCACTACAGTTTTATGATTTAATTATGAAAAGAGGTGACACACTAATTGCTCCCTCAGAGCTATCTCTGAACTCCAGGCAGGCCCTAAGAGGATATTCAAAACACTTTACACTAGTGATCCAGGGAGGAAGTGTTCTGGCCTTGATTCCACAAGTCCCACAAGACATGATTCCTTATAACTGAACATGACAGCTCCTTGGGCTAACTAGAAACACACAGGTTTCGTCATAGAAAGGAAATGTCAATTCTAGTTATTGCACTTAGAAAAGCTGGGGTCATGTTTCTAGGTGGATGGTATGAGTATTTGGACTACTGCCAGGGTCTACCAGCCTCTGCTCCTCACAAACTTACAGGTAATACACATGGAACTTCCTGATCTTTAGGTGATGCATTTTCCTGAAATCAATTGGAAAAGCTAATGAGCCTACAGAATCACAGAACACCATGGCATCTGAGCATAGAAACTCTGGGGCTCTTTGCTTATCCATTGTGGAGGGGTCACTTGAATTGGAGGTGTTCAGGTATGGATAGCATTTGTAAAACGCATGGCCTCTTAGCCCTCTCTTCAGAATGCTACTGCATCTCATGTTACAATATAAATTTCTTTAGTGGAGTATGTTGATCCATGCTAACCTGGCCTCTTTCTTTAAAGACTTTCTTTGTGGCAGCTCTAGCAACAGCCTGTCTAGAATACGAAGATGCTAACATGACAGAGTGTGTGAGGCAGAGAAGTATATGTTGTGTGAGTTATAAAATGAAATGAAATTATAATTAAAATATAAAATTAAGATCAAAATCAAGGACTGGGGGGATGTCTTAATTGGTGAAGGTGCTTGCCTCATCACCTGAGTCTGTTCCCTAGAACCAACACAGTGGTAAGAGAGAGAGAACTGATGGCCACAAATTGTTCTCTGACCACCACAGGCACCATGACATGTGCATATACACATAAACACACACACACAATTTAAATATAAATAGACTGAAGTCTCTATCACTTTTGTGTAAAGCTGCAGCAAGATCCTTTTCTGAAGGACTTTATTTCCTAGCATTAAAAGAGGCTACCTCGGGAAACAGAGACAAAGAACAGATCTTTGTTTCCCTGGGGAATAGCACACAGATATGCTATCTGTACTGGCTAGTTTTGTGTCAACTTGACACAAGCTGGAGTTATCACAGAGAAAGGAGCTTCAGTTGTGGAAATGTCTCCATGAGAACCAGCTGTAAGGCATTTTCTCAATTAGTGATTAAGGGCAAAAGGTCCCTTGTGGGTGGGACCATCTCTGGGCTGTTAGTCTTGGGTTCTATGAGAGAAGGCTGAGCAAGCCTGGGGAAGCAAGCCAGTAAAGAACATCCCTCCATGGCCTCTGCATCAGCTCCTGCTTCCTGACTTGATTGAGTTCCAGTCCTCACATCCTTTGGTGATCAACAGCAATGTGGAAAGTGTAAGCTGAATAAATCCTTTACTGCCCACCTGCTTCTTGGTCATGACGTTTGTGCAGGAATAGAAACCCTGACTAAGATGATATCTAACACCAAAATGCTCAGCTCCGAAAACACATCAAAGTAATAATACCGAGACTAAGTAGGTTGTATTTAGAATATATATGTGTATGCATATACATGTGCATATATAACAGCAATGAAAATATGCTGTGAATATGAATTAAAGCAAGGGGGTATATGGGGGGATTTGGAGAGAGAAACGGGAAGGGGGAAATGTAATTATAAGCTCAAAAAAGAAAAGAAATAAACAAGTTTTTGCCAACAGCCTATGACACTGGCTACCAAGTTTGACTTTTAGATTGAATCAAGTCAGAAAAATATCCAGTGCATACTGTTAAATTCCCCTCTCTTGGATAGCAATTCAATAATTCCATTCTCAAATGGATAAGGGTTTGGGCATGGTGGTACCTGTCTCAGCATTTGAGAGACAGGAGCAGAATGGTTTCTGTGAGTCTGAGACAAGCCTCATTTATGCAGTGAACTCAAGGCCAGCCTGGGCTGCATAGTGAGATCCTGCTTCAAAACAATATAGATAAGAACAAAATTGTTTATGTATGTAATATAGAAGGACAGAAAAGCCAGTGAGTATTATCTTCAAGATTTCTCCACCCTTCTCTAAAGATAATAAATAACATTGTATGGACATCTGAGTCAAGAATCCAGTGCACTAGAGTATTATAATAGAATTTCAAAATTTTTGGTTACACGGTGATTTTAGCCATGAAACCACATGAATAATTCAGGTGAGTTGACATTTAAATGAAATCTATAAGACCCAGATATATTGTATCTGAAACACAATAGCTGTACAAAATAATTGGTTTAATAAATTAGTAATATGAATGTCTTGGGATTCTCTATTTATGATTTATGTATATTAGATAGATCTATACTGGTCTTTTAAATTTGAATTTGTTAACACCATTTAATTGTTAGCTATCTGACATTTTGTTTAGCATTGCTTAGTTTTTTCTTGAAAGAAAAAGACACAAGTTGGTAAAAATGTAATGTTTGCAAATATGCATAGGAAACCAGTATTAAAAAAAAAAAAGACACTTCAGAACTAAATTGTATCACACCCAGGGCATAGAATCCTCCTTGTAAGTTCTTGCTCTCAGTGACAAAAGAAAATAGAGGTGGACATGAAGGAGAATTTTAGGATCATTCATTTTAGTTTGAGAGATAATGTGTCTTAATGTTTAGGACAAGGAGTCAAAGAGGAGTAATAAAATGTTCCACTTCTGGGAACACTAAATTGAAAAGAAACATAATAAAAAGACAAGACGAGGAACCCAAAAGAGTAAGAATGGGTGCTCTCAGCCTTTTTTCTTCATCATGATGATGACAACGATGATGATAATAATGATGATGATGATGATAATTTATAGGAAGCAGAAAATTATCTTTTTTCCCATGGTGGCATGGACCTTGGTCAGGAAAGCAGTATTCATCCTTTTGCAGATGCTGAGAGAAATATTTAAATTTAATATTCCTTAGTTTAAGTTTCTAGCCATATTTGAGTTATTGTCTGTGGTCCAAAACTCAGGAAATATTTGTTATTGAGGAATGACTGTATTTGAGGCTGTCATTTTATCCTTTAGTTCTGTTATCCTTGAATGGGGAAGGAATAGCTCGTTACATTTTCTGCCATCAGTTTATTCTTTAAGTTTGTGGCCAGTGTACAGACACTGCAATAGTCTCATCTTTTTAATGATGAAATAAATTGTATGCAACATAAAGGTATTTAATGCAGGAAAATGAGTTACAAGTAGCTAGGGGATTTTTATTTGTTGTGTTTGAAATCCCTTTCCTTTTGAGCTTTGTAGCTCTCAACTCTTTGAAGGAGATCAATAATGAATATCTGAAAGCAAGTTATTTAGTGGTAGTGTTTGAGGGATATATACATATATATATATATATATATATATATATATATATATATATATATATATTCCATATCAAATTCTCAGGTATGTCACATTTTTTGTTATTATTTGGGTTTGTGCTGAACTTTTTTTAATATAAGAGAGATCATACCTCAGAGGAGGACCCTCTTACCTGGTCTATACATGGGAGGTACATATTCTCAGTATTTGTAAAGGGAGTTTCTGACTATCAGCCATGAGACTTTTGAAGGTTGCTATATATACAGTGTTACTGACAATTGATAATGCCAATACTTTCAGAGGCAGTTGGTTTATAGATAGTCACATGTGCGAAAGAACGCTTGAGAATAACGGCAAAAGGAAGGTCTCCCTTTTTTCTTTGCTAGCATTTCTAGAAGTTGTAGCCTCATAAAGATAAGGAAGACCTTACTTTAGAGTTTATTAACAATTTTGCCAGGTACTTTCAAGCAGTTTATAAACATATGTCAATGTTCATTTTTGTTGACATTGCTGTTGGTAAACTAAGTATGCTGCTTTTCATTTTGCAGGTAACTACAAAACACATTGGATGAATTATCTTAATTAGTCTAGATAAGAAGAACCAAATTTGGGACTCCTGTCAAATGTCATGATTTCTCACACAATATTTTTCTATTGTCTTGCTGAGGGTAATGAATAGTGACAGCAGGTTACTTAAACATATCACCAAGGTTCAACACACATATGTTCTCAGAATATAAACTCGAGAAAAGCACTGTCTAATTTGAGAATACTTGGCCATGTCTCTTAACCTCTGTCTTTGGTGTAAAAGACAAGACGATCATTTATATTCATGAATCAACCCTTCTAAAAACTGTGTAGATTGACTCTCCAATATGAATTTACAGTAACGGATACTTATGTGGAGATACTGTTTTGCTTATCAGAAGAACGCAATGTTTTGCTTCTCAAAGCATACTCAATGCTCTCAGTAGAAAAAAAATCTTAATAGATATTGAGGACAAGATTGCTGCCTTTTAATCTTTGCAAGTTCAAACATTCTTAAAGCTATGAAGAACCTTTCAGTAGTGACTCAGTTTATCCTACTGGGCATCCCACACACAGAGGGTCTGGAGACCATGCTCTTTGTCCTGTTTTTGTCTTTCTACATCTTCACTCTCGTGGGGAACTTGCTCATACTCCTTGCAATTGTCTCCTCCAGTCGGCTTCACACTCCCATGTACTTCTTCCTGTGCCAGCTGTCAGTGTGTGACATATTTTTCCCGTCTGTGAGTTCTCCCAAGATGCTGTTCTACCTCTCAGGAAATACTCCAGCCATCTCCTATGCAGGTTGTGTGTCCCAGCTCTTCTTCTACCACTTCCTGGGTGGTACTGAGTGTTTCCTGTACACAGTGATGGCTTATGACCGTTTTGTTGCCATATGTCACCCTCTACGCTACTCAGTCATAATGAGTCATAGAGTTTGTACCTTCCTGGCCATGGGGACAGCAGTTTTCGGCTGTATTCATTCCACATTTCTAACTACTCTCACCTTCCAGTTGCCCTACTGTGGCCCCAAAGATGTGAACTATTACTTCTGTGATATTCCTGTGGTGATGAAGCTGGCTTGTGCAGACACATCGACCCTGGAGATGGTAGGGTTCATCAGTGTGGGTCTCATGCCCCTCAGTTGCTTCTTCTTCATCCTCACCTCCTACAGCTGTATAGTTCGGTCCATCCTACAGATCCGCTCCACTGAGGGTCGGCATAGAGCCTTCTCTACCTGCAGTGCACATTTTACTGCCATTTTGCTCTTTTACATGCCAGTGATTTTCATTTATCTAAGGCCAACACCAAGTCCTTGGTTAGATGCAACTGTTCAGATTCTGAACAATCTGGTCACCCCTATGCTAAATCCATTAATTTACAGTCTTAGGAATAAGGAGGTGAAATCATCACTGTGGACTGTCCTACATCCTCTGTGCTTCCTTCCCAAGCATTTGTAAAGAACGATCAGTAGTGAATTCTTAGGTACCCTTCAGTGCTAATGTAATAGGCTCATTGACTACTCTAAACTACTTTGTATTTAAGAACACTCATATTATTACAACTCAAATGTACAATATTATAGACTAAGATGCAAAGATTTGACATCTAGAGAGCAAGTGTTAGATGGAGCCTCCAGGTCCAGTTGTCTGACTCAGACTGACCTGTACTCACATGCATAAACCACAGAATGTGAGAATGGAGCAGTCTTCCTGTATGCAAAACAATGTGGCCCTGCTACTTGTCCACCATTCTTTTCATTCTACTTTCTGCTCATTTCTTTGTATGATGGTTGGACCAGTAGCTTCTGAGTCCTTATTTTCAATGTTCTATTTTGTGCCTCTTCCCATGTTTATTCTCCTTAGTGTTTTATCATCTTGGCTGAAATAATATTCTCATAAAATATCTGCACTAACTAATGTATCAATTTATTCACCTAAGGGAAATTGAAGTTTGAGAGATGTGATCTTTATTTTTCAAATACTATCCTGTTACATTGAAACACAACAATATTACATAAAGAACGGGGCCTGAGTGGAGGGTTAGGCAACGTAGTGGCAGAATCCTGGATTCAATGGCAGTAATTCTAGATACTGTACAGCATCACATTCACTTTTTCCTTTTCAGCTTATACCTACTTGGACACAGATATTGACTTAGGTTTATCTTCCAGCACTTTTTAGTTTTGTTCTCAGCAGAAATAAACTACAAATGAGAAGTTAGCATGAAATTTTGAAAACTGAACTTATTAGCCATTTGATTATGTGCTGTGAAGCTCTTCCTAACAACAGTAGAGAAAAGAGAAAAACACTGAGAAGACAGTGACAGGAGACAAAAGAACACAGAGAGACTCAGTTTTCTTCTGCATGCTCCTGTTGGAATCAGAGAATAGTAATGGAACCTATCAGAATAATCCAGCAACGTTATCTCTGCTTGAAGACCTTAAAACTGAGTTGATAAGAGCTTCTGGGTAGTAAATAAAATGCTGTTTTCAAATAAACAAGAGCCTAAAGGAATTTCTGGAATTCTTATATTATTTAATGTTTCATCCATATCTAACCACGCTTAATCCTCTCAGAGTCCATATTTTCCTTGATCCAGTATCTAGTCTGTAGTTGCTGAGACAATCACACCAATCTATTAGAATGGTGGCCTGTTCATTTTATGACAGGTCAGACACATGTCATTTGATGAGTGACTCTGGGCTTAACAAGAGAATGAAAAGATGAAACAAGAAAAAAATTTGATGACTGTGGGACCTATTGGAAAAACAAGCAGTTAAGGCAATGACTAGAGCAGGCCTGAACTAATGCAGTGGCCAAGGATGAAAGAAAATAAACAGCATATAGTAGATTTATTTCTGGTCCCAAGAAAACATCTCACACAAAAGGTATTAATGAATGAAGGTACTGTGTTTATATGTTCACTTGTAGGTAAAACATGGCTGAGAAGTATGTTCCAGGGAGATGTAACATACAACCAGGGTTATGGATAGTAAGAGACAACATTTTGGGCTGGTATCACCAAAGTGTTTGTCATTTAGGAAGGAATGTTTTGCCATGAATATAAAATTCATTACAACTTCTCTTGGCAGTGTTCATATTCATCACAGTTCATTCTTCTTGGGCCAGAGGGTGTGGGTTGTAAAAAAATGATTCATGTCTATATCCTTAAACGAATTAGCCCCTCTCAGGTGGTATGAGGGAAGCTGAATAGCCCCCTCCTCATCTCAGCTGGTATGAGGGAAGCTGAAAGCTTTAATTTCTTCAGATAGACTACAGCTCTTCCGTAGAGGAGGAACTCAGAAGGCTAGGCTGAACCAGGGGATATGGTGGCCAAAGTTAGTTTGATAGTGAGATTAATTTATGAATTCTACGCTTTGTAAGAAAGAAAAATACTGCATTAAAAAATATTTTCCAGTCTAACAAGGTACATTCAGGAGTGCTTTGTCCAGATGCTAAGATCAAATAAAAACTCACATCCTTGGACAAAATACCATAGCACTGAATATTAAAGCAGACATTCATAGATCATTGTTGATTGAGATGAGCTGCAAGAACAATATTTCCTGAGACACTAGCTTCCAGCATTATACAAATGACTTCCAGCTCCTGATCACATGAACATTGCAAAGTCATTAAAAACTCTTCTGTTCAGTGAAGCAGTTTCTGTAGTCTGCCTTAGCACTCTCCAGTCATGCTCCACACCCCTCCCTAACCAATACCATGATCATTAGAGACAAATCCATATGAAGACAACACCTCCTCAATGGGAAAGAATTAGTGTTACTAGCCTGAGGAACTCCAGACAAACCAAATGATGAAACAACAACAACAACAAAAAACCTATGTTTTCCTTATTTCTTGGAAATACTTCTTAAAGTTCTCCAACTATAGCAAGAAAACAAATCAACAATATAGAAATTATACCATGAGTTCTAAATTTCATTTTTACTTATTACCTTACAATTAAAGTAATCCTAGTTGTGAAGGGGCAAAATTGATTTTCTCTTTCATATATGGTTAATCTTACTTAAATATACAAACACACATGTATACATATACATTCATATTCAGTGTATCTAATTATTTATTTCAATGTTAATATACACATATAACATAATTTGAATGTTACACTCACTAATTTATTCATTTGAAAAACCTTTATCAGACAATTATTAAGTTGTTTGGCTATGCACTTTACTACAGTGAGTAAAACAAACTTGATCCATTTCCACTGCATAGAAAAGAGAACTTTTAACAGCAAAAATGAATGTTTGGTACCAACAACATTCAGACCTTGCCAGATATGGTGACATTTGGAGTTCTTCATCAATACCAACCAGTTACTTGATACTACTACATTCTATTTTCCTCTCCTGAAAGTCCCCACTCATAGCCTCTTACTAATTTCCTAACATACATCATGCATCCCTGAAGAATAGACTCAAGAATAACATGCA
Source organism: Mus caroli (assembly GCF_978045245.1). Lineage (NCBI taxonomy): Eukaryota > Metazoa > Chordata > Mammalia > Rodentia > Muridae > Mus > Mus caroli. The sequence continues at coordinate 37,313,205 of NW_028227266.1, read as the reverse complement.
TAGCTGAGAGAAAACATGAGACGTTCTTCTTTCTTTGTTTGGATGACCTCATACAGAATGATTATTTCCAGCTCTTTCGATTAGTTGTGAAATTTATAAATTTTTAACATCTGAATTATATTTCATTGCATAAATATACTATAATTTATTATCCATTTTCCATCCAATTATGGAAAACTAGGTTGTTTCCAGTTCTTGCTATGGTGAATATGCCAGCAATGAAAATGGATGAGCAAGTGTCTCTGTAGTAGGATTCAGAGTCTTTTAGGTGTGCTCCCAAGAATGCTGTAGTTGGATCATGTGATAGATATGTTTGTAGATTTTGAAAAACCTCCACATTAGTTTCAATAGTGACTCACCTCATAATTAATAACAAAAAACAATTAAAGTCTCTTAGCTACCCCAAATAGTAATAACATACATTTGCAACTGTGACATTGAAAGTCACAGTACAGAGGGGATCTTGATTAGTTTTTAGCATTTTAAATATATACATGAGAAAACTGTAGTGTTCCTCAATAAATTTACCGCCGAGAATTCAGAACACTAAAATATCAGACCTTAGAGCTAGGTATTCTGGATTTTGACACTTGACACAGCATAGAAATCTTGGAAGAGGGAATCTTAGTTAAGAAATATCTTTATAAGACTGGTCTAGAGGGAAGTCTGCTATTGTCTAGATTAATGAGGGATGTGTGAGGGCCCAGCCCATTGTAGGGAGCATCATCCTTAGGTAAGTGATTCTGGGTTGTTGCTTTACTCCAAGGCTACTAGCTTTTAATTAATTTACTATAAGTATATGAAATCATTAGTTTAAATTTTAAACAATTATTTATTCACTTTACATCCCAATGTCAGCCCCTTCACCCAGTACCCCTTTGCAAAGATCTTTTCCCCATTCCTCCCACCCCTGCTCCTTTGATAAGGCAGAGATCCCTTCTGGGTATTACCTACCTCCCCTACCCCACTCAAACCCCAACTCCTGGCACATGAAGTCAGTGTAGGAGTAGGCACATCCTCTCCTGCTGAGGGCAGACAAGGCAGTCCAGTTAGGAGGAAAGGATCCACAGGTAGGAAGCAGATTCAGGAACAGACCCCACTCCAGTTATTGGGAAACCTACATGAAAACCAAGTTACATGTCTTCTACATATGTGCAGGGGGCCTAGGTTCAGCCCAAGCTTGCTCTTTGGTTTGTAGTTCACTCTCTGAGAGCCCCAAAGGTGTAGATTAGTTGACTCTATTTGTCTTTCTGTAGAGTTCCTGTCCTCTTCATGTCCCTCAATCCTTCCCCCAACTCTTCTACAAGCCTCCCCAATCTCTAGCTAATGTTTAGCTATTGGTCTCTGCACCCATTTCCATTAACTGTTGAATGGATTCTCTCAGAGGACAGTCGTGCTAGATTCCTGCCTGAAAGCATAACAATATTATTAATAGTATTAGGGACTGATTCTTGACCACACAATGGGTCTCAATTTGTGCCAGTCATTGGTTGGCTATTCCTTTTTTCTCTGCTCTATCTTTGTCCCTGTACGTCTTATAGGCAGGATACATTTTGGGTTGAAGGTTTTGTGGGTGGGTTGCCGTGCTTATCCCTCCACTGGGACTCTTGCTTGACTACAGGAAGTAGGTACTTCAAGATCCATATCCCCCACTGCTAGGACTTTCAGCTAGAGTCCAACTAGTAGGTACCTTGGGATCTCATCCCAACACCAATTCCAGGTCTTTGGCACATCCTAGAGGTTGAACCCACCCAACGGCTGATGTCTGTTCTCTCTCCCCTTATTTCCCTACACCTGAAACCCTCCACCCAACTCTCCTCTCCTACCCAGTTCCCTCCATCCATCCACCTCCACAAACTATTTTATTTCCCTTTCTGATAAAGATTCAACCAATCTCCCTTGGGCCTTCTTTGTTATTTGGGCTATTTAGTTCTATAGATTGTAGCTTGGTTTTGCTGTAATTTTTTTTTTTTTTGGCTAATACACACTTATAAGTGAGTACATATCATGCCTATCTCTTTTGGTCTGGGTTACCTCACTCAGGATAATATTTTCCAGTTCCTTCCATTTGTCTGCAAAATTCATGATGTCCTTCTTTTTAATAACTGAGTAGTATGTCATTGTGTAAATGAACCACATTTTCTTTATGCATTCTTCAGTTGAAGGACATCTAGATTGTTTGCAGTCTCTGGCTATTACAAACAAAACTACTATGAACATAGTTGAACAAATGTCCTCCTGGGATGGTGGAACATCTTTTGGATATATGCCCAGAAGTCCAATAGTTGGGTTATGAGGTAGAACTATCCAGTTTTCTGAGAAACTGCCAAATTGATTTCTAGAGTGGTTGTACAAGTTTTCACTCCTACCAGCAATGTAGGAGTTTTCTGCTTGTTCCACATCATCCTCAGCATGTGATGTCCCCTGAGTATTTTATTTTAGCCATTCCAATGGGTGTAAGGTGGAGTCTCAGAGTCCTTTTGATATGTATTTATCTGATGACTAAGGGTGTTGAAACATTTTTTCGACTGATTCTCTATCATGGTATATTTGGTTGATATCCCCAGGATGCCTACCTTCTCTGAAGGGAAAAGAAGGATGATTGGATATGGGGGGATGGGGAAGGTATGAGAGGAAGGAAGGAATGAGAACCTACAGGTTGCAAGATATGAGAGGAGTAAAAATATAAAAGCCAGACTTTAAAGAACATACCTGTGAAATAACAGATAAATGGATAATGAAAACATGGTACACTTATACAATGGAATATCACTCAACTATTAAAAACAAATAAAAATCTAAAATCAAGTAATTTTCCAGTAAATGGATGGCACTACAAAAAAAAATCATACTTATTGAGGAAACTGTGATCCAAAGGGAAAATTATATGGATTCTTTTATATATGAAGAGTAGCCTTTTAGCTTTTGGTAGCCTTGCTACAATCCATATACCCATTAAATTTAGGTAAAAGCTAAGGAACTAGGGAGGCGAGAAGTATCTCTTAAGGAATGAGAAATAGAATATATAGTTATGTAGCTATAAGAAGGAAAATGAAATGGAAGATTAAACAGTGGGAAAGAGTTGAGTAAAGAATGGAGTATGATGAGGGCAAACTAAAAATGAGTGCCATCTGAGTGGTCATATGGAAACCTACTACAATAAAAGCTTCATAATATATAGACGTTTGTGAAAGAAATAATGGAGGAGACCTAGCTCCAACAACTTATTTTTCACCACCAAGTAACCCCCTCCCAGGGCATGGAGTGAGTTATATCTAATTTAGTTTTGGTTAAAGCGGCCCCATGGAAATCCTGAAACAACTCAGATTATTGCCAATATTACTTATTGATCTCCACGAGCTGATAATAAGACTACTGCTGAAGGCAACACCTCCACATTTCATTGAACATGGAGAGGTCCTGCTGTTGCCTAACTTCATAGTTACTGACTAGTGTTCATGGTATTGGAAGGTACTCTGCTTGTACTTGGAAGAGAAAGGTTGCAAATCTAGTTACAAACCTATCGTGGGGTAACCAACTACTATCTGACCAAATTTAAGAATCACTCTCTGAAGGCCGGGCATGGTGATGAATGCCTTTAATCACAGAACCTGGGAGGCAGAGGCAGGCAGATATCTGAGTTAGAGGCCAGCCTGGTCTACAAACTCAGTTCCAGGACAGCCAGAGCTATACAGAGAAACCCTGTCTCAAAAAACAAACAAAACAAAACAAAGAATCACTCTCTGAGATGAAACCCACACCTGAGACTGCTCTGGTGATAAAGTTTCTGAGACTGGATGGAACGTGGACCTAGGGGAAAATCAAAGTGTTAAAGAAATGTAGCAACATTCTTTTATATAGATCAATGTCTTGCTCAGCCATTGTTGTAGAAGTTTCTACTGGCAGGAGATGGAAATTAATACAATGACTGGACAACGTACAGAAGGTGAGAGACCTTGCAATGTTTAGTTCTTGGTATCTCTCCATCAAATCACTTCCTTTGGGGGGCTCAAGGAGTTAGGTAGAAGATGAGGCAGAAAGATAGTAAGAGCCAGTGGGGATAGATGACACCGAGAAAACTGCCTTCATCTGAAGGACAGATGAACTTACAGAAGCAGTGGCAGCATACCCAGGTTCCTTCACAAAAGGAACACAATGGTATTTTTGGAGACATTTTTGTTATGAAAAAATGGTCTTTTGGTTATATATTATGGTTTCTGATTTTGTGATTTTAATGTTTTATTTTTTGTGTCTGCATGTGTGTCTCTCTGAAAGTCTATATGTTTACACAGTTTTTCAAACTTCTCTTCTTTGTTGAGCTTGCTTTTTCCTGGGTTATTATTTATTTGCCCATTTTATTCTAAGGAAAGAGAAAGAAAGTATGAAGTTGGATGGCTGAGGAGGTCAGGGAGGATCTGAGAGGATTGGAAGGGAAACTGCCATCAAAATATATTATATGAATTTTTTTCAACAAACAAGACTTGAGTTTAATTTACCACTTTTCACATTTGAATAATTCAGCACACTTGTTCTTCACTGTTAGCATTTCCTCTAGGCTCTACCCAACAGTTACCTAGCCAGCCAAGAGCCTGGCTCCTGTGTAAAAGAACTGTTCTGGGTTCTCTCTCTCTCTCTCTCTCTCTCTCTCTCTCTCTCTCTCTCTCTCTCTCTCTCTCTCTCTCTCTCTCTCTCTCCCTCCCTCCCAATGTTTTTCCTCTCTCTCCACATGTTCTGGCCAGCCTCTTCCCTTTCTCTTTCTTGTCTTTCTGTCCTTCACTGTTTCCTTTCTTTCTTTGCCTCTACTCCCTTCCTAGACACGTTTACCATGTCCCAAATAACTTCATTTCATACTAGACCTGTCATTTGGCTGATACCTTAGTGGGAGTGAGCCACACCTGAGCATGGGCACTCGAAGATGCTAAGATGGGAAAAGAGGGCTGTGGTGGTTTGAACAGGAATAACTCCCCCTCTCCCTCATAGGCTCACATATTTGAATGCTTGGACATTGAGGAGTGGTACTATTTGACAGGATTCAGGAGGTGTGCCCCTGTTGGAGTAGGTGTGACTTTGCTGGAAGAAGTGTGCCACTGGGGATGGTCTTTGGGGTTTCCGGTGCTCAAGTTAGGCTTGGTGTCTTTATTTTCTTGCTGCCTGGAAATCCAGATGTAGTTTCTTAGCTTCTTTCCAGCATTATGTCTGCCCAAGTTCTGTCATGCTTCTTGACCTACTGGTAATGAGCTAAATCTCTGAAACTGTAAGCCAGTTTCACTTAAATGCTTTTCTTTATGTAAGTAGCTGTGTGTGGTCATGGTGCCTTTTCACAGAAGCAGGGCAATGACTAACACAAGGGCCAGTCAAACAGATTCCCTCAAGAATAGCAGGTAAGTCTTCAGAGTCCAGGTACTGCCTAAAGGCAGCTTATATTGGCCAAGAAATCAAAGGCAGCTTTGCTTAACGAGAGACCACCCTGTTCCAGTGGTATATAAAGTTGTAAATCTTATATTGTAGACAAAGAATCTGGGCTGTTACCAGAAAATATAGGGCCTGATCAAATCTCATCTGCTACCTGTTACCCCAAATATATTACACTCTAGAAAAAGAGAACTGCAAGACAGATGAGTTTAGAAGAGTCTGCTTGGAGTGGTTCTAGTGCACTCTCTGTGACAATTATGACTGAGAAAATATACTTGCTAAGTATATCGCTTAAAAATGTGTAAACATTATGATCTTAGATCCATGAACATCCTTATCATTCTTTTAATTTGTCATATTTTCATCTTAGTTCAATTTCACATGTCATGCATATAGATGATATGGAGACATAAAGTGTGAAGGTCTATAATTATCTGCAGAAACAAATGGTTATGTTGGGACTAAGGCACCGCTTCTCTCTGCATCAAACAAAGATAAAATGGTAGAAAACATGGAGATATCAACATGCCTATCTATCTTTAGTAACCATCCATAATATGTCATTATCCTGTCAAGTACCCTCCTCCTCCCCTCTTCATCCTCTGAGTTGTTCTTTTACTTCCTATTGTTTCTTCTGAAACTCTTGATACATACTAGACAACCCGATTTATCTTACTTTCACTACAATACACACACACACACACACACACACACACACTCACACTCACACTCACACACACACACACATACAATGTCTTAGTTGATTTTGAGTCCAGCCACGTTGACATCATACTCTTACTGTCAGAAATATGTTTTTTCTTTCTTCATGTTCTTTTTACCATTTGCTATTCTTTCCTTTTTTTGCTTTTTCATTTATTCTTCTCTCACACTATATATACAAACCACAAATTTTTTCCTTCTACTCCTCCAAGACCATCTACACCTCCCCTGCCCCCCATCCCCATACACTGTTCATCTGCTTCCCTTAAGAAAAGAGAATTCTTCTTAGGGATAGTAACCACGGATGGTATAACAAGTTATAATTAGATTAGACACAACTGCTGGGCAAGATAACACTATAGGAGGAATAGGGTCCTAAACACAGGATAAAGAGTCTGTGATATCCCACTCCCACTGTTAGGTGTCCCACAAAAGCTAACGACAATAATACATATGCAGAGGACCTAGCATAGACCCATGAATGTCTATGATTGCTGCTTCAGTTGCTGTAAGCTCCTATGAACCTACAAACTAATTCTATGGGCCATGTCCTGGTATACTTGACCTGTCTGGTGCTGTAGCAATGCATTAGTTACTGCTTTGGCTGCTTTGGCTCCTCGCAGGTTGCATGTGCTGCAACCACCCAAGAGCTCTCTGGATTCAGGAATGAAAGACACAGGAGCCAGCTAATTTTGATATACCTTGATTAGCTCAATGGGTGGGTACTTCTAAACCTCCCTACAGTATTCCTGGGTTAACATCATTTAATATATATATTTCATATCTACTACCCCAGACCCAATTGAGGGAGTGGCCTCTTTTCTTGCTCTCAATTCCTTGCCAGAGCAATATAAATGTCCCATCTCCATCTCTCTGCCCAGCCGTTTTCTGTTCAGCAATTCTTTATTACCAATCAAAGCCAGCTGGGAGCAGAGACCCTCAGCTTCTGGAAGTGTGGCTTTTGGGAGCCAAATTGAGCTAAGATAAAGTATTAGAATCAATTTCAGTCGTTTTTTTTGGGGGGGGTATTTTATAGAAATTTATTTTTAATAGAAATTTCTTTTTTGTTCCTTTAATGGATATTTTATTTATTTATATTTCAAATGTTATCCCCTTTCCCGGTTTTCCCCGGAAACCTCCTATCCCAGCTCCCCTTCCCCTGCTTCTATGATGGTGCTACTCCATCCACCAACAAACTATTGCCTCAATGCCATGGGATTCCCCCACACTGGGACATCAAGACTTAACAGTTCCAAGAATCTCTCCTCCCATTGATGCCCAACAAGGCCATCCTCTGCTACATATGTGGCTGGAGTCATGTGTACTCTTTTGTTGGTGGTTTAGTTCCTTGGAGCTCTGGGAGGTCTGGTTGGCTAATATTTTTGTTCCTCCTATGGAATTGCAAACCCCTTCAGCTCTTTCAGTCCTTTTTCTAACTCCCCCATTGGGGACCCAGTGCTCAGTCCAATGGTTGGCTGTGAGCATTCGCCTCTGTATTTTGTCAGGTTCTGGCAGAGCCTCTCCAGTGACAGCTCTATCAGGCTCCTATCAGCAAGCACTTCTTGGTATCTGCAATTGTGTCTGGGTTTGGTGTATGTATATGGCATGGATCCCCGGGTGGGGGAGTCTCTGGACGGCCTTTCATCCATTCTCTGCTCCACACTTTGTCTCTGTTGTTCCTCTCATCACAGCACCTACAATTTTTCTTCCTCATCTTTCTTGGGGTTCTCTGAGCTCCAAGGTGTAGTACTTATTGGAGGTTTTCAAATTTGGCTCTTTCTCTGCCTAATGTTTGGCTGTGGGTCTATACATCTGCTCCCATCAGCTGCCAGAGGAACCTTTTCTGTTGACAGGCTAGGCACTATCTATCTATCTATCTATCTATCTATCTATCTATCTATCTATCTATCTATCTATCTACTGGATATCATTAGGAACAATTGATTTTTGTCTATTCTGGGTCTCTGGTCTATCCAGCCCTAGTTCCTCGTCATTCAGGCAGTATTGGTCATGGGTTCCCTCTCCTGACATGGACCTCACATTAGAGCAGTCATTGACTTGCTACTTGCACAAATTCTGCACCTCCATTGCTCCAGAAAACTGTGCTTGTAAGGCATGCTACACACTTGCTTTCCAAGAAGCACTACTATCCTGTTTCATACTAATTATGGGTAGCCTACCTCTGGAACTCAGCCTGTTTCTCATCTTGCTATGCATCTTCTCTTTGCTTTTAATAAACTCTAAAGTACTTACTGATACCTCGGAATTCCTTCCTTCCCCTTCCTTCCTTCCTTCCTTCCTTCCTTCCTTCCTTCCTTCCTTCCTTCCTTCCTTTCTTTCTTTCTTTCTTTCTTTCTTTCTTTCTTTCTTTTGCTAAATTGGCCTTTCTTTCTTTCTTTCTTTCTTTCTTTCTTTCTTTCTTTCTTTCTTTCTTTCTTTCTTTCTTTCACTAAATTGGTTTCTTTCTTTTGCTAAATTGGCCTTTCTTTCTTTCTTTCTTTCTTTCTTTCTTTCTTTCTTTCTTTCTTTCACTAAATTAGTTTCTTTCTTTCTTTTGCTAAATTGGCCTTTCTTTCTTTCTTTCTTTCTTTCTTTCTTTCTTCCTTCCTTCCTTCCTTCCTTCCTTCCTTCCTTCCTTCCTTTCTTTCTTTCTTTCTTTCTTTCTTTCTTTCTTTCTTTCTTTCTTTCTTTCTTTCTTTCTTTCTTTCTTTTGCTAAATTAGTGGAGGCTACTTCTCTAATACCAAAAGAGAAGCATCTGGAATTGTAAGAGACATGAAGGTTAAAGATAGGCTCTCTCTAGTTGGATTATCAATTAACACATTTGTGTGTACACACACACACACTGAGAGAGAGACAGATGTAATGCTTACTTGAAGAAAAGTAGGGATCATAATGCATGCCTGATATTAATAATATAATTTGGTGTGACAAGTTTTCCAATAAGCAGAGTTCATCTTCATTTTGTTCATGAATATCTGGGACCCAGAGCACACACCCAGCCAAAGAACACAGTCCTACTAGAAAGCAGATATGACACTTGAGCACTGATCTGTCTGGCAACTACATATTTTTAACAAATGCATAAGATACAGAACATATTACCATTGCCTAGAAGAAGAGTCTTACTAACATATTTCCCTGAGAAGACCACCATTCTCATCAGTATAATGATGGTCATCACTGAATGCTCAAATTCACCCAAGTTCAAAAGTGCTGTATCTCATCTCCTCGTGGTTTTGTATCCCAAATGACACTACACATGCACAGAAAATACATTTAGAAAGATTATAAACCAGGAATGACCTGAACTATGGAAATTTTAGGACTGAAATTTGTGGCCTATGATGTCTTCTCACAGCTTGCATACATGTTCAAAGGGACTATGCAAGAAAGTCTTGCTGGGAAAAGGCGACCATCTTTGAAGGGAAGAACTAAGACCTTAGTTCGTGCATATTAGCATTGAGTTATCTTTAATATTATGTGGTGGTTTAGAACAGTCCTTTCTCAAGGATGTTCTCTAAAATGATTCTTTCTATGACTATCTTAATGTTGAGATATGAAAGCACAAAACCAGGGATCACCAAAAGAAATGAAAAAGCAAAAATCTGATGCAGAAAGACAGAGAATGAGCTTCGTAGATAAGATGTTTATAACTGATTCATAGAGATCCCCTCAGCAAATTCAGAAGAAGTAGGTGGGCCAAAGGAAAACCAGTTGAATGATGACTAAAGAATGAGCAACCCTTTCTTAGCTCAAGCATGGAGACTTCACATCTCATGGTTGTTAGTACAAGACTGGGTGGCTTGGGAAAAATCAGCTTCAGATAAAGGTCTTCACAACACATGCACTTATAGAAACATGTGCCAAGACATGGGAGTATCACTGTAGAGTTCTACCCTGTAGGTAGAACTTATGAAAAAGATATTATGTGGCTGTAAGACTCAGTCTAGATTTGCTATTTGTAACATGTTTTCTTTTGGCAAGACTTTCTTCCTAAACTGTATATTCTTAAATCTGTGAAATATAAAGATATACTTACTCTGCTAAGTTTTTTTTAATGCTATGACTGATCAAAGTTTATCTTAAGCTACATTCTTACATGCTGATGCAAAGCACGATGCAAAGCCCTCAAAGTCTCTTTTTGTTAGTTTTAAAAACATGGTCTTTAAATCTGTCAATAATAAAAAATGGTCCTCATGCTCATATGTGGAAGTTGTTCTCATATCTATAACTTCTCTCTTTTTTTTATAACTTCTCTTTTTGACAGACATGTCTGAACAGTAAAATATTAAGGATGATGAGCACATTTTCTGGTCTTGCAGAATAGAAGCTAAAGACACGAAGTCTGCCAGATAGTAGATGCAAGAGTTGCTTGGAACTAGCTGAATCAGCGATCACAGATCTTTCTGGTTATTGGAGAGACAATTAGAATAAAACTCTGGATCTTAAGCATTAATGCATTTTTATATATTTATATTATATGTGTGTATATATATTCATATATTCAATGAATATATATTCATTTTTAGTATCTTTAAAACAAAGATTTATTGGACTTCAGTATACAAAGGGAGGCTATTCATACTGTCCTTATGGTAAGTAGACAGAAAAAATATAATCTGATAAATTATCTGTCTGGGGGCCATATTCAATAATCAAACAAATAAGGAGACAAGAAAATATTTGTCCAAGAAAGTATTTAAAGAAAATACTGCCACAAGGGACACATTCTAAATTATGGCACAGCAATTTGCAGAGGTTTCCAGGGCACTGTTGGTCCATTGAGACATTTACCCAGAAGAGAAAGTGAAATGGTCAGGAGGGATTCAGACCCTGTCAATTGCTTTAAGGATTATCTTCCTGAAGGTTGTTTTGTAACAAGAGTTTAAATCACTCCCTGAGCTCAGAAGACTTCTTCTCTTGAGTCTTATAACTTGAATGAAGTTCTAGAGGGACCATGACATCGTTTAAAATTCCACAAATGCAGAAAATCTGTTCAATTCCACTAACTACACATCATCCTGTCACCTAGGGTGTAATACACCCTTATCTGCATCATCCTGAATGAAAAAGAGGGCATTTATGATCTGTAGGTAAAACAAAACAAAACAAAACAAAACTATTTCAAGTCCAATGCTAGCACCATGGAATGGGAATCATTTGGGGGTGGGGAGCCCCATCACCTTTGAAAACAATTAAAGATGACTTAGCAGCTCAATGAGCTGTTAAGGCCTGTGACCAAGTAAGTGCTCAAATCTGCTTTCTTTCCTTCTTAACTCTTGTTTTTCACACTTTTGAAATCTTATGGTACAAGGATTTATAGAACGTCGTGACTTCAGCCTTTCTCCTCCATCAATATGATGGCCAGTGTCATTGCTGTCACTCTGTGTCTCAGAACACAGAGAAATGAAGACTTTACTGAGTTATTATTTATTGTTAATTAATCATGTTTTGTTTAAAAAAACCCATAGCAAATCTTGTAACAAAAGAACACATAGTATTTAGTTAAATGTTCTTCAAAGTGAGAAAGTAATAGATTTTATTAAGGATACATAAGACACAATCTCTGGTTGTATTCCCAATTCTCTGTAAAATTAATGGATCCATTCATAAGTGTCTGCAAATTTTTATATTATGTAAAATACAGTATATTCAAAAGTTTGTTCTCCAGTCAGGTACCTGTAGGCATTATTCTCTCTCTGAGTTAACTCATTCTGGCTTAACATATTCACTTTTTTTTCTTTTTTCAATTTTTTATTAGGTATTTTCTTCATTTACATTTCAAATGCTATCCCAAAAGTCTCCTATACCCTCCCCCTGCCCACTCCCCTATCCTCCCACTCCCACTTCTTGGCCCTGGTGTTCCCCTGTACTGGCACATATAAAGTTTGCAAGACCAAGGGGCCTCTCTTCCTAATGATGTCCAACTAGGAGGTAACCCAATCACAAAAGAACTAACATATTCACTTTTATCTCAGTACAGACACCTTCCCAAATGCATTAGAAGGGCCTCTCACAGTCTCCGTGAAACTATAGACTCCTGAGAATAAAAACAGTTCAAAAACATCATCTTCTTAAATTATTTGCAGCAACTCTGTAAGTTTTGTTCCACTTTAATGAAGCACATTTAGTGGATGTCTACTGTAAATCAGGTATGATTTATAATAGCACCTCACATGTTTATAATAACATCCAGTCACAAAGTGCATTATAGTTGCACATCTCAAAAACAGTATTATGTGCCCCAAACTGGGAGCAAGGGAGAAAAATCAATGACAATTCAATGGTTTTGGATGGAATTTTCTTTTTACCCTCATGGTGCTGCTGTTAGCAGTAATTACATAACATTTTAATCTCCAAAAGTCTGCTTGAAATGGCAAATTTAACTGTGGACTTTGAATTGAGATTTCTGGTGCACAATTTTATCCTTACCTAAGATGAGAAGCTGAGCTTATATGGTATAAATTATGGCCCCTATAGGTATACCATCAAAATCAGAAGTGGACCAGTTAGGATCCTTGGCATCCATATAACCATTGGGTATGGTAGTGCATATCTGCAACACCATTATCAGTGGGTGAAGCATGCATACAAGCAGTTCTGAGGGCTTGATGGCCAATGAGCATCAAACTCCTGATTCAATCAGCAATCCTGTCTCAGTTAAGGTTGGGAGGTACAGACAAGATACCTGAGGTCATTCTTTGGCTTCTATATTTGCACACATAGGCTAAAGATCTGTATACATGCAAATATACCCTAGCATATCACACACACACACACACACACACACACACACATATGAATTTTTAAATTAGTTTTTACCATTCTTTTGAAGATATTTAGAGAAGATCATGCTTTATCTATCTTAGAAGACGCTCTAATTTAGAGTTTTGTCTTTTTTTTTTAATTAGGTATTTTCCTCATTTACATTTCAAATGCTATCCCAAAAGTCCTCCTTACCCTCTCCAGCCCCCACTCCCCTACCCACCCACTCCCACTTCTTGGTCCTGGCGTTCCCCTGTACTAAGGCATATAAAGTTTGAAAGTCGAACAATGGGCCTCTCTTTCCACTGATGGCCGACTAAGCCATCTTCTGATACATATGCAGCTAGAGACACGAGCTCTCAGGGTTACTGGTTAGTTCATATTGTTGTTCCACCTATAGGGTTGCAGACCCCTTTAGCTTCTTGAGTATTTTCTCTAGCTCCTCCATTGGGGGCCCTGTGATCCATCCAATAGCTGACTGTGAGCATCCACTTCTGTGTTTGGTAGGCCCCGGCATAGCCTCACAAGAGAGAGCTATGTCAGGGTCCTTTCAGCAAAATCTTGCTAGTGTATGCAATGGTGTCAGCATTTGGAGACTGATTATGGGATGGATCCCCGGGTATGGCAGTCTCTAGATGGTCTATCCTTTTGTCTCAGCTCTAAACTTTGTCTCTGTAGCTCCTTCCATGGGTGTTTTGTTCCCAGTTCTAAGAAGAGGCAAAGTGTTCACTTTGGTCTTTGTTCTTCTTGAGTTTCATGTGTTTTGCAAACCTACAGATAGAGTTTTGTCTTTTAGGAAACCCCACTCATTATATTACTGAGCCATTCTAAGTTGCTATTTGAATTATCATTAATGTCAATTATATTGCATTGTGTTAGAATGTTTTGAGATGGTACAGGCATATGGGTTGGTTGTATGAGATACTATAAGCACTTAAGCCTGTATCCCCATCTTCTCATCACTCACTATATTTTTCAATAAAATCGTGCTATCTTCATGGGGACAAAGGGTATTTCCTGAACAGACATTCATACTTCATGGTATTCATGCCAATATTAAACCAGTGTGTTCCTCACTCCTTGCTTTAAGCGAGGATGTAAATTAAAATTCCTCAAATCTACTCAACAAATAACTAGAACCAGTTAACATTAAAAAAAAAAAAATGTGTCCCTGTTGAAAATCTCATTCTTTCTAATTACTTCCCCTTATCCTTCTGGAAGAAATAAAATTATGTCATTTTCAAGATAAATCATATGTATATTTTTTAACAGGGGTTTCAGAAGAGAAATATTATCCAAACTTGTCAATAATAAGCATAGTTGAGTACTCATTACACATTAAGCACACACACACACACACACACACACACACACACACACATATATGGAGAAAAAGAGAGAGATATAAAAACATTATAAGTTCTCAATAGTATTTTTCCATTTTAATCTTAATTTGCAATGACTTTCTTGCTCCTAGTTGTATCCTACAACTTTCTGGTTCTTATGTCATTCATTATATCTCAATTTCTTCTATACTTGCTAAGATTACTTTCCCTGAAATGTATTCATACACTTATTTGTTTGCCTTCTCTGCTCATTGAGACTGAATTTAATTGTCCTAAAAACTCCAATGACATGTTTATATGGAGATGGCTCTTCCAGAACTCTGGAATGACCAGAAACCATGACCTCTCCCCTACAATGCTGCATAAACAAAAAACAAATTTAAGTTCAGATAAGGAAGAAAATGTAGAATATTAACTTTCTTTTAACAAGACCCGAAATATCTAAGATTCAATGACTCCAATGCAATAAACAGTCATTATAGACTTCATACATTAATGAAAATAAATTAATAACTTATTATCATTTTATATAAATATATAATATGTAACATACAAATTTACATAAAACTACGTGTGATTATCACAAGAACTAAAATGATCAATCTAAATGTATCATAAGCACGCTGGTTGTTTGAAGATTTTTTTGGTGTATTTCAGATATTTTTATACTAATTCCTCTTCATGCATTTTTATGTTGCTATGAAAAATTTAAATAATAGTGATATCTCATGTGGCTTTCCTCAGGAACGTATATTTTCTTTCCTTTACTCTTCAACCACCTTATTATTTTCATATTTTGTCCTTTGTCAATAGACAATGCTTGTTTGCCAGAAGTTATGAAGATTTTGTCATTCCACTGGCCCTTCTCCTTTGGCAGAATCTCTGTAATGTAAAGAATATCTAAGTGTTCTTCAGTATGTATGGAATCTGGGAAGAGAAGATGAATGTTGTGGCTCTGGAGTTCATTGTTTCAAATTCCTATCATTCCAGGTTGAAAGAAGTCATTTAAAAACCTACAAAAAATGTGGTGTTGTCAAAACAAATAGGTAGCATCCAAAATATGATGTTATAGAGATATAGTAATAACTATGAACAACTCACTTTCTTCATAGAACACATGGTCCAATTATGTTCATGAAGTAATTTCCAATTTATCATTCATGTGTGTACCCACTGAGCAAAGGTTTAAATTCCAGCTTTTCAATACACACTGCTAAATTAGATTTAGATTCTGTATCATGGTCTGAATTTTAGGACCTCACACTTATCAGAACCTGCACTCAATCTCATCAGAACATCATGCGTGGATGTACATGATATTGACATAACTTCCAAGGTTTTAGAAGGTAAATTAATTCTACATAGAAATTACTAATTGTAAGGTAAAATTAAAGAAAGTGAATATTAAATCAAATTTAGACATCATAGCAATGTTGAGTTGATAATGTCTAAATGATTCGTATCTCAAGAAGATAAAGTAAAAATGCAAAGTGAAACACAGTGTGGTCATGACTGATTCCCAAGAAACTTTAAAATGCAAGCATTTCAACAGACTTATCACATTCAGAGGTACTTTTGGGTTCTTGGCATATTCAGTTACCTATTTCCATTCAAAGGAAACAAAGCAAAGCATGGCATGGTGACTGCAGATGACAGTGTATAAGGAAGAGAAGTAGTATAATAGTATAATATATAGAAGTAGTATAATAGTAGTAAAAGAATATAGTTTTTAGGTCTGCTGTAGAACATTTTTAGGTCTGCTGTAGAAATTAGCTAAACCATCTCATTGTTTGGTACTTGAAACTCTATCTTCTTAGCTCATCTATTACGTCATCATGTTAAGGTTTTAGTCTGGTTCCATTCATGCTTTAGAGAAAATATATCTTCAGATATAAAGTCCATGTTCTTATGCTACTATAACACAAACTACCTTGAAATAATTGCCTTTATTATTTCTAAGGAAAAAAGTAAATATTAGGACAGTAAATATGTTACTAGTATTAACCTTTACATTCATATTTTCATGTTTGGAAATATCCAAAACAGGCTTCCTGCACCATGGGAAATCACACATTGCTGAATGAATTTATTCTATTGGGAATACCCCAGACACAAGGACTAGAGACTCTACTCTTTGTGGTGTTCTTATTCATATACATCTTTACCTTGCTTGGAAATTTACTCATCTTTACAGCAATAGTTTCTTCATCTACCCTTCATACCCCCATGTATTTCTTCTTGGGACTTCTATCTATTTTTGACATGTTGTTCCCATCAGTAACCTGTCCCAAAATGCTTCTTTACCTCTCTGGCCAGAGCCCAACCATCTCTTACAGAGGTTGTATTGCACAGCTCTTCTTTTATCATTTTCTGGGTTCTACTGAAGGATGCCTCTACTCTGTGATGGCCTATGATCGTTATGTTGCCATATGTCACCCACTGAGATACATGCTTATCATGAAACCTGGAGTGTGCCTGGGCTTGGTCATAGTATCCTGGTTGATAGGATGTCTTCAGTCTGGCATCCTGACATTTTTTACCTTTAAGTTAACCTACTGTGGGCCCAATCATGTCCATCATTTCTTCTGTGACATTCCTGCAGTTTTACCCCTGGCTTGTACTGATAATAAGTTGGCCCAGAAGGTGGGTTCCATCAATGTTGGCTTTCTGGCTCTGATGCTTCTCTTCAGTGTTTGTGTCTCTTATATACACATTGGGGTTGCCATTCTGAGAATCCGTTCAGCAGAGGGCAGGCAGAAAGCATTCTCCACCTGCAGTGCCCACCTCACTGCCATTCTCTGTGCCTACGGACCTGTAATCATCATCTACCTGCAGCGCACACCAAACCCTCTGCTTGGGGCTGTGGTGCAGATATTAAATAATATTGTCTCACCCATGCTCAACTCTTTAATATATTCATTGAGGAACAAGGAAGTGAAGAGGGCCCTGAGAAGGATGTTTCACAGTTTAGCTTAGGTGTTCAGAAATGAATTATGGAGTTCATGATGGATTTTGAAAAATTATTTTCTGATATCGTCAACCTCTGGATTCAGTCTCTTAAACAAATCAGCACACAAAAGAAAACACTTCTTTACAGGATTCCATAGTTTTGGTTTGCTTCAATAGTTACCAGTATCACATAATTGCACCTATATTCATTTTTATTCTACATGCTTTTCCTGGGCAAGTAATCTATAAGCCTCATAGAAATCACTGGAGCCAGGTTTCTTGTCCCCATGAAGGGCTTACATTTTGTTTTCTGATTAAAGATACAAAATAATCTTGACCTTTCTTGTACTCCTCTCTGTGTCAAATCTGCCCTGATTTCAGTTTCTGTTCCACTTAGAATACACTTCTTTCTGCCTGCTAACATTTCCCATCTCACATTTTCTGGACTCTTAACTCGTATATTTAGAGAATGAATTAATTTCAGACACTGAGGTGAAATTTTTCACACATGCCATCTTATTTAATTTTTCTGTCATGACTGTAAACTAAAGTTTACACAACCTCTAAAGTGCTCTGAAGATAAGATCCTCAAATACCAAACCAGTTTGGTTTATTATTCAGTAACTAGAGCTTTAGTTTAAATATGGTTGAGTTCAAAATTCTTGGTGAAATTAGTAACAGATACTTTACCTATTGAGTCATATATTTAAACTCCACATTTCTACCCACTCAAGGATACTCATAAATAAGTAAATAAATGTAAGAGTATACATACATACACACACACACACACATACATCCCTGCTGAGTCTTTAGGAGTAAAATTTCCTTAAATCACCCGCCTGACAATGTGCAACTCATTGTTAACTCTCAAAACATCTTATGACAGAAAGGGGTAGGTCAGAAAAGGACTGGTAATAATTACATACACAGGTATTTTGATATACTGTCATTTTGATATACTCTGTCATCACCAATTACTTTTGCTCTACTTTTGGATCCACCTATAGGCAGAATATAGACTGTTTTTCTGTGCCGTATACATTAACAGTAAATCAAGGCTTGTCACAAATACTCTTACAGATTACAATGCCATGATTTAATCCCTGCTCTCTGCTGCCAATGTGTTTAATTGCTCTCAACCTAAATTATTGGATGGGCTTCCTACCCAATGCTATGGAATAGACCAAGACTGCTTCAGTTATTATGCTCATATAATTTTCTCTGCAAATTTTTGTTTTTATTTTATTAACATTTTTATAACTGAGCCTCACCTGCTCTAGAGGTGTAAATTATTTCTCAGTTAAAGATACTAGAATCAAAGGAATAAAAAATGATATTGTTGTGATTTGAATGAGAATAAGCCTCACAGCCTCATATATTTGAGCTTTGTCCCTGGTTGTTGTAACCTCTTTGGAAGGATTACGGGGGCTGATCCTGTGGGAGGAAGTGTCTCACTGGGATTTAACATATAACTCTTAGAATTCTTTCCTGCTTTGGGGATGTGGATCAAGATGTGAGCTCTCAGTTGTTCCTTTGTTCAGGACTCTACTCCTCTAAAACCATAAAATTAACCTCCCCCCTTTTTTTATGTTGCTTTGCTCATTGTGTTTTATCCCAGCAATATAAAACTAAAAAATATGTTTATTGAGGTTTCCACACAACCCTAGATGTTTATTTTCATGGCATTTTAGTCATCTGTGAAATTTGTTTCCATTTCCATTTCCCTAAATCATAATGCAAATCAACACAAAAAGGTATCTCAAACATGGGAAATTTTTTCTCTTAAATGAAGTAGTAAGACAAATGAAACCTATTCAAACAGAGAAAAAGTGACTTTGGAGATAACTAATGATTATATGTCTCTCCTAAAATAACTGACAAGCATCTAAACCACAGGAAATCTTAATCTCAACTTTTGTAGTTATATATCCTAGACTACATTTGTTGTTCTGATGTTTGGAAACTGGTGTGAGAACCATGTTATGACATCTGGAAAAGTTGATCTGTTCAACAATACTTCTACTGACAAGGGGATGGCCATGGGACACGTCCAATTGAGTCTTGTTGAATGAATTAATAAATACCACTCAACAACTTAACCGTGTTAGAAATGCATATTTGCATCACATAATAGAAACATTATTTAATGCTCCAGCTATAGAACAACAACATATGTTAATGAAAAAAGTAATGTATATCTAAATAAGATTGAAATATGACATAAAATTTTTATCACTTTGAATTTCCTTCTAAAGCAGTACTAAATTGATTCTGAGGAAATAAAACTGAGAACATATTAATGTTGTCTTATGCCCAATCT
Organism: Mus caroli; assembly: GCF_978045245.1. Classification (NCBI taxonomy): domain Eukaryota; kingdom Metazoa; phylum Chordata; class Mammalia; order Rodentia; family Muridae; genus Mus; species Mus caroli. Next base: position 37,293,688 of record NW_028227266.1, on the reverse strand, counting down.
CATGTTTTTTAAAATGCATAGGCAAATTAATGTACTATTGATAAAATCTTACCTCATCAGAAATTAAAAAACAATAATTTCTTATTTGACAAATAATTTGGCAAATAATTTGACAGAAATTCAAACAGAACATTAACTTTCATTCTTGTAAGCAAGTAGAAAGAATAAAACATTAGAAAAACCTACATATTATTTTTAATCTCCATATAGCTGTGTTTCTGCACAAAGGGATGTTTGAAATAGTTTTCTTATAAATGTTCAATGGTGTTATCACTTGTTTGGGACTTTCACTACTATCTATATAAGTTCGCCTTTAATTACTTGTAATATTTTAAGGACATTTCTAAGTCGAAAAATACATCAGAATGATAGCTACTGATATAGATTGTCTGAGTTAAATATTTGAGAGAAAAATGAGAGAGTAATTTCTTATAGAGATAAATTAATCTATGACATATAAATCAAAGTTGTGGTATTATGATCTTGGTATGTGTTATAGTATACAAAACTCATTTATGATAAAATGTCCTGACCCTACCAAATAAGATCAGTTCTATTCATTTTCATCTCATGCTGATTTCTATTGATTCATCCACCTTCAGTACACTCAGAGGTTGGTTGTTGGGAAGTTAGAGGGAAATTTATATTGCTAATGAGAATTAAATTATGATTTCCAATGTGCACTCAGAACATTAAAAAGAAAAAAATGAAGTCATTTTTTAATCTTACCAGGTTAGTCTGAAAAGGGGACCTCTACTACAAACATTGTCAGTAGATTTCTCAGACCTCTCATTTTGACCCTTGGTTCTTGATTATTTAAAACATTTTCAGTCTGAGATATTTATATGCCTGCAAACATCCTTCTGCTTATCATAACTATGCTTTCAACTATACGTACAGTTACCTCTTCATATATTCTTCTTACTCTAATGTACTAAAACTCAATGTTGATTAAACTATGGTAAGGTTTTCTCAACTTCATGATGAACCATATTTTCAAGGTGATCATGGGACTGTGTGTAATCATATGCTTTGGTGACTCCTACACTTTGTCTTTCCCAGTCTCCTTTGCTTGGAGAGCTTTACACATTTACCCAAATGACACAAGGCTCTCTGGTTGTTTATACAAGCATAGACAAACAAACAAACAAATAAATAAAACGTTTAAATACTATTGAGAATACAGAATACTGTTTCAAGCAAACATGTGCTATCCATAAAGTGACACATAAGGATAACAAAAGCAGAAGCATCCCTTAACAAACAGCTTATTTGAGTTTGCACAAAAATCTCAGGTTTTACCTCCTTTCATTGTAGGTGAAACAAGTTTTTACAAATGTCTGGGTGTTTAGTTTAAAAAAACCTTCCTCCTAGTAATTTTGTTTCTTTGCAGGTGTGATAAAGATATTAGGTCGATTACAAAGTTCTTTTTATAATATTTCTTAATAAAAAATAAGTAAATCTTTGACCAAACCTAATAATTATTCACAGGAATATTACTTTCAGTTGAAGACTAACTGGTTCCTGAACTGTTTAGTCAGCTTTTCTTTTGTCTTAGAATAATTTTAAACTGTTTATATCTTAGAAAAAGATTAATTCCTTAAAAATTATAGTTAATTGATGTTGAGTATTATCTATGCTGTCAATTAAGGACAAAGTTTAATAAAATATGGAAAATTCTTTAATGTTCATCAGTAGAGGCATTATACAAAGTGCTTAACATTTTCAGATTACCACACAACCTGAATTACTAGTAGGAAATGAATGTAATATAAAAATATCCCACACAGCATTTTAGTTCTGTGAGCTGTCATTATAATTTGCTACTTAATAACTTAATAGGTATCACCAAATCCTTCTAGTATCTGCTTGAGAAAAGTATTGCCACTCAGGGAAAATAAAGGAAGGAAATTGAAGCCCAGGAAACTGAGCACAGGCCAGTGCCACACACATTGCATTTGACTTTTAGATTACAATCACCTCTTCAGTGTTTCTCTTTTCCTAAATCTGTTGAAGGAGAGCTCAAGACCTCCGAGAAATACACACTACATCGGGAGAATGCATAGAAGAGATAAATGGAGTCTTCTCAAACATTAGTTGAAGGTAGAGTAAGATGGCTAAGAAACCATAAATCAGTTGCTTTCACGTCTGTGCAGGTGAATAGAATGAACTTCAAATCTTTTGTGTTTATAGACGCTGTTAGGACAAAGAAAAATGTCTCTGCACTCCTCAGAGGGCACTGAGCAGTTGTGCAATATATGAAGGTCATGGAGAAAAGCTAGTAAGAAACAACTGATACTAGTCTAAAAGATATCTGAAGGCCAACTTGCCTATCCAATGAGTTGATGGGGATTACTAACAGTGGAATGGGATGGATGAGCTATTGCTATCAGAATCGTGGATACTTAAAGGTAGCTGATTCACAGAAAAACCCATCCAAGCCTGAATGTTGACTCATGAAAGCTGAATTGCAGAGCTCCTGTAAGGAGATTGCTCTGCTGATCTGTGATTCTCTTTATTTTCAGTTGTTTATTCTTTAATGTAACCTCAGGAAAAAAAGGTAGTATAAATACCATGCATTTCAGCTTTTACTGAAAATGATCTTGAAGAGCTTATTTTCTTAGTGGAATGTGTTTCCTCAAGATAAAACTTGGAAATCATGCATCCTGCTGGGCTTAACCAACCAACCTCCTGTGTACTTCCTCACCTCTGACTGCTAAATTTAAATAGACTATAATATCTGACTGTAGAGTTTAAATAATAATGGTAGTCTTCTTAAAAATAAAGATTAATACAATTCACAGACCATAGGAAGAAGGAAGACGAAAATGTGAATGCTTCAGTCCTTCTTAGAAAGGGGAACAAAATATTCATAGGAGGTAGAGGGTGGGAGGGACTTGGGAGGAAGAGAGAAGAGAAGGGGGAAAAGTGGGGGAGGATCAGGTATAAGAAGAGATGGGATTGATATACAGAGGGTCAAAAAATTGAACAGAAGTGTGTAGCAATGGGTGATGGGAAACTGGGAGTAGCCACCAGCAAGTCCCAGATGCTAGGAAAGCAAGAGGCTCCCAGAACTAAACAGGGATGAGATTAGCTGAAATACCCAACAAATGGGAGGGAGAACCTGAAGATACCATATCCAGAGGTTAGTCAATGGTCCCGGTTGGAGGATGGGGCCATCCACTCATCTGCAAATTCTTGACTCAGAAGGGCTCCTGTCTAAAGGAAATACAGGGACAAAGTGTGGAGCATAGAATGAAGGAAAGGCCATCCAGAAACTGCCCCACCTGGAGATCCATCCCATATACAGACACCAAACCCAGACAAAATAATGGATGCCAAGAAGTATTTGCTGACAGGAATCTGTTATAGCCATCTCCTGAGAGGCTATGCCAGAGTCTGACAAATAAAGAGGCAGATAGATGCTTGCAGCCAACCATTGGACTGAGCCCTTGGTTCTCAGTGGAGGAGTTAGAGAAAAGACTGAAGGAGTAGAAGGGGTTTGCAACCCTATAGGAAGAACAACAATATCAACCAACCAGACCCCCAGAACTCCCAGGGACTAAACCACCCTCCAAGGAGTATACATGGAGAGACCCACGGCTCCAGCCACATATGTAGCAGAGGACAGCGTTGTCTGGCATCAATAGGAGGAGAAGCCTTTGGTCCTGTGAAGGCTCAATTCCCTAGTGTAGGAGAATGTCAGGATGGTGAGGTGGAAGTGGGTGGGTGGGAGGGGGAGTATCCTTATAGAAGCAGGGGGAGGGGTATGGGAGAGAGGGTTCCAGAGGGGAAACCAGGATAGGGGATAACATTTGAAATGTAAATATCCAATAAAAAATCATAAGCATTAAAGAAAAAAATAAAGGTTGATTATAAATGAAAGGATATATTTTATCCTGCTTTCTCTGAGAAGCATCTCACCTCTAATTCTATTGGCATAAAAAACAAAAATAAAACCAAAATCCACACAGCCATTTGTTGCTAGGCAACCACAGGGCAATTCCCTGAATCAACCAGCAAGCTATACTACAGCAAGTCATCTTATTGGCTTCATTTCACAACAGAACATAAACAGATTATTGAGTAAATACTTCATACACAGCCATAAAGGCATCAGCTCATCTTCCATGTGTATTAAATTAGGTCTGACCATGATATTTACTGTAGTACTATGTAACAAACAGCAAAATAAATACAACATTGTCAAATATGCTAAGTCATAACATGCCAATTTCATTAAACTACAAGAGTATAGTCATTCCGACTGAATTTTCCTATGTGTTAGAAAAGAAAGTAAGAGGTAGACATGAATTAACCTCGGTTATTTGTTACAGAAATTTAAGTCCAAAATTCCTTCCAGTAAAATCTCACATTGACCTTAATATGGTGTTGACTTGTCCTTCTTGGGTCATGGTTTCCTGTTGTTAGTCTCTGGGTTCATTCATTATGAAACCCTTTTCATACTTACAAATTCCATTCCTCCAGCATGAGGGCTTAAGTTAATTTCTACTTCTCAAAATGCAAATGTATGGCTTTCATAATACCATTACCAAAATATTACAACCACAAAAATACTCAGATATTTAATAACATTTTAATACAAATAATAACAATATTTTGCTACTGCTAGAAACTTCAGAGAAACTTCATGGTTTGGGTTCATTGATATGCAGGCAGAGATCACAGGAGGAGAAGAGTAGGGCTGCTGTCTGCTCTGTCAGGATGCACTTCAGGGTGCATAACTTCCTTGAGTACAGAAACCATGAATCTGGGTTTAGAGTTCACTTGTAATCAATATGGCACTGAGAAGTTCAGGTAGTTCATGTGACTTTTATATCTAAGAAGGAACCCAAAGGTAGATACTTCATTCTTTCTTGGAGAGAAAATGTCCAAATATTCCCTTTTTTTGTTTTTGAATTATCAGAAAATTAAACAGTGATGTCATAGTATCTGGTGTTCCTAGGGTCCTTTATACTTTCTGGTGTATATTTCTTTTTTCCCTTTTATTATTTAAATCAAATTTTAAATTTCAACATATTTTGATCACATTTTCCCCTTCCCCAATTATTTCCAGATCATTTCCTCTCGCTCCCTACCCAAATTCAAGTTCTTTCTCAAACACAAGCATAAACCCAATGTAACAAAAACCTGTCCAAAAGCAAAATAATAAATAAAATAAAATCAACCGACCAAACAAACAAAAAAACTAACAAAACTTTAAAATAAAACAATAGCTACGAAACCACCAAATTGTGATCCAATAAGAACAGACAAAACACTATAGAATTCATTTTATGTTTGTCAGTTACTCATAATCATTTATTTTACTTTAGTGTCCTGGATCTTATTGTACAAAGTAGGGGATCAATACATATTTTGAGTTATTTACATGTATTATATATCTATGTCTATCTCAATCTCTGTCTACCAATAACTTCATTCTTTTGAGACTTGTGTCATTGGGTTATAAATTATGAATAAATTTCAATCATCTAGTCTCGTAAAGATGTGGAATCACATTAGCAACTAGGTAATCAGTACACATGGCTGTGCATTCTCCCAAGCCCAAATCTCCTTACATAAAGGTTGGTTACCCCTTAATGAGTACCACTGAGTTATACATTATTCAGCTTTTGTCCAATAAAAATGTACTAAAAATAGATAGGGGTTTGGCACTTGCCTGTTTCTTACAATCTTATGTAAATATGTAGGCATGCAAATACAAGGGTTATATAGACATGGGGATTTCCACTTAGACCCTTATAGGATGTCACCAAAGCCAGACAATGGGTTTCAGTTTGCAGGTAGACCATAATAAGATGATACGTGAAACTCTGATGGTCAAAGCTAAGCAAGAATGGAGAGTTCTAGATGTTAGATAAGTTAAGAATATCGAACATATCTCAAGAAAAGTAGAAAGAAGTAGTGAAGCGACTTTAAGAAAGCGGTTTTGTGGACTACAAAGGACAAGATCAAATTCACAGTGCTGTCAAAGTCCCTTGGAACTAAAATAACAACATTGAGTTTTCTATATTCTAAGGGTATAGCTACAGGACTTATGTGTTTGCCATTCTGAGTTTCAACCTTGCTTTAGTCTAATCCTTCCTTTGTCTTCTTTCATTTCTTCATATGGAAATTGGAGTGTTTACCTTGTGTTAGTTTACATAGAAATTCTGCTTCTTTAGATTTACAGGGGTTACTGCCTTGATGTCACATACAGATGGTGGCTTGGGCTTGAAATTTTACCAGTATGGAAACTGGAAGGAAACAGGGGGGTGTAGAGGGAAGGTAAACTGTGGTTGGGAGGTATTGTATGAGAGGAGAATCTATTTTCAATGAAAGAAAGAAAGAAAGAAAGAAAGAAAGAAAGAAAGAAAGAAAGAAAGAAAGAAAGAAAGAGAAAGAGAGAGAAAAAGAAAGAAAGAAAGAAAGAAAGAGAGAGAGAGAGAAAGAAGAAGAAAGAGAAGAAGGAAGGAAAAATGAAAGGAGTAAGGAAGAAAGGAAAGAAAAAAGTAATCTTTAAATTCTTAGATGAGTATGACACATTGAACAACAGGGAAATAATGTTAATTTTGGAATATGTGGTTCTAAATATTCACAGTTTTACTCACGATAGAAATTTGAAATATGCATCTATATTGAGGGCTGTGCTTTTAAGGCTTGCGTCTTGTCACAAGTCCTGTTGCTCACACCCTCTGCTTTCTAACCATTGTGAATGAACACCTGCTACCACATATTCCTGGCAACGTGATTTAATTACTCTTATATTATAGTCCCAGACACATAGAATGAAGTGCTGTTGAGATGAAGATTCTGTTATTACAGCCTAGAATAAACTGCACCCCCTATTTAATTTGTTCTGTCAGGTATTTTAACCACAGATATGGAAAGACAAGCAATGCAAATGTCAAAGAATGTATACAAGGTTCATATGTACATATATAAAATATATAAGATGGGTGATAGCATATTTGAGGTGAGCCTCCGAGAATTCTGGGTAACTGATTATTTTTTATTCCTACAGCACCTAGTTTGGAATAGTAGTCACCATAAAAACAGGGCCTGAAAAGCTTTGTAGTAATGTATAAAGACTTTATAGTCCTATGAGTTGTATAGCCTTTAGTGTTCATATTGATGAGACTGAGGTTGTCAGTGGGATAGACACAGAAACTGTGTCACTACGTGGTGTCAGATGGTCACGAATTAACAATGTTACACAATCTCTGATAAGAACCTGCTCATTCTTATATTCTCTGAACAGCTCTGTACTAAAAAGTCTGATATAGGTTCAGTACTCCAGGAACTTCTGCTTCTGAAATTGTTGCTGGCATTTTTATAATTCAACCTATTTTTGTCTTTTGACTCCTATATAACTTAAAACTCAAGAATCTTGCTGGTCACTTAACCCATGTTCTTGTTTAGAATTATATCAGTATTTGTCCCTAACTGGTACTGGGCTAGTGAAAGAAAAAAAAATGTTTTATTTTTATTTAATTCTTAACAAGAATTTTATTCCAAGGAGAAAGGTAAAAACAGTCCTCTCTCCCAGTATTGTTTCACATTTGCCATTCATTTCTCTGTCCTTAGTCTCATATTCCCAAATAGGCGAATCCGTCTAAAGTTATAAGACAGCCATGGACAATTAGAGTTAGCATTTTAGACTTGGAAGGGAAAATGACTTCTGTCTAGTCTAACAGGAGCTTCTTTATTGGATATGCTGCTGTTCATCTCGCTATAAGAGAACTGTCTCCCCATCTAGCTAAGACTCCTAACTGTTATGGGTACAGAGCCTGAACCTGCCATCTCCTGCAGCCAGGCAAGACTTCCAGTGATGGAACTGGGACAACCAAGCCACAAAGCCTTCTCCTTGTAATTTGTCTACCCTGTAAGTTGTGTATGAATAAAGGTGGTACAGCATGTGTGGGAGTGATCAGCCAATGACTGGTCCAGCTTAAAACCCACGCAATGAAAAGAAGTCCAGTCCAGACACTATCTGGAGGGCCAGGGACCAAAGACTGGATATTCCAAAGGCTTAGGTTAGAAAATGATACTAATAACATTTTGCTATAATAATAGACAGGTGCCTAGCCCAATTGTCATCAGAGAGTCTTCAGCTAGTGGTTGATATATAAAAAAAAATGAAGAGTCCCTATAGTCAATGATTAGGTGGAGCTTGGAGAATCCTGCTGAAGAAGGGAAGGGAGAATAGTAGGAACCAGAAGGGTCAAGGACACCATAAGAAAACTCACAGAATCAACTAACCTGGGCTCATAGGGGCTCATAGAAACTGAACATCCAACTAGGGAGCCTGCATGGGAGTGGCCCAGGATCTCTCCACATGTTACATTGTGTCTTCTTGTGTGACTCCTAAAAGTGGGATTAGGGTTGTCTCTGAAACTGTTGCCAACTGTTGTCATTCTTTCCTCCTGCTGGGTTGTTTTACTTCTCCTTAATAGGAGAGGAGGTTTTTAGTGTTACTGCAACAGGGCCAATTGATATCCATGGGAGGCCTTCCCAATTTTGAAAAGGAATGAAGGAGGAATGGATGGAGAGAAAATGGGGTAGGGGGAGACTGGGAGGAGAAAAGGAAGGGGAAACTGCTGTCAGGATGTAAAAAAAAAATTTACACACACACACACACACACACACACACACACACACACAGGAACTGCTGCCCTGAATAAATGATTTTGTTTTTCTTCTTTGACAACTTCCTCTCATAAACAGAGTGAGAGCTAGACAAGGTAGATATTGACTTCACTAAGCTTGTTAGAATGCCATGTTCATATGAAGAATGGAGGTGAGCCATCCAGGAGAAAGGAAGTCCTTAGTAGAAACCCAAAGAATAAGTTGATTAAGTTGGGAGTTTATTAATCAGTAACTACACTATACATGCTCTGCCACTCATAATCATTTGACTTAGCATGTTTGCATTCAAGATGATTCAAAAGGTAGTAGACAGTCAATAGAAATTTCACTTCAAAGTCTAAAGATTGCCTTTCAAGGTTGTGAGACACAGTGTAATGCTCTCTCACAAAACAAGGCAACGGGAGCTACCCTGAACTCTCAGTGATGATTCCATCTCCTATCTTGAATAAAATATATCTACCACCAAACATGCGTAAGCTATTAGCATTGAATTGTAAATTAGAGAATGCACTGGATTGCTGAGTCCTGCATGGCCACACAGAAGGAAATATGTGGCCCAATCCGCCCCCCCCCCCCGACCCCCAGAGCAGAGCTAGCAAGGTGTGGGCCTCCATGAGTTCTGACGGTTGCTAGGTGTAAAGCTTGTTTATATAATAATGTACATAGCTTACTTTATGATCCTCTTTCAGGAAATGCTCTCCCAACACAGTTATCAGGGGATGTTCTCCCTACCAAGGTTAGGGACTCAATGATAATTAGAAAAAGCATGATTCTGGGAAGTGAAGTTGTGACTCAGCAAAATGGAAAATGATGTAACCTTCAAGATAGCACTTAAGACTTTGGGAGAGTAATCTGAAAACACGAGTTCAAGAATATATAATTTCAGACGGGCATGGTGGTGCACACCTTTAATTCCAGCACTTGGGAAGCAGAGGCAGGCAGATTTCTGAGTTCGAGGCCATCCTGGCCTACAGAGTGAGTTCCAGGACAGCCAGCACTGCACAGAGAAACCCTGTCAAAAAAAAAAGAAAAAGAAAGAAAGAAAGAAAGAAAGAAAGAAAGAAAGAAAGAAAGAAAGAAAGAAAGAAAGAAAAAAGAGAGAAAGAAAAGAAAAGAAAGGAAAAGAAAAGGGAAAAAAAAGAATATACAATTTCTCACAACATGAATTGTGTGAGGGACTTCATATACCTAAAAGAACAAAAGTAGCTACACTAATGAGCCAGCTTGTCAGAAAGATACAAAGACAGCTAGATTTCTGAGTTGAAAGCCTGTGACAGAGAATTTAGGACCAGGTGTGGTGAGAATAGTAATCTTGGGATGGGATTCTATCCAGCTAGCTTATTGTTTGTGCGTACAAAGGCAAACAGATCTCTGACTTCATTTGCCATATTTAAAAAAAATATATATTTGCTGTCTTTAAACAATCAAGGGGCTAAGGTCATAAAATTCTGATTCATGAAATAATCAAAAGGGAATCTAGGTAAATGAATGAATTGTAAGTAAAAGACTGGACTTTTGGTATGCAAGAGATGAGCTGTCTGGAGAGCTATTGCAGTTTTCTTTTGGGATTTTTTTCTGATAGGTTCTCTGATTTTGGTCAGAAAACCCAAGAATTCTTTTCCAGAAGCTTATCTGATGTTGGTCTAAGAACCCAAGAAGAATTTTTTTCTATCAAGTTTTTCTGACTTTGGACAGAAAATCTAGGATTTTTGTTTTTTTCTGGCACTTTTTCTGACTTTGGTCAAAAGACTGATGAGGTATCCAGAGAGCTGTTAGGATTTTTTTGTCTAGCGAGAGAGGGCTGTCGTCTATAGCAGAGAGATGAATATCAGAGATCTGCCTAGGGAGCCATCTCAAGGAAAACACAGAGCTGTCAACTTGTCCACATGATTGACTTCAAGTTGTTTTATTGTTTCTACCAAACACGCTTTCCTCAGGAACCCCTCTCCAAGTAGAGGCTGATCCTTAGCACTGGATGGTTCTCTTCAGTTTAAAGGTATATGTCTGGGTAGAGTATTAACTTCACCACTGACCTATAATATTCTTAGTTCACCAGGGTTCTATTAGAATATGTATCTAGCTGTTGGTTGAGAAGCTGTTAATGATTCAGGCAAACATGTATATATTTAACAGACTATTGAAATAATCACTACACATTCCCGACTTCACGAAGATCATTTTTTAATGTACAAAGTGAAATACCTTTCTGGTTGAGTAATAATTATTTTTAGATAACACACTAAACAAATGATAAATAACTTTATTAGTGGTGAAAAATGACTCAAGAGATGACATAATGGCAAGAACCAAGTACACACACACACACACACACACACACACACCACATATACACATACACAAACACAGAGGGAGGGTAGGGGGAGGGAGGGGAAAGGGAGGTAGTGAAGCACATATGAATCCTTTGTAATCCATATATACAGTACCTTTCCTATATTTTTGCCTAGTTTATTACATTTCAGTACTGTGTAGTCTACGTAGATCTCATCAGAATAGAGAGCCAAAAATATTTCTTTGCACTGTGTGTGCTATACTTAGAAATGCTTCATTTCTTCCGTGTTTGAAAAAATAAAAAATACTGTTTTAATGCAGATATTTTCTTATAACAAAGTGATGTGATTTCATATACTGATTTTGTAATAGTGACTTGTCAGGAGGATGATCAATGTTGTTTGGTCAGCTGTAGTGTGTAGTGCCATAGTAACATAAGTTTTTCTGCTGGAATTGGAACTTGGTAGGGAAAGAGAAGTGAACTGCACATTAGAAAAGCTGGAAACCATCCTTGATGATTTCCTAAACTAAATAAGTTTTGGTATATAGGTTCTTAGACTCTGCGTCTGACCATAAAGCTACAGACAGAGAGAAACAACAGCAACAGCTAGGAATAAACCTTGCTGTGGATGATAGGAAAACTTGAAGGCACGATTTCCATTGTAGTGCTCTAATTTAATATGTGGTATTACTGACTTTTGCTGTAACATGACAGGTTGTAAAAGCACAAAGCCCAAATTGCAGTTCTCTTTCTCTTGCTCACTTGCATGCACATGCACACATGCACACGCACCCCCCCCCATACACACACACACACACACACACACACACACACACACACACACAACACACGGAAAAAGTAAAAGAAAAAAATGTGGCAAGGTTATAAAACATGTCTCTTTAGCATTCTATCCAGTAGGCAGGTACAGAAAGGGTGCAAGGGTGAGCTAGGACTCCCTGTGGTGGCTCCTGAGAGGCAGTGTTCTTTAAATTATAACCTTCTGATGAAATGGGTAGTTACTCCCATTTCAGTGTTTCTGCTGAATATAGAAGAGGACATAAAGCTGAGAACTACTTTTGAAACTTTAACATTAGCATTTTTCATATTTCAAATGAACTGTGGCTTTTTGAAAGGACCTCGGTTTTCTTGTGTTACATTAATGTTTATTTGATTTCTACCAGGAAATGACTGATTGCTTATGTGGTATAGTATCTCATCTCAGAGAATTAGATGGCACATCACAGCACCCTTTTAGTGTGTGTGTGTGTGTCTGTGTCTGTGTGTTTGTGTGTGTGTGTGTCTGTGTGTGTGTGTGTGTGATTTCCAGTTGTAGAAGTCTTTAACTGCCTGTTATCATAGACAGAAACTTAATGGAAAACACAGTAATCATTTCATTATGCAGAAGTAATTTTCTTCTAAAACATAGCTAGATGTTTCTTTTCTTCTTTGTTTCCATCCTCTCCATAATGTATTTATGTCTTCAAAAAAATGGATATAGCATTCAAAAAATCCTTGGATACCTGACAGATTAAAAACCAACTAAACAACAAACAAAAAACCCTAAGTGAAAACTAAAACCAGTTAAATAAAAAGGATATGTTAATTAAAATTTAACTAGGTATTTAAATAAACTGTATTATATATTTATTGACCTTTTGGAGTGTAGAGATTAGAGAGAGTAAATGCTATGAAAAGAAGAGAAACATGCATGGTTTCCCTTGGAAACTTACAGCTATGTGATTAAGATCCATTAAACATTAACTATTGTTCCAGGTCTTGAAATGCATAAATGTATTTCATAAATTGGTTCTTTTGTCTGATTTGAGCCAATTTTGCAAAAACCAACATGTATTTCTTGAATATTTAATGAGAAATACTCCATGTATGAGCCTTTTGAAGGAGAATTACAGCACAATAAACATATCTCAGTTCCAGAAAAAGATATGCACAAGAAACAAGTTTGAGATCATGCAAGCTTTTATGCTTCAGAGAGCCCATCTTAAATATAACTTACTCTCTGCATGAATTTGTGAATTTCTGGTAGAAAATTGGAGCTTACCTTTTTATATTTTAAAAAGTATGTAAAATTCTGGTTTGGTAGATTTGAAAGAATAAATATGTCTCTTAATGATTTTAAACAGTCTGAAGATGAACAAATACTTGATAAAATAGTTGTGATCAGAGCAAACCACACATAACATAAAAGTCAACACAGCATCTGCTAAGAGATGTGATCACTCACACGTCATTATAAAACATAGGGAAATATAAAATAAATATGTATCTTCAAACAATGAAGGAAGTAGTACACTGATGGAATGTACATTTCATTTTAATATGCCTTGGAAGTCATAGATAGTAAATTGGCTTATGAAATAACTTGTAGGATGCAAATCTGCCCTATCAAATGGTGAAATTGTGTTAAGTAAAGATGTAGATGTTCATTTACTTTCCAAACTGAGACCTTTCTTAAGAAACACATGCCTCAGGGCTGCTTTCACATCCTTATTCCTCAGGCTGTAGATCAATGGGTTGATGGTGGGTGTCACAAGATTGTTCAATATCTGAATAACTGCACCAAGCAATGGACTAGGATTAGGCTGAAGGTAGATAACGATGACTGGTCCATAAGCACAGATGATGGCTGTGAGGTGGGCACTGAATGTGGAGAATGCTCTCTGCCTGCCTTCTGTTGATCGGATTTTTGAGATGGAGATCCCAATTCGAGTGTAGGACACAAGGATGAGAAAGAAACAAATGAGAGATAAAAGACCAACATTTGTAAAGCCTACCCTCTGTGCTAGAGAGTGGTCCTCACAGGCTAGAGGTAACACTGCAGGCATGTCACAGAAATAATAACCCACATTGCTGGGGCCACAGTAGGGCAACTGGAATGTGAGGCAAGTTAGGATAGTGGCGTGCACACAGCCACTCATCCAGGTCCCTGTGGCCAAGACACAGCATACTCTGTGGTTCATGATGATTGTGTATCTCAAAGGGAAGCATATGGCAACAAAGCGGTCATAGGCCATCACTGTGTACAGGAAGCACTCTGTGCAACCCAGACAATGATAGAAGAAGAGTTGAACAACACATCCCTGGAAAGAGATCCCTCCACCCTGTCCTGAGAGATATGACAACATCTTTGGAGCTGTAGTGGAACAAAAACCCATGTCAAAGATGGAGAGGTTTCCCAAGAAAAAGTACATGGGTGTGTGGAGTTGTGGGGAGGAGATGACTGCAGTAAGAAGAAGCAAGTTTCCCAGCAGGGCACAGGCATATAATGTTGAGAACAGGAAGAGTAGGACATTCTCCAGGCCCTCTGTTTCAGGGATGCCCAGTAAGGTGAATTCTGTCACCCTAGTGTGGTTTGTCATGTTTATGGATGAATCAGCTCCTGGAAGTCTATGGAAAGAAATTCTTGGTGAAATCTATTAAGTGTATGTATTAGAGGAGTTTAAATCACAGGGGTGAAAGAGAAAATATACTAATATTTATTGAGAAATGTTCTAGTTAAAGCTGTCTTTCCTGCTGATGGGGTATCTTTCTTCAGTTAGGTTCATAGCTGGAGACAATGCTTCTTAAACTTCTCACCCAGAAGATAATTTCCAAGGGCAATTGCAGATGGTGTCCTTCACAATCTCACCCAGAAAATAACTCCCAAGGCTAGTGCCCTCTCTTCCCTTCTTTAGAAAAATGTTCCAGTTCCATCATTCCAGATGCTCCATTGTGGTTCTAGAATGAACAAAAAGACTCTAGAAATGAGGAGTGAAGAAGGGGGGTGGAGGGGTGGGCTAAGGGTAATAGAGAGTTGGTTATGAGGATAATTAATCAGTGTATGTATCATACACATGAGTGAAATTGTTCAAGAACAAATTTAATTAATGAAGAATTATTTCTCCTATCACATGGACAACCATGTTCTCGTACTGAGGGTAATGATAGTCAGAGCCTATAGTATTTAGAAAAAAATTACAACAGTAAAGGATATGCATCACTGCTCTAAACTCTACCCATAACTATCAGTGAACCTGGAAGCTGAATTAATACAATTAATGTTTCTTACTTATCAGTATGTGTGTTCTTTTCTCTTTAGAAACATTAGAATTTGTGGGATAATCTTGTGGCTGTATGTAGGAAGATTAAAAATAGCATAGTGACCAAAGCCTTCATAGGTACCTTTTGTGTGATAGCAGAGTTTCTTCTACCTCTTTCTGTTAGACACATAACATATACCTCCATGTACATACAGGAGGTATAGACATATACACAGACAGAATCTCTCTCTCTCTCTCTCTCTCTCTCTCTCTCTCTCTCTCTCTCTCTCTCTGTCTCTGTCACACACACACACACACACACACACATTTCATAAAACCCACCATGCATTTATGCATATTATTGTAAATTTAAAAAACATTAGTCATACATATCACAAGAGTTAAACTACAGATTTGTAGAAGGTCAAAAAAGCAAACTCAAAAGCACTTTATTAATTAACTGAATGTAGAAAACAAGATATACAGATCCATCTTTAAACAATAAAATCACATATATTTTAAAAGGTATGAGCTTTAACGCCTTTAACAAAGAAAGCCTGCATCCAATTTCTTAGGTTAATCTGTGAACATAAGAATGTGTCACCCTATGATAATTTCCTTTAACTCTCTTCTCATGATTATTAAAGTCACTTATACCGTAGATACATTTTCAAGATTATATCCTTAGGCATGAAGGATAGTGAGAAGCTACCTAAATAAAGACCTTAGCATTCTATGTGGAAAAAATTAAGCTACTGTTGACTCTACTTCAGGCTGCAAAGTTTAATTCTGGAACCAATTGCATTAAAGAGGAGTAGGCATAGAAACTGCTTTCTTGTTTTCATAGTTTGAAAATTTCTGATATATTTTCATATCTTCCAACATTTATAATCTTTAAATTATAGATCAACTCATAGAATCTATTGTCTAAAACTCTTCACTCCCACCTCACAATATGACTCTAGTTACTGAGAGACTTAACACTAAAATAAAGGTGAAGAACACATCTTGGCACTTTCTGAGCCACAGAAAGCCTAAGATGCTGGCACTATTGAGTGATATCTTCCTTCCTACCTGCAGCAGATGGGAGGAGCTTGCCTTCCTTCAGTCTGTAAGTTAGAAATGAGAATCCCTCTTGTTTTGAATCACTTTCTAGTATGGTGCCACACATCTAAGTGTGCTTCTACTCTCTGGCACCAATTCCTTGTTTGGTTCCAGGACTTGCAAAAAATCACAAGAGATTTTAAATAATCATGATTTTCCTTTGGGTGTTAATCCCAAGCTGAATGCATTGAACCGAGAAAGCATCTCATTAACCCCTTGGGTTAATTGTGTTGTGGTGGGGGATTATTTCACTTTTGTGAAAACTTTATGGAATGAGAGTATTCAAGAATGCTCACTTGAAACCTCAAGCATACCTCTTGGATACTTTACCTGTTACTAAAGATTTTAAAAAATGGTGGTTCTGAAATCCTAATTGTTACACAGTGGCCTGTATGCCAAGGTAGGGTTATCTTAAGGTGAAAAGATTGCTGACTCTAAAACTGTTCTCTTAGCTGGGATCTGCAGAATCAATAAGTAGTAAGGAGGGGAAGGAAAAACCATTTTACCAGCACCAGTAAATATTGGCATATACACTGTATATGAAGGAAAAAGAACTCAACATACTTAAAGAATTTAGGAATTGAGTCTGAAAGTCAGAGCCTTTATTTTCAGTTTCTTAGGAATCTGAAAGAGTAGGATCACAAATGTAGCCTTGGGTGGAGTACAGAATGATGTACTATATTCACGGTTAGCATGTAGAATTTGATAAGACCATATCTCAAAATGATGAATAAAAATGTGCAGGGTTACAGCTCATCTTCAGTGTAGGTTGATGGAGTAACATGCAGTAGGCCCCAGATTTTGATACCTAGTACTACAAAGGAAGGGGAGGTAGTTTTCATAAGAAAGAATGCCAAATAGGATACAACTTGAGAGAGACAAGGCAGTAGATGGTGACTGAAGGTCTCATTGGTCATATATATAGAAAACGCTATCATTTTAAGCAACTGTGCTTTATTATACAGTGGGTAAGAAGGTATATGAAGAGATGGTTCCAGTCACATGGCAAAGAATAGTTCTGGGGAAGAGGATACTATTCAAAGAGTCAAGTAAAATCCTTGCACTGGTGACTTCAAATACTTGGTCAGAAATAAAGGAGAAAGAATGGTTATTAGTTCAGAGAAATATTATTTTTAGTATGTGTGGGTAAAAAGCCAGTTAGTCTAACATGATGGTACCAGAGCAGATCTCTATTCTCATGTAAGGCAAAGAATAAAGGGGCTGTGTAGTAGGTAGAAAAAGGAAGTTGAAAAGTGAAATAATGATCTGTATGAAACAAAAGGAAAAGTTATGGGAGTAAGGCCAATGGGGAGAAACTCAAATTAACCATGGGTAAGAAGAGGGGCCATGACGGATATGAAGACAAAGCTACTAAGTCCAGAGAGATGGATAGAATGAACATAGGGGTTGGATATTTTAGGAGAAAAATATGGCAACCATTTGGAGATTTAGTAAATTTGCTCCATTGTGCAAAGAGTGAACACCTGAAGTAAGATCCTCCTTATGTCCACAAACAAACTGCATACTTTACAGATTCTAATATCCCTGACTCTTACATAATCTACAAAACGATCACATAGCAGTCTTGGGCAGACACACATTTTATTTTGATAAATTATCAACATTACTTTTTATCTAATTTTATTTTTTTATTTATTCACTTTGGATCCTGCTCACTGCCCTCCCCCAGGTTATCTCCAGTTACCTCCCACAATCCTTTCCTCCCTCTTCATCCCTTCCCCTTCTCTTCTGAACAAGTGGAACAGCCCTCCTTATCTCCACCACCACTACCTCCAACCCCAGCACTTCAAATTTCTGCGAGGCTAGATACATCCTCTGGAACTGAGGACAGATAAAGCAACCCAGCTAGAACATATCCTACGAACAGGCAACCACTTTGGAGTAACCCCGTTCCATTTTTTTCAAGATCCACTGAAGACTAAGCTGCACATCTGCTACACAAGTGCAGGGAGGCCTATGTCCAGCCTGTTCTTTGTTCAGTTGTTCAGATTCTAAGGGTCCCAGAGTCCTCGTTAGTTGACTTTGTTGGTCAACTAACCTATGGAGTTCCTGCCCCCTTGGGGCCCACAATCCTTCCTCCTATCTTTTTTATAAGAGTTCCCAAGCTCTATCCATTGCTTTACTTTTTGGGTGTAGGTGTCTGCATCTGTCTCAGTCAGTTACTGTGTGGAGCTTCTCAAAGTATAACTGAAGAAGTAACAAAATTCTAGGCCTTTAGGTCGAGGCTTGGGAATGTAACCTTTGTGACTCATTGCTCCAAGGTATGCTAATCATACCTTGATAGCGACATTCCTTCCTCCACCTACCTGCTTCCTGAGTTCAAAGAGTGTTCATTCAAAGAAAGTCACCCTGACCAACGCTGGAAACTGCCATGCAAATGTGCTATTGTTAGGGGCTCTTAGAAACTGAGAGTTAACCAAAACAATTACCAGGTATTCTCTGTGACTCTTGTGACTTTACACTTCCTTATGACTCTTAACTGGTATCTTTGGTATTTTTCCAACAACGCCCTCCCCACTTCCTTGAGTTGTGGTTTCTTCCTTTAAATACCCCCTTACTCAGCTACTCGGGGCGCCATGGTCCTCTACCCCTGCGTGGTGTATGACCATGGGCCCGAGAACGCTCTCGAATAAAAATCCTCTTGCAAGTTGCAGCAAGACCGTTTCTTGTGGGTGATTTTGGGGTGTCGCCTCTCCTGAGTCAGAACGTGAGGTAGTCCTCACGTTGTGGGTCTTTCATTTGGTGCGTTGGCCGGGAAACGCGACCACCCCTCACACCCAAGAACCGACTTGGAGGTATGGGGATCCCCTTTTGTGTGTGTGCCGGCCGGTGTCTCTGTTTTGAGTGTCTGTTTTCTGAAACGAACATTGGAACATGTGCTTGTTGTGTTGGGTTGTTTGTGTCTTGTCCTATGTTTCTGAAGCATGGCGAAGTCTGAGTTCAGATCCATCTGAGTTTATTGAATTTGTGTCTTGGTTTTCGGGTTGCGAGATCGTGGGTTCGAGTCCCACCTCGTGCCTTGGTTTTACACCTGGCAGAGTAAAATTTGTGTCTTGGTTTTCGGGTTGCGAGATCGTGGGTTCGAGTCCCACCTCGTGCCTTGGTTTTACACCTGGCAGAGTGAGGAACAAGTGTGCTTCTCTGATTTTGGTCGTCTAGGTAGAAATGGATGCTGGTGTTTGTAGACGATGGGGTGATGGGGTCTGAAATGCGCGCGCGGTCGGTATTTGCAGCTGTCCTTTTGGGCCGTAAGGACCGGAGGACTGTGGTCGGCAGACGTGCTAGGAGGACCACAGGCTGTGGCCCTGGGGGACGCCCTGGGAGGTAAGGAGAGCCAGGGACGCCTGGCCGTCTCCGGATCGGTCAGAGGGACCGAGTTCTGTTGAAGTGGAAGCTTCCCCCTCCAAAATCGTCTAATTCTCTTGCCTGCTTGTAGAGGACAAGAAAGGGTCAAATGTGTCTGGATCTGTTGGTTTCTGTTTTATGTGTTTTTGTGTATGTGTTTAGAGCTATGTAAAAATCTAAAAAAGCAAAGGTAATTCTCATAGGTGCTTTATACCCTGACTAGAGATAGTTTACACTTGAGATGTGAGAGAATGGGTTTTGAAAAAAGCAGTACTCTCCGACTATCTGGGGATAATTTGGTAAAAAATAAAATAAAATAAACAGTATTAATTGGTCTTTGGGGCCCTGCACCTGTAGTTAGAAATCTAGTGTGGCTAGAGAAGCCCTGCTAGGAGCTGATTATAAACGCTGCTCTTATAAGGACCAGCAGCTTCTCAAGTTCTACAAAAATCTCTGTGCTTGTGATTATTGGATTCATCAGGTGACAAGGTGCTCCTCTCTTGAAATTACAGCTAGAAAAATTAAGAATTTTGTTTGGTTTAAATGAACAAATGTATGCGGCCATTTCATTTTTGTTTCTAAATAGTTTCAAAAGTATAAATATGTTTTTATATGTCTTGGTTATAGATTAGTGGCTCATAAGTTATTAGTTATGATTAAAAATTTGTAACATTGGTAACAAAAAGTTGACTTAAAACTAGTAACTCTGGGTTAGAGTAATTTAGAACTACAACATGCAGCATGAGACAATCCATGGGAACAGGTCTCTAAAGATACGCCTAAATTGAGTAATATTCTATGTAATTCTTATCCTAGAAATCCGATTTATAAAAGATAAGATTTAGGGTAGTGTCTTTTTAAAATATTGGCGACTACACCTTCTTGTGTTTGTGTGCAGGAACAGGCAGCCAAAATTTGTAGCAAGTAATGTTTTTAGAGTTCATTTAAAAAAAAAAATAGATTGTTTTCACTGTTAAAATTGGGTTTTGTTTCTCAAAATTGTGGTTGTACTCTTATGTTACAAGAAAAATTAAAGGTTTCTCCCAAATCGCAGCCACCAGCCAATTCGGCTCCCTATGAAGCCTCCTGAGTGGCCTAGTCCACAACCTTCCCCTTATCCACAGCCTCAACCCCAGCTGCCGAGGGAACCCTAAACCCCTCGGGGTGTCGAGAGGCGGACCGCTGCGGGTACATAGAACTGCAGAGCACAGAGTCCGGGCGGACTCTGATGGACCCGCCCAAACTTTAAACCCTTCAGTACTGGTCATTTTCCTCTGTTGGTATTTATAACTGGAAAACTAACCACCCCCTTTCTCAGGATCCCCAAAGCCTCACAGGGTTGGTAGAGTTCCTTATGTTTTCTCATCAGCCTACTTGAGATGATTATCAACAGCTGTTGCAGATGCTCTTAACAACCGAAGAGCGAGAGAGAATTCTGTTAGAAGCTAGAAAAATGGCCCGGAAGCCAACGGAGGTCTACACAGCTACAAAATGAGATCGACATGGGATTCCTTTTGACTCGCCCCAGTTGCGACTGCGACATGGCTGAAGGTAAGGAGAGCTTGAAAATCTAACGCCAGGCTCTGGTCTCCAAGGTGCCTCAAGATGGGCCCACTAATTTGGCTAAGGTAAGAGGTAATGCAGGGGCCGATAGAACCTCCCTCAATGTTCCTTGAAAGACTTATAGAAGCCTTCAGGCAGTTCACTCCCTTTAATCTTACCTCGGAAGCCCAGAAGGCCTCAGTGGCCTGGCTGGCCTTCATAAGGCAGTTGGCCCCCGATATCAGAAAAAAGCTTCAGAGAAAAGAGAGAGACAGTTATGTGATTAGTGAAAGAGGCAGAGAAAGTGTGTGTGTGAGAGAGAGAGAGGCGGGAGGCAGAAGAAAGAGAAAACAAGAAAGATCATAGACAAGAAAAAAAATTTGACTAGAATCTTGGCCACAGTGATAGGAGAGAAAAAAAAAGACAGGATCTAGACAGGAAACCTGGGCAACTGAAGACCGAGCCTCAGCTAAAAAGGCTCAGCTGTGTCAAACTGAAGTTACTTATTTGAGAGACACCCTTCGAGACGGGAAGTAGTGGCTAACTACACCAAGGCAAGTAAGAAAATTCTTGGGTACTGCTGGCTTCTACAGACTCTAGACACCTGGGTTGGCGACCTTAGCTGCCCTGTTGTACCCCCTAACCAAGAAAGGGGAGGTGTTTTGTGGATCCCGGATTGCCAGAAAGCCTTTAAAAAATTAAAAAGGCCCTCTTGATGGCCAGCCTTTGCCTGACCTAACCAAGCCTTTCACTCTTTATGTGGAAGAGAGATCAGGGGTCACCAGAGGAGTTCTTGCTCAGACTTTGGGACTTTGAAAAAGGCCAGTGGCTTACCTAACCAAGAAGTTACATCCTGTTGCCAGCGGGTGGTTTTCTTGCCTGTAAGCTATTACTGCCATAATCTGCTTGTCAAGGATGCTAATAAGCTCACTCTGGGACAGCAACTGGCTATAATGGCATCCCACGCTCTTGAAAACATTATCTGAAAGCCCCCTGACTGATGGATGACTACCAATGCTCCTGTGACACATCAGAACTTTTTGTTGACGTGACCTTCGCTTCGTTCCACCTGCTGTCCCACTGCGTGAGACTGCACCTACTCATCACTGTGCTGAGAAACTGGTACTTAAAATGATCTGAAGGATCAGATCAGCCTTGGCCTGAGGGTTCGAGCTGGTACACTGATGACAGTAGCCTCGAGGTTAAAGGTAAGCAGAAGGCGGGGACAGCAGTATGGTGGTAGACAGAAAGCAAGTGATCTAGGCCAGCAGCCTCCCTGAAGGGACGTCGGCCCAGAAAGCTGAACTTGTGACTTTGAGACAAGGTCCATAAATGGCAAAAGGAAAGTCAACAATGACAGCAGGTATGCTTTTGCCACTGTACGGAGCAATATACAGACAAAGAGGGCTGTTGACATCTGCAGAGAAAGACCTAAAATGCTGTGGCTAAAGAAAATCAGATAGCAGATCTAACTGCCAAACAGGTGACTCAAGGAACAATGATCCTGGCAGTCAAGGAGCCTAAAGATTATTATGACATCAGAGAGACCAGCTTTAGATACACCCCTGAGCACTATCAAGTTTGGACAGTATTTGACCCACCTGGGGGCCAAGAAATTCAAAGGTGTGGTTAGGTCCTTTGACTACTATGTTACAGGACTCTCTGACTTGGCAGAAGAAATAGTCAAAAGCTGCAAGGCCTGTGCTATGACGAGGTAGAATTTACAGAAATTAAACCAGCTAGATATTGCAACAAGTACTTGTTAGTGTTTATAGACACCGTTTCAAGATGGATAAAAGCTTTTCCTACCAGGACTGAAGATCCTAAAAGAAATCTTCCCAAGGTAATGGACCTGTTGCCCAGGTAAATCAGGGACTGGCCAAGATATTAGAGATTAGTTAAAAGTTACATTGTGCATGCAGGCCCCAAAGCTCAAGACAGGTAGAGAAAATAAATAGAACCAAATTGACAGCGGAGACTGGCGCTAATGATTGGATAGCTCTCCTACCCTTTGCTCTTCAGGGTTAGAAACACCCCTGGACAGTTTAGACTGACCCCCTTATGAATTACTCTACAGGGGGCCCCCTCCACTGGTAAAAATAGCCTCTGTACATAGTGCTGACATGCTGCTTTCCCAGCCTTTGTTCTCTAGGCTCAAGGTGCTCCAGTGAGTGAGACAGCGAGCAAAAAAGCAGCTCCAGAAGGCCTGCTCCAGAAGACCTGCTAGACATCTCCACACAGAAAACCTTGAGACTCGGGTGGAAAGGCCCTTATCTTGTACTCTTGACCACCCTACTTTCTACCTTTATGAGACCCCTTTTGATTTTGCTTCTGCTTTTAATTATAGGTCCATGTGTGTTAAATAGGCAAGTCACCTTTATTAAAACAAGAATTAATGCAGTGTGGCTTTTAGTTTTGAGATAACAGTACCATGCCCTAAAAGATCAACTATGTCAGAGAGAAGATAGTGTCTAGTTCTAAGATTAGAACTATTAACAAAAAAAAAAAGGGGGGGAATGAAGAAGTAACAAAATTCTAGGCCTTTAGGTCGAGGCTTGGGAATGTAACCTTTGTGACTCATTGCTCCAAGGTATGCTAATCATACCTTGATAGCGACATTCCTTCCTCCACCTACCTGCTTCCTGAGTTCAAAGAGTGTTCATTCAAAGAAAGTCACCCTGACCAACGCTGGAAACTGCCATGCAAATGTGCTATTGTTAGGGGCTCTTAGAAACTGAGAGTTAACCAAAACAATTACCAGGTATTCTCTGTGACTCTTGTGACTTTACACTTCCTTATGACTCTTAACTGGTATCTTTGGTATTTTTCCAACAACGCCCTCCCCACTTCCTTGAGTTGTGGTTTCTTCCTTTAAATACCCCCTTACTCAGCTACTCGGGGCGCCATGGTCCTCTACCCCTGCGTGGTGTATGACCATGGGCCCGAGAACGCTCTCGAATAAAAATCCTCTTGCAAGTTGCAGCAAGACCGTTTCTTGTGGGTGATTTTGGGGTGTCGCCTCTCCTGAGTCAGAACGTGAGGTAGTCCTCACGTTGTGGGTCTTTCATAACTATGTTCCTATCTGCAAGCATAATAAACTATCATTCATATTGTCAGGGATTGGCGCTTACACATTGGATGGGTTTCAAGTTGGGCCAGTTTTTAGTTAGCTATTCTCTGAGTGAAGTAACCCAGTCCTGCTGCGGACTGGCCTCAGTCACCCCCCCTCAATCTGCAGGAAATCAGGGTCCCGGTCAGGTAAGCAGGAATCTGTAAGAAATGACAAACAAATATGGACACAAGGGAGTGCTGTATCTGGATGTAATTTGTCTCAAAGCGAACACCATTTTTTTGTTTGGTTGGTTGTTTTTTTTGTTTTTTGTTTTTTCGAGACAGGGTTTCTCTGTATAGCCCTGGCTGTCCTGGAACTCACTTTGTAGACCAGGCTGGCCTCAAACTCAGAAATCCACCTGCCTCTGCCTCTCAAGTGCTGGGATTAAAGGCGTGAGCCACCACTTCCAGCTGTGAACACCAGTCTTAAAGGTGATTTTTACACAAAACAGAGGAATGCATACAAAATGTTAACAGGAACCAACTGGGATAAAAATCAATGTTAACAACTGGGATCAAAAGCAGCCCCACCTAAGGTCAACTTAATCTTAAAAGCCAGGGGCAGGGGCTTCATGCCCTTGCCATAGTTCCAATTCTAGTCTATTGTATGTATAGTTCACCTTCCCCTAGGCCATTTTAAATTCCTCTGTATGGGTGTAACTCAGCTATCTATAGTTCTAAGTATTTACTCTAGTTACTTCCTAGACCACAACCTAGTTCTTCCTTGGCTATGATAAATTCTTGCATATGGGAGTAACTCGGCTATTCTTTTAAGTGTCTGTAGGGAATCTCCATTTGTCAGAAAAACTCACCAACTTTCTTCTAATATGCAATGTAATCTGCCATACCTGACTGTAATGAAGATTCTTAGTATATTTTGCTAAGCTTGCCCTGAGATTTCTAACTCTATGTAGTAGATGGTAATGCCTGATTTCTTTCACTATCTCTCTTACAATACTAGAGGCAATTCAGAATGTCACTGAATATGCAACATTCTTACTGAATTGAAAGCTCATGGTTGGCTCAAGGATTACCTAGGGCTTTGGTGAAGGCCAGGAAGCAAAGTTCAATATTTCATAGGTATTTGGCAAGTCATTACTTGGAGACACCTATAATAAAACAATACTAAGGGAAAGCACACAGATTTGTTCACCAACTAAAGCAAGGGCATTATTGGAGCATTAGTTATACAGGATGCCACAGTTCCAGGAGACTAAATTTCCATGAACTTTTCACCTCGAGACTACGTACAGGTTTCTAGGCCTGTCATGCGGGTCACTACTGGAGTGGATATAACACAGTCCCACAAGGATTTGCATGTTATGTACTCACTTATAAATGTATATTAGCCATAAAATACAGGTACCATGCTACACTCCACACACCTAAAGAAGCTAAGAAGGAAGACCCAAGTGAGGAAGATTGACTTTTACTTAGAAGGGGGAATAAAATAGTTATAAGAGGCAGATGGAGGAAGGGAATGGGGAGGGAGGAGAAATGGGGGTGGTAATGGGGGTGTTCGGGATCACGTATGGGGAAGGACATGAGAGATGTCTAGATGGCCATGAAACTAAATGGAAATCTGCCACTGATGGGGGTGAGGAGGTGGGGGCATCTCTAGGATGAGACAGAGACCTAGAATAAGGGAGGCACCCAAGAATCAATAGGGGTGACTTTAGCCATTACTCACTACAAAGAGGATATGAAACCCGAAGAGGCCACCTCCTGTATCCAGGCAGTAACCCCCCAATAAAGCAATAGAGGCACTAACTTACCCGCAAAATTTTCAACCCAAATTTTTTCCTGTCTACAAGAAATGCAAGCAAGGAGGTAATGCAGACACACTGGTTTTGCTCACAAAAGTAATTTCATGTGCCTGTTGAAGAGTAATACGTGTTAACTAGAAACTTACCCCTATTGTTCTATGCAGCATCTCTCAAAGGCACCCTGCTCTCTGTTTTTCAGGAGGATTCTAGGTTGGAAAAGAATTCACATACAAAAATTACATGGCATAATAAAACACAGCAACTTTAAAGATGACGCTTTAATCCTTTTCTAGTGTGTGCCTCAACAGTATGAGACACATTCACATTGATGTACAAACTACAGAATCCTTCTCTATGTAGAACTGAAATTTAAACATACTGGAAGTATCATCATGAAGCCCATTATTTTAGAATTAGTTAAAACTAATTTTAAAATTGTAGGGAACTAAAGAATGTGGACAGTAGGAGAGATTGTCTTCTCTATCAAAGAGCCCACTAATTGGATATCCAATACAAAATGGCCAACTCTGAAAACATATACATACCAAGAACATTATACAGACTGTGCAGGTTACATTGAGGAACATGCATGTGAATATAATTTATATACATGTATGTAACAGTTATCATTTGTAAACCACACACCCTCAGCCTGAAGCAGGCTAATGCAGACCTTGACCTTGCTGCCACTAAGGAGATTACCTAGAGTGGAGCCTTCCTGACTAGATGACTCTATTTTTCAGCCACTGCTGCTGTTCTCCTTCAAGACACTGCTACCCGCTGAGAGGCCAATGAGCTATTCGGGAGACATCACCCTATCCTGCACATCATCACCTGCAGCTGGTTCCAGGCTCCAAGAATGGATTAGCGGAGAATGGGCCTCCCCACCTATATAAGCACAGTTTTCTATTAAACATTCGAGCTTTGATCAGGAACCTTGACTTAGCTCCATTTTTCTCTCGACTGCCTAGTTCCCCTCTCTTTTCAGCCCCAGCTTGCCTCCCACGTGAAACCCAGTCCATGTGAGCCATGGGCCGGCTCTCAACAATCATTAACAGATACATCCGAAATTTGAAAGAGAAATATGGATATATGGATGGGTAGAAAGAGAAAAGAAAAAATTAGGTTATTATATTATAAACTCAAAAATAAAAGGAAAAGAAAAATATATACCTTAAACAAAAACTCCAGCTTCTTTGCTTCTGAAGTCTCCCCAAATTTCCACCCATTACTGACAGGAACTTGTAATCACCTGTCTTTAATATCTCTCAGCATCAATGGTCTCAGTTCTACAATAAAAAGACAAGCTAGTGGATTTCTTAGTTCAAGGTCAGCCTGGTCTACAAAATGAGTTCCAGGACAGCCAGAGCTATACAGAGAAACCCTGTATCGAAAAATAAACAAAACAAAACAAAACAAACAGACAAACAAACAAAAAAATACAAGCTAACAGGCTGAATATGCAAGCAGGATTCAGCATTTTGCTGCATGCAAGAAACACACCTCAATAACAAAGACAGACACTACCTCAGCGTAGAAGCCTAGAAAAAAAATCTTCCAAGCAAATAGTCCCAAAAAACAATCCAATACCATAGAAGAATATAGTTTTTCCATATAAAACAATCATAATTAGTGTGAATTTTAGTAGTTTCCATTCTAATTAGTATTTATTTGCATATATCTAGATTTTTGTTTTTAAAATGTATTATTATTATTATTTTACTTATTCACTTTACATCCCACTCACTGCCCTCTTGGGTTCCTCTTCCCACAGTTCTTCCTGCATGCCCCTTTCCTTCTCCTCTGAGCAGATGGGGGACCTCTTATCTCCCCACCCTGGCACATGAAGTCTCTGTAAGGCTAGGTGCATCCTCTTATTTTAAAAATTCTAATGTTGGGTGTTATGATTGAACATTACTTCAAATTTTTGGAGTTTTTGATATAGTCAGTGAGAAATTTACTTAGAAGTAGTCCAAAGACTGAGTCATTATTAGTGTTTTGAGTTTTGCACATCTGTATGTTTCTAGTTTCATATAAGTACAAATTTGAATTCAACCTAGAACACCCTGTTGTACACCCTAAAGTTACTAATGTTCTGTTCTCCTGTGCCAATAAATACACAATAAATCATATTTTGAAGGGAGTTTATCCAGTTTTCATTGCTTTAACCAAAATCTCATGATTTGGTATATTGTAAATGGGTAACATTTATTTAGCTCACAGACCTTGATGCCTGGATAAATGTACAGGTAAAAATCACAGATGAAAATAATAGCAGGAAAATGTGTGCATGACTTCAATAAACGTGCCTCATTCCTGCTTCTCAGGTTCTAAAAAAGAAAAATGGAAAATTATCTTTATTTGAAATCTTATTAGACATGAAGTAAGGTAATGAGACTTCATGGGAGATCCAGCTGAACACAATAACAACTGATAATTGAGATCTTTCCACAAAACAAGCAAAATTGCCATTCTGGGTTGTAACAGTATCAAGTTGATAACACAGTCTCAAAAAGGGAGGCATTGGACTTGGGCTCTGGCCATGTTTAACAATCAATAGATTGTTGAAGAAGACCAGATTCTAACTGCTTTTAGTATAGGTGGAGAAATGCAGAGATGAAAACAGATTTAACAGTGAGGTCACTATGTGTATAAGACCTGTTCACAGGACTTATTATCAGTTGGTTCCTGAAGAGTTTATTAATATCATGGTCTCTCTGGAAACATAGAGGGGTGTGTTAAGGCTACAAGGAGGTAATGAAGGTCAACCCCCAGAGGTGTGGGCAATTAGGAACAGAAGTGTCTTAGTAAGCTAAGGTATGTGTTTTAGGTCCATAGTGCTCACTCATGTGTGATTTTGTATCTGTAATTTGAGGTTTCTAATATTGAGAACTCTTTCAAAGAGAAGGTAAAGCTTACTTCCTGGGAGAGATGTGTGCATGTATGGAGATGATAGTTGTAAGAGAGCATCACAGTGACCAGGTAATAGTATACCTTATAAATAGCCCTTGTTCTTCTTCAATAAACAGGGGAACTGAAATACTTGTGAGCAGAAAAGGAAAGTTACCCCTCCGAAGTAAAGTGTGAAATGAGATTGATTTGACACTGAGATAGAATGAATAGTGTCACAGTTGACTCTAATCTTCAACCAGAACAAAAGGTTGGGCTAAAGATTATAGATGTGGGGGATATCTCTGTTGTTGATTACCATGCCCTTGCATTCCTTACCTAGAATTCAGATCTAGTTAACTAGAGTTGGTTATGAAGCTACTTAGAGGAAATCAGGGATTGTAGAGGCACAAGAACATAGAAAATCTTACAGAGATACCACATATATTTAAATATTTTATGGTGAACTTTAGTTATTTTTTTATTTAAAATAAAAGAATTGAAGATTTGATAGGAAACAAAGTTTTGAATTCCATGATTCATTTCTGAACAGCAAGAATTATATCCCTGAAATCTCTCCTTAGGAATATTTCACTTCCTTGTTCCTCTTGAACAAATTAAAGAATTTAGCATGGGTGAGACAATATTGCTTAATATTTGCATCATAGCATCAAGCATGTGATTTGGTGTGTCTTACAGGTAGATGATAATTATATGTCTGTAGGGACAGAGGAACCCCTTGAGATGGGTACTGCAGGTGTAGAATGCTTTCTGCCTGCACCCTGCTAAATGTACTCTCAGAATGTCAATCCCAATGTGTGCATAAGGGACACAAACACTGAAGAGAAGCTTCAGAGCCAGAAAGCCAACATTAATTGGAATCACCTTCTGGATCAGTAAGCTACCAGTACAAGCTAGGAGTAAAATTGCAGGAATGTTACAGAAGTGGTGGCTTTGATTATCCCCAAAGTAGGTAAACTGAAAACAATGTTAGGGTGATGGACTGAAGACATCCAATAGGGAAACAGATATTTTCATTTTCATTTATTACTCTGTCTGTCCTGGTGATTTTTCTTCCCTGGGTTTATGCAGAAGGTTTATGTTGGAGGGGGGTAGGAAGAAATCTATACTGCTAATGAGAATTGAATTATGATTCTCATTGTACATTTAGACAGAGTATTAAAGAACAAAATGTCAAGTACTTTATTGGTCCTATCAGATTAGTTTAATAAAGAACCTGTGTCATAGACAAAGTTAATAGATTTCTCAGACCTCTCATTTTTGTTCCTGCACTACTGACCAACTATGCTAAACATCTCTTTCTTTTAAATTAGATATTTTCTTTGTTTACATTTCAAAGGTTATCCCCTTTCCTAGTTTCCCCTCAGAAACCCCCCTATCCCATTCCCATTCCCCTGCACACCAACCTACCCATTCCTGCTTCCCTGTTCTGGCATTACCCTACATTGGTGCATTGAGCCTTCAAAGGACCAAGAACCTGTCCTCCCATTGAGGTCCAACAAGGCCTGCCTCTGATACATATGTGGATGGAGCCATGGCTCCCTCCAAGGGTACTCTTTGGTTGGCGGTTTAGTCCCTGGAGCTCTGGGGGTACTTACTGGTTGGTTCATATTGTTGTTCTTCCTATGGGGCTACAAACCCCTTCAGCTTCTTGGGTCTTTACTGTAGCTTCTCCATTGGGGACCCTGTGCTCAATCCAATGGCTGGCTGACAGCATCCATCTCTATATTTGTCAGGCACTGGCAGAGCCTCTCAGAAGACAACTATATCAGACTCCTGTCAGCAAGCACTTGTTGGGATACACAATCGTGTCTGGATTTGGTAGCTGTATACAGGATAGATTCCCAGGTGGGGCAATCTCTGGATGACCTTTCCTTCAATGCATGATAAAAGTGTTGGAAAGATCAGGAATTCAAGGCCCATACCTAAACATAGTAAAAGCAATATACAGCAAACAAATAGCCAATATCAAACTAAATGAAGAGAAACTTGGAGCGATCCCACTAAAATCAGCGACTAGACAAGGCTTCCCACTCTCTTCCTACCTATTCAATACAGTTCTCAAATCCTAGCCAGCGCAATTAGACAGCAATAGGAAGTCAAAGGGATACGAATTGGAAAGAAAGAAGTTAAAATATCACTATTTGCAGATAATATGATAATATACTTGTTACCCCAAAAATTCCACCAGAGAACTCCTAACCTGATAAACAATTTCAGCAAAGTGCATGGATATAAAATTAACACCCCCCCCAAAAAAAATCAGTGGCCTTCCTCTTCTCAAAGTATAAACAGGCTGAGAAAGAAATTAGGGAAACAACACCCTTCACAATAGTCACAGATAATATAAAATGAAATGTCTTGGTATCCTAAACATTTCTAGTTTGAGATTTTTTATATACTCCTGAGTGCCCTTCTGCTCACCATGACTACTCTTTTCATTATTGCTACAGTAAACTCTTCATATTTTCTCTCTAGTATGATGTACTCAGATTTGGTGCTAATTAAACAATAATAAGATATCCTGAGCCTCATAATAGACCGTATTTTCAAAGTGGTCACTTGAACTTTATTCAATTAGATGCTTTAGTGACTCCTCATCTTTGTCACTCAAAGACTCCACTATCTCCTTCCTTTTAAGTTCTTTGCACATGTACCCATACGGCACATAAGCTCTCTACATGCATATTCATATATTGATAAATAACTAAAGAAAACCTTTAAATGTTTTTGAGAACACAGAATAGTGTTTCAAACAAACATGTGCTATCCACACAGTGACATGATAGAATACCCAAAACAGAACCTCCTTCACCAGACAGTTCATTTCCATTTGGATAAAATCCCAGCTTGTTCCTTCTGAACTGTAGGTGAGGCAAGTGTGTCCAAATATCTTTATAGCTAGTTAAAAATCCCCCCAAGAATTTTCCCCATATTTACAGGCATGATGGAGAGGTCTATTAGGTAGTTCTTCTTTCAGTGTTTGTTAATAATAATAAAAAAGAAATCTTCTATAAAACCAGATCACATTGGTTCCTAAGCTATTTGGTTAGGTCATTTATTTCCTTTTCTTTCATGACAATTTTGAGGTATCTATATCTTCAAAAGAAGAGAATAATTCCTTGAGCATTATAGTTAGTTAATATTGTGAATTAATTCTGCTGTCAATTAACAAAAATGAATAGTATATGGAGTATTTCCACAAGGTCTACCATGTGAAGGCATTGTGCTAAGTCCTTAATATTTTCAGATCATCACTTGTTTCGTAATATAGCTGGATTGTAATTGTTTAAAAAATTTCAAACCCTTTTCAGCTCTCTGAGTTTTCATTATAATTGCTGTTTATTACCTTAATAGATATCACCATGTTCTTCCAGTATTCTCATGAATTAAAGTACTGCTACTCAGAACTGAATAGGAGGAAATTGAAGTCTAGGAAGCTGAAGGCACATGCCAGTGCCACACACACTACATATGACTGTGAAACTGTAACCACCTCTTCTCAATTTCTTTCCTAAATGTCTTGAAGGAGAGATCAACACCTCTGAAAAACACAGACTACATGGGGAGCCTACACAGAAAAGTTAAGTGAAATCCTCTCAAATGTAATTTGAAAGTAACAAAGTGTGGCTAAAAAAACCACAAATAAATCTGTTTCACTCCTATACAGGTAACTAGAAAGAATTCCAAATTTGTTTGCTATATACCCTAGAGAACTAAAGAATGTCTATTCACCCCACAGAGGGCACTGAGCAGTTGTATAACAATTATGAAAACTAGGGAGAATTCTTAGTGAAAAATATAATCTAATACTAGCCCAAGCACAATTGAAGGCCAACTTGCCTATCCAATGAGTTGATGAGTTTTACTAACAGTGGGATGGATGAGCAGTTGCTAACAAAAGTGTGGATGAGTTTAAAGCAGCTGCATCACAGAAAAATCCATTCCAGCCTGGATAATGACTTATAAAAGCTGAATTTCAGAACTCCCAGAGGGATGTAAAAGCAGCTTACTCTCCTGGTCTGAGAGTCTCTTGCCACAGTAAGTTGTTTGTTCTTTAATGTAGTCTCAGGAAAGGGTAGTACAAATTCCTTGCACTTCAACTTTCAGCGAAAAATAAACTTGAGATTCTACTTTTATTCAGTAACATTGTGTCTCCTAAGGAGAAAACTTGGAAATAGAGTGTGCAGAGGAGCTTAACCAAACATCCTTCTGCTGACATCCTTATCTCTGATTGCTAAATTTAAATAGACTACAGTACCTGAATCCACACTTGAAAGAATAAAATGTTAGGCTTGTGAAAAATAAAGGTTGATTGTAAATGAAAGAAAATATTTTATCCTGTTTCCTCTCAGCAGCATCTCAGCTGATGTTCCTATTCTTTTGGCATATAAAACCACACAGCAACTTGTTGCCAGGCAACCACAGGACAGCTTCCTGATTCAAGCAATAAGCTCTCCTAATAAGTGGGTCACTATTTTGGCTTCATTTCTCGACAGAAGATGAACAGATTATCAAGTAAATGCTTCACACAAAGCAAAAAATGCATTATCATACCTGTCTACATACTAAATTATGTTTAGACATGATATTTACTGTAGCACTATACAAAAAATAAAAAAATGCAACAATATAAAATAATGGCAAGTCATATTATGCCAATTTTACTAAACTATAAGAGTATATAAATTCTGACTATTTTTCTTATCTTTTAGAAAAGAAATTCAGAGATAAATGTGAATTATCCTCTGGCTATTTGTTAGAGATGTATAAACCCCAAATTTCTTTCTCGCCCACCTCATATTGGCTTAAATATCATGTTGATATGTCTTCTCTTGTTCTTGTTGCTAGTCTCTGGGTTCATGCATTCATTATGAATTAGTGAGTTTCTTTACCTATTTACAAATTCCACTGTTCCAGTATGGGGACTTTAAGTAATTTCCACTTTTCCAAATGCAGAAATATGGATTTCATAATACCCACACGCCAGCTAAATATTATAAATACAAAAGATACCCAAATATTTAATAATATTGCAATAAAAATAATAACAATATTTTGCTACTGCAAGGAAGCTCTGAGAAATCTCATGATTTGGGTACATTGACTGCAGCAGAAGTCACAGGAGGAGATGGGGATGGTGCTGTCAGATCTGTCATGAATCTGGGTTTAGAGTTCACTTGTAATCAATATAATACTAAGAGGTTCAGCTGGTTCAGGTGGATGCCATATCCAGGAAAGAACCCAAAGATAGATACTTCATTCTCTCATGGAGAGAAAAGTCCAAATATTCCCCCTTTCCTTGTCTTGAAATTAGTCAGAAATTTAAACAGTGACATCATAGTATCTGGGTATTCCTAAGGGTCCTTTATTTCCTGTGGTGTACATTTGTTTTTGTTTTCCATTTTATTATTTAAAACTTTTTAAATTTAAGCGTATTTTGTTCACTTTCTTTCCCTCCTTCAAGACTTTTTAGATCCTTTTCCCTCCCTACTCACCAAATCTTAAATTCCTTCTTAAAACACAAAGAGAAACCCAATGCAACAGAAAAAATGCTCCGAAACCAAAAACACAAAATAAAATAATATCACCAAACACCAACACTACAAACATTACCAAGCTATAACCTAAAATGAGCACATAAAATACTGTGGAATCCATTATATGTTTATCATTTACTTAAATTTATTTGTGTATTAGTCTTTCCTAGATCCTAGTATAAACATAGGATCAATAACTGTTTTCAATTATATAAGCTTTTAACTTGTGTTCTTTTGAGATTTGTACCATTGGCTTATAAATATTAATACAGTTCAGTTATCTAGTTTCATAATGAGGTTGAACCATATTTGCAACTAGGTAATTGGTGCACATCACTTTGCATTCTCACAAGCCAAAATCAATTTCCATAGAGATTGTTTACTCTAAACCTGGCTGGGTGCCACTGAGTTACACACTATGCAGCTTTTGTCAAATAGAAATGTACCAATAATAGGTAGGGGGTTGAAACATGCCTGTTTTTTGAAATCCTATGTAAATAAGCAGGCACACAAAATGCAAGGGTTATACAGACATGAAGATTTCCACTTAGACCCTTAAATGATGTCACTGAGTCCAGGTAGTGGATTTTAGTCTTTGCAGACAGTCCATGACAAGGTGATACATGAAGCACTGATGGTGAATGCTAAGTAAAACTGGAGATCTCTTGATGTTAGTTAAGGTAAGAATATAGAGTCTTTTTTCAAATGAACTTAGTAGTAACTAGTAAAGCCATGGTAAGAAACAGGGGGTAGGTCCAGCTCATGTTCTCCCATTTAAGTTCTAACTAGGCCCAAGTCTGCTAGGCTTTGGGAACCATCAAGGTCAGGGTTGTATGTCCAGACACTCAGTTCTCTACAGAATGACTACTGGATCAAATAAGAAAGAGAGAAATTAAAGACTTGCTAGAATGTAAAGAAAATGAATGCACAACACACAAAGAATAGGATACAATGAAAGCAGTGCTAAGAGGAAAGTTCATAACACGAAATGCCTACATAAAAAGAAAATTGGAGTGATCTTGTTCTAGCAACTTAACAGCACATCTCAAAGCTCTAGAACTACAAGAAGTAATCACATCCAAGAAAATTAGACAGCCAGAAATAATCAAACTGGGGGCTGAAATCAAGAAAGTAGAAACAAAGGGAACAAAACGAAGAAAATCAATGAAACAAAGAGTTCATTCTTTGATAAAATAAAAAAAAAGAAAGAAAGAAAGAAAGAAAGAAAGAAAGAAAGAAAGAAAGAGAGAAAGAAAGAAAGAAAGAAAGAATCAACAAACCTTTACCCAAACAAACTATAAGACACAGTGCTGGTGATGGCAGGCACTGATGGGTGGATTTGGGGGCTAAGGGTGTTTTATTTTTGGCAATTCTTCTGTTTTTAACTCTTTGCTATTCTAAGGTAAAAAGCTGCTGCCTTCTGGTAATTAATTCCTACTAATAGCAGCAGGGGATTAAGGGAAAAAAGGCTCAAGGGCTCCTCACTGGTCAGGTGAGAGGCTTGGAGTTCATTAACTCTTCATGAGCCAGTGATAAAAGAAAATGAAAAAAGGGAGCATTCAAGCACACACATAGACACACACAGACACAAACACTTGGGCAGAACCTGACCACCTGTATCAATAATTCCACAAGTATTCATGCATACTTATAGACATGCACATATACTTATTCACATATGTATGTACATATATAGACAAACAAACATATTCATATATACATTTGGTAGATGAAGCAATGCCCCAAAAGCTACAGTTTAATTTTTCTCTCTTGCAAATTTTACCTTCTTAGACAAAACTTCTTTATAGAATAGATAAAATCTTACTCAAAAGGGGAGTCACAGAAGTATGTCAATAGTAAGACAATAAAATTTGGAAAGAAAGAAGTCAAAGTATCACTATTTGCAGATTATATTGTATATCTAAGTGAGTCAAAGAATTCAACCAGAGAAATATTATAGCTGACAAAAAGCATCACCAAAGGGCTGGATTCAAAATGAATCAAAATAAACCATTAGCCCTCCCATATGCAAATGTAAAATGGCATGGGAAAGAAATCATGGAAATAACACACTTCACAATAGCCACAAATAATATAAAACTTCTTATGGTAACTCTTACCAAGTGTGGTGATTTGAATATGTTTGGTACAGGGAGTGGCACTATTAGGAGGTGTGACCTTGTTGGAGTAGGTGGGACCATATTGGAGGAAGTGTGTCACTGTGGGCATGGACTTTAAGACCTGTTTCTTAGCTGCCTGGATGCCAGTCTTTTCTTGTTTGCCTACACAACAAGAGTGGAACTCTCAGCTCCTCCTGTGCCTTGCCATGCTTCCTTCCATGATGCTAATGGACTGAACTTTAAAATCAATAAGCCAGCCTCAATTAAATGTTGTACTTTATAATAGTTGCCTTGGTCACAGTGTGTCTTTAAAGCAAAGGAAACTCTGAGAATGAAACACAAGAGAAACTTATATGACAATAACTTCAAGCACTTAAAGAAAAAATTGAATAATATATTAGAACATGTAACGATCTCTCATGATTATGAATGGGTAGAACAAATATGATAAAAATGGTCACCATAACACTTTGACCTACAATTTGTCCTGCCAGCATGATGTGCAGGGTTAATGTAGCACAGAAATTCTATGTGTGCCTAACCAATGACTGGTCCAGTTTGAGACCCATGCCATGAGAGGGAGCCCACCCATTACACTGCCTGGAGGACCAGAAACTAGTGACCAGATGGCTCAGAGACACAGAATAGAAATAAACACAAGTTGCAAAAAAAAGTGTCAATGGAATGATGCCTAATGGTATTCTGCTATATTCATAGATTGGTGTCTAGCCCAGTTGTCTTCAGAGAGACTTCATTGAGCAACTGATGGAAACAGATGCTGAGATGCATAGCCTAACATATGGAGTTTGGGGAATCCTGCTGAGAGGGGGATGAAGGATTGTAGGGACCAGAGGGCTCTAGGACACCACAAGGAAACCCACAGATTCAACAAACTTGTAGGGGCTCACTAAACCTGACCTAACAATCAGGGAACCTATATGAGTTTAACCCATGCCTTCTGTATATATGGTATAGTTGTGTAGCTTAGTGTATTTATATGACTCTTAACAGAGGGTCAGCAGCTGATTCTGATATTTGTGCCTGCTCTGGGACCCTTGTGAGCCTACTGAATTGCACCTTTCAACCTTATATGAGGGGAGATGCCAAATATTATTGCAACTTCATAGCTATGTTTGTTTGATATCCCTGGTAGGTCTAACCTTTTATGAAGGGAAATTAAGAAGGACTGTATAGGGAAAGAGGAGGTGGGGGGATGGGGGAGGAGCTTGTGGGGTGTAAAGGGAGGGGAACTGCAGTCAGGATGTAATATATGATAGAATAAGTTAAAAGAAAGAAAGGAAGGAAGGAAGGAAGGAAGGAAGGAAGGAAGGAAGGAAGGAAGGAAGGGAGAAAGAGAAAAAGAAAGAAAGAAGCAAAGAAAAAGAGAGAAAGAAAGAAGCAAAGAAAAGAGAGAAAGAAAGAAACAAACAAAGAAAAAGAAAGGAAGAAAGGAAGAAAGAAAGAAAGAAAGAAAGAAAGAAAGAAAGAAAGGAAAAAAGAGAGAGAAAAAAGAAAGAAAGAAAGAAAGAAAGGAAGGAAGGAAGAAAGAGAGAGAGAAGGAGAAACAAAGGAAGGAAGGAAGGAAGGAAGAAAGAGAGAGAGAGAGAAAGAAAGAAAGAAAGAAAGAAAGAAAGAAAGAAAGAAAGAAAGAAAGAAAGAAAGAAAGACAGGAAGGGAGAAAAGAAAGAAGGAGGTCATGGGAGTGGGACACTAACCCAATCACAAAACCTTTCACCCAATTTTTATTCTGCCTATAAGATGTGGTGGCTCAGAACTTTTGATAATAACCATTAGGTCTAACATGAGGCCCATGCCACTAATGGGAACCCATGCCCAAACTGACTGAATGGTCAGGAAAAGGAAGTATGGATAGATTACAAACTTTGTATAAACCCAAATACAAAGAAAGAAATGTCAATGAAATGATTCCTAATGATACTCTGCTATACTCATAGATTGATATCTAGAGCCAATCATCATCAAAGAGGATTCAGACAAAAGCTGATAGAAGCAGATGCAGAGCTGAGAACCCAAGCATTAGGTGGAAAGACAGCCCCAACTGAATACCTCTATTAGGTCCTAACCCTTGGACCTCAGCAAGATCAGCAAATAAGATGGGTAGAGAATCATGTGTCAATATTCAGGCCAACATGTGTAGGCATAAAATGCTATTGAACTAATCACAAAATCACCATGAATTCAAAAAAGATCATATTTAATGTGCAAAGTAAAATACCTTTCTGGTTAAGTAATTTTTGAGATAACACATCAAACAAATGATAAATAACACCACCATCTGTGGGCAAGTGACTTCAAGGATGACATAATAGCAAGAATTCAATATGACTCCATATGTAATGATGACCTATGATCAATAATTTGGACACACATGATGAAAGGAAAGAATTAAGGGGAAGTCATTCTCTGATTACTGTTGCATGTTTGTGCTCTCTCTCTCTCTCTCTCTCTCTCTCTCTCTTTCTCTCTCTCTCTCTCTCTCTCTCACACACACACACACACACACACACATACACACACACACACACTGTAAAATAAAATAGAGAATGAACAGAAGAGGAAAGCTTGTAAAGATGTCACTTTGGCATTCTGTCCAGAAGGCAAGTGCAGAAAGGAAAGGGTGGGTGTTAGACAGGAATAACTGTGGTAGTCCCTAGAACCAGAATGTTTGAAGCTATGGCCTCCTTATGAGAGGTAGTTACTCCACTTTCAGGGTCTATGCTGAATATTGAAGGGGATATAAAACTGTGGGTTTTGATTCTTTAACATTAGTATGTTTAATATTTCAAATAAATTGTGGCTGTCTGAGAGGACCTAAGGTGTCCCAGGTTACAGTAATGCCTATTTAACTTCTTGTGTGAGTAACTGACTGTTTGTGTGCTAGAATATCTCATTTTAGAGATTCCTCCTCAGGACATCGCAGCACCCTGGTTACTGAAATGCACTGTCTTTGGAGTGCTTTGAATAAGTTCCAACAGAATTGCTCAGATTTAGTGGGCATGTTTTATATTTTCCAATATAAAAGTAGTTTTCATCCACCCATGATTATAGACAGAAATTTGATTTAAAGAAAACACTAATTATTCCACTGTGGACTACTAATTTTCTTCTACAACACAGCTCTATATTTCCTTCCTTATTTCTTCTCTTATTCTCCATAACTTATTTATTTCTTCTTTCAAAATTGGAAAGACTGTACCAGTTAAGAAAAACCCTGAATCAGGTAGATATAAAATAACCAAGAGAAAATTAAAACCAGAACAAGAAAAAAAACATATTCACTAAAAACTTAACTAAGTTTTATACATGAAATGTATCTATTTAATTTTCCCGGCAATTTGGAGCATAGAGGTAAAGAATGGGAAATGAGTTATACATGATACTCTAAAAAAGAAACCACATAATTTTTCCCATGGAAAGTTACAGCTATTTGGATTACAGACATTATACCTATACCAAATTTCCTGTTTTTAAAATGAATAAATATATTTCAATTTAATTGGCCTTTTGGTAGATGTGAGACAATGTTATAAAACTGAAGTGGATAGTGAGCAACTAATAAGAAATAATCAAGGTTTGTGCCTTTCAAGGGATAAAATTAAAACACAAGAAACTTCTAAAATACAGAAGATGTGAGCAAGAAACAAGTTTGGATTCTCACAAGACTGCATGTGAAAGGCTCAACTTAATTTAGTTTTCATTAGTTTGAATTCCTAAGATTTTTGTAGAAATCTGGAATGTACTTTCTCCATTTAGAATGGATATAAAATTCTGAGACAGTGAATGGAAAAGAGTAAGTGAGTTTGTGAGCCCCTTTAGAGTTAGATAACAAACACATATTGGGGAACAGTGGTGATGAGAGCAAACTCACACAGCATAAAAATTAACACATCTGTGCAGACATTTCATCACACATTACATCATAAAACAGAGAAATATAAAATAAACCTGTATCTTCAAATGGTGAAGGAAGTGGCAAATTGATGTAATGTACATTTCAATTTAATATGCCCTGGAATTATAGATGACATGTGTCCTGTGAATTAAGTCATAGACTCAAAGTAAACTGAATCAGACACTCTTCAGCAAACACTTAGTTGTTTTCATTTACTTCCAGGCTAAGACACCTCTTAAGAAACACATGCCTTAGGGCTGCTTTCACATCCTTGTTCCTCAGGCTGTAGATCAATGGGTTGATGGTGGGTGTCACAAGATTGTGCAAAATCTGAATAATTGCACTAAGCAATGGACTGGGGTTGGGCTGTAGGTAGATGACAATGACTGGTCCATAGACACACATAATGGCTGTGAGGTGGGCACTGCAGGTGGAGAACGCTCTCTGCCTGCCTTCTGTTGAGCGGATTTTTGAGATGGAGATCCCAATTCGAGTGTAGGACACAACAATGAGAAAGAAACAAATGAGAGATAAAAGACCAACATTTGTGAAACCTACCCTCTGTGCTAGAGAGGAATCTTCACAGGCTAGCAGTAACACTGCAGGCATGTCACAGAAGTAATAACTCACCTCACTGGGGCCACAGTAGGGCAACTGGAAAGTGAGGGAAGTTAGGATGGTGGCGTGCACACAGCCACTCATCCAGGTCCCTGTGGCCAAGACACAGCATACTCTGTGGTTCATGATGATTGTGTATCTCAAAGGGAAGCATATGGCAACAAAGCGGTCATAGGCCATCACTGTGTACAAGAAACACAATGTGCAACCCAGACAATGATAGAAGAAGTGTTGAACAACACATCCCTGAAAAGAGATCCCTCCACCCCATCCTGAGAGATATGACAACATCTTTGGAGCTGTAGTAGAACAGAAACCTAAGTCAAAAATGGAGAGGTTTCCCAAGAAAAAGTACATGGGTGTGTGTAGTCTTGGGGAGGTAGTGATTGCAGTAAGAATGAGAAAGTTTCCCAGCAGGGCACAGGCATACATTGTTGAAAATAGAAAAAGCAAGGCATTTTCCAGGCCCTCTGTCTCAGGGATGCCCAGCAAGGTGAATTCTGTCACCATAGTGTGGTTTGTCATGTTTATGGATGAATCAGCTCCTGGGAGTCTGTGGAAAGAAATTCTTGGTGAAATTTGTTGTGTATGTAGATTAGAGTTTAGATCACAGGGGTGGAGAAAAAAGATGCTTATATATACAGATAGCTGTTGTAAATATTATTGCTTTTCCTGATGATTGAATGTCTTTCTGTAGTTAGGTTTCTAATTGTAGACAATACTCCTTAAAATTTTTACCCAGGAGATAATTTCCAAGCCAATTGCAGACGGTTTCCTTCACAGTCTCACCCAGAAAATGACTCCCAAGGCTAATGTCCTATCTTCCCTTCTTTAGAAAAATGTTCCAATTCCATCATTCCAGATGCTCCATTGAGGTTCTAGAATAAATAAAAAGACTCTAGAAATGAGTAGTGAATAACATGGGTGCATGGGGTAGGATAAGGATAAGGGAGAGTTGGGTTTAAACATAACCAGTATACATCATACACAGATATGAAGTTGTCTAGGAACAGATTCAATTAATGAATAATTATTTTCCAGTCAAGTTAGCAACCAGCATCTAGTATTGAGGCTAATAAGAATCAGAAACTACAGTAATTAGAAGCAATTTACAACAGCAAAGAATATACTTGTAATTTTAAGCTCTAAATGTGGACCTCACTAAAACTGGAAGTTGAATGAATACCCTAAATTTTTGTTACTCAAAAGCATGAACATGTGGACTTTCCTCTTTGGACAAAGGAGGATGTGTGATTGTACATGGGATTATCCTGTGGCTTGTATAAAGGAAAATTGAGAATAGCATAGTGACTGAAGGCTCTGTAAGCACTTTTTTATTATAGCACTGTTTTGCATGCTGTAATCATCTTTTTTCTGTAATAGACCATACATCTCACATATACACAAATGAACAGAATACACACAGGGCGAGAGAAAGGAGAGAAAGAAGGGAGGGAGAGGGAG
This sequence comes from Mus caroli, assembly GCF_978045245.1. Taxonomy (NCBI): domain Eukaryota; kingdom Metazoa; phylum Chordata; class Mammalia; order Rodentia; family Muridae; genus Mus; species Mus caroli. Next base: position 37,251,255 of record NW_028227266.1, on the reverse strand, counting down.
AGAGGGGGGGAGAGGTCCAAACATCACTATTTACATTGTGTTAAAAATTTAAAGGAAATTTGTAACATATGTTCTGGGAGGTAAATGAAGGATGTATACAAGTTCAAAAAGGCAACCTCAAAAGTACTTTATTAAACAACTATATGTAAGGAACAGGAGTATACACATCAGACCACCAGACATTAAACAATAAAATTAAATGTACTCAAAATCTATGATGTGTAACTTCCCATAACAAAGAAAGATTGTATTCAATTTCTTAGGTTCCTATGTGAATATAAGAATGTGACATTAAGATTCTTGGTTATGATCATTTCTAGTTTTTATCTTTTGAAAAATTCTTATACATTTTTATTTATTTCAGTTTCAATACAGTGTAATCCTTAAGTTATCTCTTAAAGTTTACTGCCTAAATCTTTACCCACCCACCTCCTTCTGTATTATTCCCTTAGAGACTGAGAGACTGAATACTCAGATAAAGATTAAGGACACATCTGCATACTTACTGAGACAACAGAAGGTGCAAGATGATGGCACTATTGAGTGTTGTCTTCCTTTCTTCCTCCAGCAGACTTGAGGAGACTCACTTCCTTTAATCTGGAAGTAGGAACTGAGAGTTCTTCCTCCTTTGTATCACTTTTCAGTGGAATGGCGTGTGTCTAAGTGTGCCTCAACTCCCTGGCAGCAATTGCCTGTTTGGTTTCAGGACCTGCAATAAGTTGCAACAAAGATTTTAAATAATTGAAATCTTCCTTTGGGTATTAATCTCAAGAGGAAGGAGTATTATTAAGAAAGCATCTCATTAACTCCTTGGTTTAATTGTGTTGTGGTAGGGGAGGTTATTTCGGTATCTTTAGTGAACACTTATATGGATTATGCTATTCAAAAATGGTCACTTGAAACCTCAAGCATACCTCTTGGATATGTAACCTGTTATTAAAGATTATAAAATCTGGAAATTCTGAAATCCTATTTGTTACATGCAGACTTATATGTTTAGGTGGGGTTCTCTGAAGACAGGAGAAGTGCTGTTTCAGACGACGTTCTTTTGGCTGGGATCATCAATCAGAAGATGCGGTGGGGAAAGTCAAAGCAGTTTCCCAGCAGGGGCATTGTCATGGATGCTGTGCATGAGGGAAAGGTGCTCAACATGCTCAGAGAATTTAATAGGGGGCTGAAAGTCAAAGACTGTATTTTCAGCTTCTGAGGAGCCTTAGAGCATATGATCACACATTTAGTCATATGGAATGGTATGACAAATCTGCCACAGTGATAGATGTTATTCAAGTTTAACCTGGGACACTTGGTATGGTTTCCAAATTTGTGCTCAATCATAATTTGAAGGGTATTCTTTCAATTTTTCCCTTGCTATAGCAAAATTCCAGGAAGCAGGTATGTTGCAAAAGTAAAGTATTTATTTAGCTCACAAAGCTGGAGAGCAGGGTAAGGGCAAAATTAAAAAAAAAAAAAAACTACAGATGAAAATAATTCCATGAAATTTGTGTGTAACAATAAACACATCGACTACTTGTTCCTATTAATCTGTTCTTTAAAAAGAAAATAATTTTCATTTTCAGTTTTGTTAGGGTAGAACAATGAGGATTTGTGGGAAAAATAGCTCAACAAACTAACAAATGATAATTAGGACATTTCCGGAATAGATTGGAAGGCTTTCCCCCAAAGAGTAAGATGGATGAACTGCTTGCCTATGCAAGGGGAATGCTTAAGAAGACAACACTAGTGTCAAGGCAGACAGTGAGTGCAGGAGTAGGAGCTGCCATGACTTGGAACTGCATCTACAATCTGGTACTTGGTAGATTATGATGGAAATCTATGACGAGTAGCTGGGTGACATGGTTATGACTAAGTGCATGACCACCATTTATGTGAAGCATGGAAAGGATCATGTCTAGTTCCAGATGCATAATCTTATATTCAATTTTAATCTGATGATCCCAGAGAGATCCAATATACTTGGAAACAGTCCCAGAAGAAGTGATCCTTGGCAAGTTATTTTGGAAAAAATCCACCTGCGTCTCAGCCAGGAACTGCATCAGTGTTGATGAGGTTGGCATCATCTTCATTGCCTTTGTCATGGGATGAGGTAGCATGCGAGTTTCACCACAATCTATCTTTTCTCATTCACTACAGATACTAAATATTGAACACTCAGGCAAAAGATATTCAATTGTGATCTCTAGTGGGATTCAGCCCCTAGACAGTATGAAATAAATATATCAAATCTTAACATTTTCAACCATAGTTCTTTCTTTTCCAGAAATGTGTGGACACATCTTTAGAATGTCACCCTATTAGCCATCTTGAATCATTAGGTGCTCTTTCCTGACATTTGCCCAGGGAATTCTGGTTGAGCAATAGAAATATCTGGAGACTCAAGTGATAGACATCTTCAAACACTGAGGCAAAAACTTGGAGATGATCCCTTGGCCTGGCTGACAATGGAGTTAGTGATATCTGGGAATTTCGTGATGAAGGCACTGAGCTACCCATCAGAGCAGCTCCTCCTCTTGGATATGGCCAGCAAAGAGACATTGAGCACATCTGTGGTGGTCAAATGAAATTCCTAAAAGCTATCATTGTGGTCCTAGAAACATTACCGGGGAGTGCAAAGGTTACTCTCCCCCAAAAGTTTTACTCCAGAGGCTGATAAATTACACAGTTGAGATGACAGCAAAATGAGAGAATTGACAAAATAAGATGGAAAGACAGAAGTGGCCTTGAGTTGGGCACAGCAGGTAGAGAATGCTTTCTGCCTGCTCTCTGCTAACAGATTCTCAGAATGTCAATCCCAATGTGTGCTTAAAAGACACAAGGATCACAGGGCCCCCAATGGAGGAGCTAGAGAAAGTACCCAAGGAGCTAAAGGGGTCTGCAATCCTATAGGTGGAACAACAATATGAACTAACCAGTACCCCGGAGCTCGTGTCTCTAGCTGCATATGTATCAGAAGATGGCCTAGTCGGCCATCAGTGGAAAGAGAGGCCCATTGGTCTTGCAAACTTTATATGCCTCAGTACAGGGGAACGCTAGGGCCAAGAAGTGGGAGTGTGGTTGGGAGGGGAGTGGGGGGAGGGTTTGGGGGGACTTTTGGGGTAGCATTGGAAATGTAAATGAAGAAAATACCTAATAAAAGAAAAAAAAGAGAGAGACACAAACTGAAGAGCAACATCAGAGCCAGAAAGTCAACATTGATAGAACCCACCTTCTGGCTCAGTCAGCTATCAACACAAGCCAGGTATAACTGCAAGAATGTGGACAGGAGCTTAGTATGGCTGCCCTCCGAGAGGCTCAACAAGTAGCTGAAATAGTCAGATTCCAATACTTACACCCAACCAATGGACAGAAGCCAGGATTCTCTCTGGTTGAATTAGGGAAAGGATAGAAGAAGCTGAGGAGGAGGAAGACCCTGTAGGAGGAGCAGCAGTCTCAATTAACTTGGACCCTCATGACCTTTCAGACACTGAGCCACCAACCAGGTAGCATATAAGAGCTGATATGAGGCCCAGGACACATACAGCAGAGGACTGTCTGGTCTGGCTTCAATGAGAGATGATGCAACCCTTGAGAGACTTGAGGTTCTAGGGAGTGTGGAGGTCTGGTCATTTGTAGGGGGGTGGGGACAACCTGTTGGAGTCAGGGGAGGAAGAAAGAGATGAGAAACTGTTGCAGGATGGACCAGGATGGAATGTAAAAAAAGATTTACATATATATGTGTGTGTGTGTATGTATATGTATATATACACACATATATATTCATATATATACATATAAACATACATATCACACATACACCCACACACTCACACCCACACACCCACACACCCACACACACCCACACACCACATATATATGAAGTAATATATATATATATATATTACTTCATATACATATACATACATACACACACACACACACATATATATGTGTATTATCTCAGGGTTGGTGGATATGATGATTTGGTCTAAAGCTGGTAAACTGTAAAGTTAAAAAATAAATTCAGGATGCTGGGATGAAGACTTCCTACAGGGATCAGATATTTTCATTTCATTTGTCACTCTGTCCTACTGGTTTTCTCTCTCTGGATATATACAGAGGATGTTTGTTGAAGGGACTAGGGGTAAGTTTATATTAATGAGAATTGAATTATCATTCTCATTGTGCATCCAGACATAGAACATTAAAGGAAAAAAGTCAAGGACTTTATTGTTCCTATCAGGCTAGTCTAATAAAGAGCTGCTACTACACTTGCTTTCTGCAGATTTATTCCTGCATTCCTGACCAACTATTTTTTTAAAATGTCTAGTCTGATATGTTTATTTGTGCCTGAATATTTTCTTAACCATAACTACTCTTTTTCTCATAGCTACAGTTAATCGTTCATATTTTCTCTCGAGTATGATGTACTAAGACTCAGTACGGATTAAACTATAGTAAAGTATCCTGAGCCTTATAATAGACCATATTTTCAAAGTAGACACTGGTACCTTGTGTAATATCAGATGCTTTGGTGACTCCTCATTTTTTCACCCACAGTCTTCACTATCTCCTTTAATGTTCTTTACATATGCACTGACTCGGCACATAAGCATATTCATATATTGATAAATAAAGAAAACCATTAAATCCTATTGAGAAAACAGGGTACTGTTTGAGGCAAACATTTGCTGTTCAAAGAATGAAATGATGATATACCCAAATCAGAAACCTCCCTCACCAAACAGAGCATTTTGATTTGGATAAAACCCTAGCTTGTGCCTCCTTTCACTGTAGGTGAGGCAAGTCTTTCCAAATGTTTGGGTATGTAGTTAAAAATTCCTCCCAGTAATTTTTCCCTATAGTTACAGGTATAATTGAGGATGACAAGGTTGATTCTTTAGTTCATCTTACAATATTTGTTAATAATAAATTAGTTAAACCTTCTACAAAACCCAATCAGGTAAAATTGCTTTTAGTTGAAGACTCAGACCATACTGTTTCTGCAGCTATTTAGTTAGTCCATGTCTTTACATTTTGTCTCAGGATAATTTTTGGGTGTCTATATCTATAAAAGAAGAGATTAGTTCCTTGAACAACATAGTTGCTTAATGCTATAAATTAATTTTGCTATCAATAAATGAAAAACTTTGATAGTGAAAGCATTTGCTAAGAGCTTTATATTTTCATGTCATCACTGGTTTAGAAATATAGCTTGGAGTGATTGGGTTGTTTAAAGAAAATTCCCCCCAAAGCATTTTAGATATGTAAACCCTCATTACAATTGCTCTTTTGTGATTACTAATAGATATCACCAAGTCTTTCCAGTAATCTCATGAAGAAGGTCTTTCTACAGAGAACAGAAGGGGAGGAAATGGAAACCCAGAAAGCTGCAGGTATAAGCCAGAGTTACACACAGTACATATGACTGTGAGACTTCAACCACCTATTTTTTATTTCTTTTTCTAAATTTCTTGAGGGAGAGCTCTGAGAAACACACTACATGGGGGGAATACATACAAGAGTTAAATAGAGTCTTCTCAAACATTATTTGAAAGTAGAAAAGTGTGGCTAAGAAAGTCAGTTTCACTCCTATGCAGGTATATAAAAAGCCCCCCCAAATCTGTTGTGTTTACAGATGCTCTGAGGACAAAACAAATGCCTCTTTATTCAGTGGATAGCTACAGTTGTACAGCATCTGAAGGCCATGTAGAGCTGTTAGTGAGAAACAAACCCAATCCACAAGATAACTGAAGGCAAACTTGCTTATCCAATTAGTTGAAAGGGATAACTAACAGTGGGATGGATGAGCAGTTGCTAACATAAGTTTAGATCACATAAAGGCAGCTGCAACACAGAAAAACCCATATCAGCCTGAATAATGACTCATAGAAGCTGAATGGCAGAGCTCCCACAGGGACCAGTATGTAGCTTGCTCTGCTGGTCTGAGAGTCTTTTCTCATAGCCAGTTGTTTATTCTTCAATGTAAATTCCAGAATGGCTGGTACATAGTCCATGTATTTCAACTTTCAGGAAAAAAGATATTTGAAATTCTATTTACTTTTACTCACTGGAACATTGTGTTTCCTAAGGAGAAAACATGGAAATCATGTGTACAGAGTAGCTTAACCAACAATCCTTCTGCTGACTTCCTGCTAAATTTAAATAGACTACAGTATCTGACTGTAGAGTTAAAAGAATAAAATGTTAGGCATTTAATAGCCAAATAGTATGCCATTGTATAGATGTAGAACAATTTTGTTATCCATTCATCAGTTCAGTTGAGGGACATCTAGGTTGTTTCCAGTTTCTATTTTTTAAGAATAAAGCTGCTATGAACATAGTTGAGCAAGTATCCCTATAGTATAGTGGGACATCTTTTGGGTATAGCTGGGTCTTGAAGTAGAACTATTTCCAACTTTCTGAGAAACTGACAGATTGATTTCCCGAGTGGTTGTACAAGTTTGCATTCCTGCCAACAGTGGAGGAGTGTTCTCCTTGCTCCACATCCTCACCAGCAAGTACTGTCTTTTAAGTCTTTAACCATTCTGTCAAGTGTAAGGGGGAATCTGGGTCATTTTTACTTGCATTCCCTTGATAATTAAGGACCATTAGAACTTCCTTTGATGACCCTAGAGGAAGACCAGTGGTTTCAACTAACCTGGACCCCCAGGAACTCTCAGACAGGCAGCATGTGCCAGCTGATATGAGGCCCTCAACACATACACAGCAGAGGACTGCCAGGTCTGGACTCAGTCAGAGAAGATGCACCTAACCCTTGAGAGACTTGGGACCCCAGGGAGTGGGAGGTCTGGTGGGGGAGAGGGGTGTGAGGAACATTATCTTGGATACAGGGGATTGGGGGAAGGTGTAGGATGTGGAACAGTCGGAGGTTGGACCTGGATGGGGATAAAGTCTATACTGTATTTCTATCCATTGGTTGGGTTGAGATCTCTCAGACACTGGACCATCAACCAGGCAGCATATACCAGTTGATATGAGGCCCTCAACACATATACAGCAGAGCACTCCTGGGTCTAGGTTTAGTCAGAGGAGATGCACCTAACCCTCAAGAGACTGGAGGATTCAGGGAGTTTAGAGGTCTGGTGGGGTAGGGGGTGAGAGGTGGTGGTGGGGACATGCTCATAGAGACAGGAGTGGGGATGAGAATAAAATCTGGAGTTCGAAATAAGTAAATAAATAGATAAACAAAACATTAAAAAAGAAAAAAGAAAAGAAAAGCGAAAAGAAAAAAAAGAAATTTCTTTGATGAAATTCTCTGTTTATCTCTGAACCTCAATTTTAAAATGGTTTAGTCGGTTTGTTTTTGTCTGTCCTGAGTTCTTTATATATTTTAGATATTAACCCTCTGTCAGATGTAAGGATGGTGATGATCTTTTCTCAATCTGTAGGCTATTGTTTTGTCTTATTAATGGTGCGATTTTTGCTTACAGAAACTTTTAAGTTTCACAAGGTCACATTTATTAATTTTTGATCCTATTCCCTGAGCCACTGGTGTCTTGAAACTACGAATTCAGGACTATTTCCTACTTGATGTTCTATTAGATTTAATGTATTTGCTCTTATGTGGAGGTTTTTGATCCACTTAGACTTGAGTCATGTGCAGGGTGATAAATTTGGATCTATGTGTCTACATGCAGACATCTAGTTAGACAAACACATATTTATTGAAGATGCTCTCCCCTTTTCATTGTATGACTTTGGATGCTTTTTCAAAAAAATCAATATTCATAGAAGTGTTTATTCACTAGACTTTTATTCTATTCCATTGATCAACCTGTCTGTTTCTATACTAATACCATGCAGTATTTTTTGTTACTATTGCCCTATAGTACAGCTTGAAGTCAAAGATGGTGACACCTCCAGAAGTTCTTTCATGGTCCAGGATTGTTTTAGCTATCCTGTTTTTTTGTTTATTTGGTTTGGTTTGGTTTGGTTTGGTTCTTTTTTTGGGGGGGAGGGGGGTTGGATTGGCCAAGCAGGTTTCCAAGTTGGGTATTCTTTGTGGCCTATAGACTTCCACAGGTAAGTATGAAACCCTTGGGATGCTACAAAGCTCCTCAAGATCAAAGTGTAGGCCAAATTCCAGCTATGTACACAACTCATCTGTCAGCTGTGCTCTAGCAGACCAGACTGCAAGGGAGTTGACATGGCTGGTATCCAAGCTATGTATTCTTGGGGACCTGCAGGCCTCCTCTGTGAAGAAGGATACTCCTGGGGTTCTACAAGGCTTCTCTGGAACAATGGGCAGGGACAGGGACAGCTAATGGTAGTCAAGGGACCACATGCAACTCATCTCTGTTGGCTATGCTTCAGTGGACCAGACTGCATAATGTGTCTGGTATATATTGAGGTCTTTGATCCATTTCGACTTGAGCTTTGTGCAGGGTGAAAAATATGTTCTATTTACATTCTTCTACATGCAGATATCCAAATAGACCATCATCTTCTTTTGAAGATGCTTTCTTTTTTTCATTGTATGTTTTTGCCTTCTTTGTCAAAAATCAAGTATCTGTAGGTGTGGGTTTATTTCAGAAAGGCAAAGACATCATGATTTTTGCAGTCAAATGAATGGAACTTAAGAATATCATCCTGAGTAAGGTTACCCAGAGCCAGAAAGACACATATGCTATGTACTCACTTATAAGTGAACATTTGCCATAAAGTGAATGCCAACTATTCTACAATCTACAGACTAAGAGGTTCCAAGAGAAGATATGTGAATCTTCCTCAGAAGGGGAAACTAAATAGTCATTGAAGGTGAATGGAGAGAGGGAACTCTGTAGGAGAGGGCATGAGGAGAGAAAGAGGAATTAAAATCAGATGTAGAGAGAAAGGTTAACAAGAGAGGGTTGGGATTGAAAATGGAAATCAGAGGGGGGTGTGCATTGCTGGGACTAGCTGGAAGCTGGGGTTAAAGGGAGGATAAGGGGAATCTATATAGGTAACCCTTAGATTCCTATAGAGACTGAAGTAGCCACCTCCTGTAGCCAGGTGGGACTTTGAGAGGAGGAAGAGTGACATCAATTTACCCACTAAACATTCAACCAAAATTTGGTCTTACCTACAAGATATGCAGGGATAAAGAAGGAGAGACCAAGGGAAGACTCAACTGTCACAACTCAAGACCCATCCCATGTGAGAGAGCCAACTCAACACTATTAATGATACTTTGTTATGCTTGCAGACAGAAACCTAGCACAACTGTCTCCTAAGAGACTTTATCCAGTAGATGTATGCAGATGCAGAGACCCACAGCCAAACAGCAAGCATAGCTTGGGAAGTCTTGTGGAAGAGTCGGAGACAGAAGTGAGCAAGCTGGAGTGTGTAGAGAGGATGCCTTGTGTATTGTATAGATGCATCACCTGTCAATTAAAAAGCTTAGGCAGTAAATAGAGGTAGGACATCCGGGAGGTAGAAAGGATTCTAGGATAGAGCAGGTACTGTGAGACCAGCCGGGAGGATGCAGGATTGAAAAGCATGAAGAAGGGGTCCAGAGAGAGATCATGGAAACACACCCGAAGCCCAACGAGCTGGATCAGTAATAATATGCAAGTATCATGGGATGAGGCTGGGAGGGAGCCAGATAACTAGAGATCATTTAAATACTCATCTATTGAGGTACAGTTTTAAATGAATAGTGTTTCTCTGTGGTTATTGGTGATTAACATAAGGTTAAAGTTACACCTACCAGATTAATTCACTGTTTGCGTTTATATAAAAATAATTCATCAATAAAATGGTACCCAATTACAACAATTGGAACTCAAGCTTATAGACCAAAGGACCAGGTAAAAAGTAGGAAAAAGTCATGCTAGCCAGTCAAGAGGCCTAGTTTCCCTCAGAGACAAAAGAATCCATATGTAGACCCAAGTAACACTATGTAGCCTTGTTCCCCAAGTTACTCCAGCTTGGTTAATAAAGATGCCTACAGTCTATAGCTGGGCAGAAGGTAGGCAGGTTTTTTTAGGTCAGAGGTAGGGAACTATAAGGAGGAAGAGGGAGAAGGTGGAGAGACAGAGAGAGACAGAGACAGAGACAGAGACAGAGACAGAGACAGAGACAGAGACAGAGAGACAGAGAGAGCCAGGGGGTAGGTAAGTGATCATGAAAATATGATTATGAAGGCTGACCAATTGAAGTTAAAACAGCCTAGATGGAACATAGCCAGTTATAACTTTGGGTTATTGATAGGGAAGTAGACATAACAACTTGGAGGGTAGATGTCTGATCATCTCTAGTACATTAAAGGTTTACTATAAATATAAAAGTTGTATGTCTTTATTTGAGAACTGAATGATCAAAGGTAGGGTAGAAAACCCAATTTGAGATTAAATATTTACTACAACAGGAGTGGTCAAGAATATCATAAGAAAATCCATAGAGAACACAGGAGCTAAAACAGCCTGAGCATGCAGAAGATGAACCTAGACCTCTTACATATCTGTAGCAAATGTGGAGCTTGGTCTTTATGTGGGCTCCTTACCAAGTGGAGCCAGGCTTTCTTGTTCTATGTTTCCTGACATTAGATCCCCTTCTCTCTAGCTGGACTGCTTGATTGCATCTCCGTGGGAGAGGGTGCGCCTAGACCTGCTGGAGCTAGATTGCTCAGGGTGAGTGGGACACATTGCCTCCTTTCTTTCAGAGAAAAAAAGGAGGCAATGCAGGAAGGGATTCATAAGGGCAGGACTGGGAAGAGAGGAAGGAGGGGGGCTGTGATCAGAATGTGAAATGAATAAAAAATAAATTAAAAACAAACAAAAAAATGTTAGTCTTGTTAAAATTACAGGTTGCTTATAAATGAAAGTAAATTTTATTCTGCTCCCTCTCAGAAACATCTCAGCTGATGCTCTGATTCTATCAGCATAAAAATCCACACAGCAACTTGTTGCCAGGCAACTACAGGGCCGCTTCCTGAATCAGCCAGCAAGCTGTCTGACAGCAAGCCATTCTATTGACTTTATTTCAGAACGGAAGATAAACCGATTATCAAGTACATTTTTTCTTTCACAGCGAACAAAGCATTATCTTATCTGTTAACTACATTAAATTTTGTTTAGCCATCATACTTACTAGACAACAAACTACAAACTAAATACAGTTTTGTAATATATACCAGGCCATTCCATGCTAATTTAACTATACAAAAGTATCAATTCTGAATATTAATTTTTATGTTTTACAAAAGGAATTAAGAGGTAAATATGTATTATTCTCTGGGTATTTGTTATAGATGTATAATCCCTAAATTCCTATCTTTACAAGCTCACATTGACCTTAAAATGAAGTTGTTTTGTCTTATCTGGGTCATGGTTCCTCGTTGCTAGTTTCTGGGTTCATTGTTTTTGAGACAGAGTGAGGCTCTTTTCTTACTTACAAATTCCATTGTTCCAGCATGGGAACTTAGGCTAATTTCAACTTCCAGAACTGCAGAAATATGCACTTGCATTTCATAATATTCATATACTACTTAAATATTACAAACACAAAAGATTTCCAGACATTTAATAATATTAAAATTCACATAAAAATGATATTTCACTACTGCAAGGAAGCTCTGAGAAGTCTCATGATTTGGGTACATTGACTGCAGGCAGAAGTCACAGGAGGAGATGGGGATGGTGCTGTCAGATCTGTCAGGACGCACATCAGGTTGCATGGCTCTCTGTAGCACAGAAACCATGAATCTGGGTTCATCAAGTTCAGATGGCTGCCATGCCCAGGAAAAAACCCAAAGATAGATACTTCATTCTCTCATGGAGAGAGAAGTCCAAATATTCCCCTTTTCTTGTTTTTGAATTAGTCAGAAATTTAAACAGTGACATCATATTATCTGGGTGTTCCTGAGGGTCCTTTATTTCTTTTGGTGTGCATTGTTTTCCACTTTATTAGTTAATCTATTTTTTAAATTTACATATATTTTGATCACATTCTTTTCTTTCACCAGGTTCTCCCAGGTCCTCTCTCCACCCAACTTTTAGGTTTGATCTCAAACACAAACAAATATCCGATGCAAAACAAAACTCCAAAACCAAAACCAAAATAACAGACCCTCCATTACTTCCCCCAAATTGTAACCAGATAAGCAGAAAAAAACTACAGGGTCTATTAGGTCTTTGTTAAGTACTCACGTTAATTTTGTAGTATTTGTGTTTGCTAGATCCTAGCTACACAGCATAGGATAAGTAACTGTTTTGAATTATTCAGTATCTAATATATATGTCAACTATTAACCTCCATTCCCTTGGACGTTTGTTTCATTGGCTTATGAATTCTGATTCAGGTTCAGTTATCTAGTCTCATAAAGAGGTGGAACCACATTAGCAGCTAGGTAATCAATGCATTTGGCTTTGGGTTCTTCCAAGCCCAAATATCCTGACATAAAGATTATTTACTCTAAATCTGACTGGACATCACTGAGTTACACACTATTCAGCTTTTGTCCAAAAGAACTATGCCAAAGATCAGTAGGCAACTGGCAGTTGCCTATTTCTTTAAAAACCTAAGTGAATTTGCAGGCATGCAAAATGCAAGGGTTATACAGACATGGATGCTTTTCGCCAGACTTCAAAGGATGTCACTGAGGCCAGGCAATGGGTTTTAACTTGCAGGCAGTTCATAACATGAAGCTGTGATGGTCAAAGTGAAGCAAGAATTGAGATCTCTGGATGTTAGATAAGTTAAGAATATGGACCATTTCTCAAGAAAAGTAGTAGGAACTAGTGAAGCCAGCTTAAGAAAGAGGCTATGTGGTCTACAAATGGCAAGATCAAATTCACGGTACTGTCTAAGCCCATTAGAACTAAAATAATATTGTATTGTCTGGATAATCAGATTTATAATTGTAGGATTTAGTGTTTGCCATTCTGAGGTTCAGTCTTGCTTCAGGCAAACCATTTCTTTGTATTCTCCTATTTCTTCATTTGGGAATTGGACTATTTACCATGTGTTACTATATATTGGAACTCTGCCTTTTTAGGTTTACAGGGGCTCACTTCCTAAAGATCTGTATGAATACAAGGAAAACTGTGGTCAGTATGTACTGTATAAGAGAGGAATCTATTATGAATAAAAAGCTGAAAAAATAGCAAACAAACAAAGAAAACATGGGGTGGGGGTAAGAAAATAAATGATCTTTGAATTATTAGTTGGGTAGGAGATATTGAGAAACAAGGAGAAAATGGTTTTTTGGGGGGGAATATATGTCACTTATGTTAACTTGTTATGTTAACATTGTTACTCTTGATGGAAACAAGATATGCATATCTATCGCAAGGAAGCAGTTTGCTGAACCATGCTTTTATGGCTTGTATATTGTCACAAGCCTTGCCTTTCTTTGCCTCTGTGTTTTGCTAATCACAGTGAATTCTTCTACTATATATTCCTGGCAACATGATTTACTTATATGTTATATTATAGGCCCAGATACACTGAATCGAGTGACCTTGAGCTGCAGATTGTGTAACTACAAGCTAAAACAAACTGCACCCCCTTCTTAATTTGTTCTGTCAGGTATTTTAATTATAGATAAGAAAACTCTGTGGGCACAGTGGAAGAGGGGGCCTAGGAATAAACATTTGGCTCAAGAAGGCATCTCCTATAGATTCTTTAAGAATCTGCTTTCAATTTATTCCATGCATGCATATAGGTTTTATGAAATCCACTGAAAACTATTATCAAACTAATAAATGGCTTTTTAATCAAAAAAGAAAAAAGAAAAGAAAGAAAACTCAAGTAATGCAGGTGGTCTAAGAACATTGATAAGATCAGAGGTGGATGGTGGGATGCTTTAGTTAGGTCTCTGAGAATTCTGAGCAACTGCTCACTTTTGTATTCCTATAGAACCTAGTTCAGAAAGGCAGTCACAGTCCAAGTAGGACCTGAAGAGTTTGCTAGTGATGTATGAAGACTTTAGAGTCCTGCGAGCTCTGTAACCTTGTGTGTTCATGTGGACCAGACTATAGTCATTAGTGATGCATATTAGGAACTGTTTAACAAGTACATAGAGTCAAAAGGACAAGAATTAACAGTGTTTCAGAGACTGAGATAGGAACCTCATTCTTGAACAGTTCTGCACTCAATACTCAGCATTATGTCCAGTAACCGAGCAACTTCAGCATTGGAAACTGGCTAATCTTTCTGAAATTAAACCTGATTGTGTCCTTTGTCTACTATGTACTTAAATTTTAAAAGGTCCTTTATCGAATCCACTGTCTCCTGCGGGAGTTATGTGTTGGCCCAGAGCTCCATCATTAAACTACCTCAAGATAGTCATCAAGATGGGGAAATGCAAATCAAAACAACCCTGAGATTCTACCTCACACCAGTCAGAATGGCTAAGATCAAAAATTCAGGTGACAGCAGATGCTGGCGAGGATGTGGAGAAAGAGGAACACTCCTCCATTGTTGGTGGGATGGCAAGATTGTACAACCACTCTGGAAATCAGTCTGGCTGTTCCTCAGAAAATTGAACATAATACTACCGGAGGATCCCGCAATACCTCACCTGGGCATATATCCAGAAGATGTTCCAACCGGTAAGAAGGACCCATGCTCCATTATATTCATAGCAGCCTTATTTATAATAGCCAGAAGCTGGAAAGAACCTAGATGCCCCTCAACAGAGGAATGGATACAGAAAATGTGGTAAATTTACACAATGGAGTACTACTCAGCTATTAAAAAAAATGAATTTATGAAATTCCTAGGCAAATGGATGGACCTAGATTGCATCATCCTGAGTGAGGTAACATAATCACAAAGGAACTCACATAATATGTACTCACTGATAAGTGGATATTAGCTCAGAAACAGAATACCCAAGATATGATACAATTTGCTAAACGCATGAAACTCAAGAGGAACGAAGACCAAAGTGTGGACACTTTGCCCCTTCTTAGAATTGGGAACAAAACACCCATGGAAGGAGTTACAGAGACAAAGTTTGGAGATGTGACGAAAGGATGGACCATCTAGAAACTGCCATATCCAAGGATCCATCCCATAATCAGCTTCCAAATGCTGCCACCATTGCATATACTAGCAAGATTTTGCTGAAAGGACCCAGATATAGCTGTCTCTTGTGAGACTATGCCGGGGTCTAGCAAACACAGAAGTGGGTGCTCACAGTCAGCTATTGGATGGATCACAGGGTCCCCAATGGACGAGCTAGAGAAAGTACCCAAGGTGCTAAAGGGATCTGCATCCCTATAGGTGGAACAACATTATGAACTAACCAGTACCCCGGAGCTCTTGACTCTAGCTGCATATGTATTTAAAGATGGCCTAATCAGCCATCACTGGAAAGAGAGGCCCATTGGACTTGCAAACTTTATATGCCCCAGTACAGGGGAACGCCAGGGCCAAAAAGGGGGAGTGGGTGGGTAGGGGAGTGGTGGGGGGAGGGTATGGGAGACTTTTGGGATAGCATTGGAAACATAAATGAGGAAAATACCTAATAAAAAATATTTTTAAAAAAAGATGGTCTTTTACATCAAGGTGGTCGTCTGTTCATGATTCTTGGGTGCATGACCAACTGGAATTGAGTGGGGGTTTCCCCACTAGGTTCTTTCATTTGGAGGCCCCAGCGAGATCTGCATGACACCCAGGAACCCTGAAAGACCCCTTGGAGGTATATTTGTTTGTGTGCGTCTTACATGTTGTCTGTTGTCTAAGTGTGGCACCACTGAATTTGTGTCTTGGTTTGTGAATTTGTGTCTTGGTTTGTGAATTTGTTTCTTGGTTTCAGGGTTCCGAGATCGTGGGTTCAAGTCCCACCTCGTGCCTTGGTTTTAGATCTGGCAGAGTGAGGAATGAGTGTGCTTAGATACTGGTGTCTTTTATTCTCTGTTACTGTCTTGTTTTTGTGTTCTGTTTTGTTTTTGTTTGTGGTTTTTGTCATGGGACAGACTGTGTGTGTGGTGTCTACTGTGGACTTGTACTTACATTAGGACAGAATTTGTCAGTGATAATTAAGAAAAAGAACTCGGTGTGTGTCCCTGGCTGCAAGCAGCCGCAGGGCCTGAGAACTTCCGGCTTCAGTGGCAGCTGCGCACACTGGCCGAGGTGAGGCTCCACGTGGGAAACTGTGGCCCAGAGAGGAACACTGATACGGAGGTTTCCCTCAGATGACCGCCCCACCACCACCGTGCATTTCACCGCCTGTGGGACAGGCAAGAAAAGAAAGAGGGGTGAGGCCCCCAACAATGGCCCCTCCTGGCTTCCTAGGGACGACTAAAGTTGCTGCCTCCACCGCCTTCCTCCCCCCTCCCTGAGTTGGTCCAGTGCAGCCAGCTGTGAGAGCTGCCTTCCCTTCCCTGCCCCACATGTTTTCTCTTCTAGGGCGGCCTGCCCTAAGTTGCTAACCAGTGAGGGAGACATCTGCCCACTTAAAAACTTCTTTCCCAGGTAAGGAGCACCTACGAGTCTAATCACCAGGCTCTGACAAATGTGTATAGAGGTCTAGAAAAAGGTGAGCTTAGACTGTAAGGAAGAGCAAAGCTTCAGCAGACTCAGGAGAGATAGATAATAGTGAAAATAGAGATGAAAGAGATTAGAGAGGTCCGAGATGAGAGAGATACCACCAGAGAAGAGAGAGGAGAGAGAGAGAGAAAGAGAGAGAGAGAGAGAGAGAGAGAGAAAGAGAGAGAGAGAGAGAGAGAGAGAGAGAGAGAGAGAGAGAGAGAGAGAGAGAGAGAGAGAGAGAGAGAGAGAGAGGAGGAAGAAAGAGAAGACAAGAGGGATCGTAGACAAGAGAGAAGATAGGAGAGAAAGAAAAAGACAAGATCTAGACAGGAAATCTGGGCAACAGAAGACCGAGTCTCAGCTAAAAAGGCTCAGCTGTGTCAGATTGAAGTTACTTATTTGGGATACACCCTTCGAGACGGGAAGTAGTGGGTAAAGAAAGCCAGAAAAAAGACTGTAACTCAGATCCCCACCCCAACTACACCAAGGCAAGTAAGAAAATTCTTGGGCACCGCTGGTTTCTGCAGGTTCTGGATACCTGGATTGGTGACCTTAGCTTCCCATTGTACCCCCTAACCAAGGAAGGGAAAGTGTTTGTGTGGACCCCAGATCACCAGAAAGCCTTTAGAGAAGTGAAAAAGGCCCTACTGATGGCCAGCCTTTGCCTGACCTAACCAAGCCTTTCACTCTTTATGTGGAAGAGAGATCAGAAATCGCCAGAGGAGTCCTTACTCAGACTTTGGGACTTTGAAAAAGGCCAGTGGCTTACCTATCCCAAGATGTTAGACCCTGTTGCCAGCAGGTGGTTTCTTGCCTGAAAGCTATTGCTGCCATAGCTCTGCTTGTCAAGGATGCTAATAAGCTTACTATGGGACAGCAAACAACTGTAGTGGCACCCCACGCTCTTGAAAGCATTACCCAAAAGCCCCCTGACTAATGGATGATGAGCTACCCTACTGCCTGAGACTTCACCTATTCATCACTGCACTGACATTCTGGCAGAAGAAACTGGTACTCGAAAGGATCTGAAGGATCAGATCAGCCTTGGCCTGAGAGTTCGAGCTGGTACAAGTATGGCAGTAGCCTCGTGGTTGAAGACACCTTTTTAAGGTGGATAGAAGCTTTTCCTACCAGGACTGAGACGACCAATGTGATAGCCAAGAAGATCCTAAAAGAAATCTTCCCGAGGTAACAGACCTGCCTTTGTTGCCCAAGTAAATCAGGGACTGGCCAAGATATTAGAGATTGGTTAAAAGTTACATTGTGCATACAGACTCCAAAGCTCAGGATGGGTAGAAAAGATAAATAAAATTCCAAAAGAGACTGGTGCAGTCTTGGTGCTACTTCCCCATGCCCTATTTAGAACTAGAAATACTCCCTTTTGATTCAATCTTACTCTTTTTAAGATACTTTATGGGGCTCCCATGTTCATCACTGTCTTAAATGATGTGTTTAAACCTACATGTTGTAATAATAATCTGTATGCTAAGTTAAAAGGCTTGCAGGTAGTGCAGAAAAAAGTCTGGTCACAATTGGCTACAGCGAACGATCCGGGTACCCCAAAAGACATCTCACCAGTTCCAGCCAGACTTCATGCCCAGACCCTCAAGCCTCACCAGAAGGGTCCCTGCCTAGTTCTGTTTACTATACCTTCTTATTAATTAAGACATTCCTGAGGCTGCTTAGTCATAAAGATAAAGAGAGATAAAGAGAATGACATGCCGGACTGGCCCAGTGCCTCCTTATCTCCCTCCCTTCTGACCTAAGTTAAATGTTAACAGGCTGCTGATGTTTAAATGAACCAATCATGTGAAACCGCGCCAATTCCTCCCCCACCCCCACCCCTTTTCTATAAAAACCCCTAGCTTCCAAGCTTCCGGTTCGAATCCACTGTCTCCTGCGTGAGATAGGGTTCGACCCGGAGCTCCGCCATTATGGCTCCACCATGTGGTCTACACCTCCGTCTCCTGCGGGAGATATGTGTCGGCCCAGAGCTCCATCATTAAACTACCTCATGCTTTTACATCAAGATGGTCATCTGTTCGTGATTCTTGGGTGCACGCCAAATGGGAATTGAGTGGGGGTTTCCCCACTAGGTTCTTTCAGAAGTTGCCTTGAAGACCTCAAGATATTCAAGATGCCAGAGCCATGGACTACCTGCTGAGGAAAGCTGCCCTACAGGGAGTCGAACCAGGCAAGGAGAAAGACATTTGTTGCAGTTAACAAAAACGAAAAAGCAGTTGGAGATCTGACAGATCGCTTTGACGTCAGACATGGAGATGTAGAGTTTGGAGTTTGCCCAGTTGGTTTCCTGTCTTGCTTTAAGGATTACAGTTAAATGACTGAATGACTTTGAACTTTGGACTTTTAACATTGTTGAGACTGCTAAAGAATATGAGGAATTTGGAAGTTGGACTAAATGTATTTTTGCACTATGCTATGTTTAGGTATGGCTCCCACAGACTCATATGTTTGAACAAGCTTATAGGGGCCAGGGAGTGGAATGTGATGGTTTATATATGCTCAGCCCAGGGAGCAGCACTATTAGAAGGTGTGGCCCTGTTGGAACAGATGTGGCCTTATTGGAGTAGGTGTGTCACTTTGGGAGTGGGCTTTAAGACCCTTATCCTAGCTGCCTGGAAGTCAGTATTCCACTAGCAGCCTTCAGATGAAGATGTAGAACTCTCAGCTCCTCCTGTACCATGCCTGCCTGTGAAAGACCCACAACATGAGGACTCCCCCACGTTCTGACTCAGGAGAGGCGACACCCCAAAAACACCCACAAGAAACGGTCTTGCTGCAAACTGCAAGAGGATTTTTATTCAAGAGCGATCTCGGGCCCACGGTCATACACCACTCAGGGGTAGAGGACCGTGGCACCCTGAGTAGCTGGATAAGGGGGTATTTAAAGGACGAAACCACAATTCAAGGAGGTGGGGAGGGCGTTGTTGGAAAATACCAAAAATACCAGTTAAGAGTCACAAGGAAGTGCAAAGTCACAAGAGTCACGAGGGATACCTGGTAATTGTGAGGGTTATTTCTCAAGACAGTTTCTAAGAGCCCCTAATGATAGCACATTTGCATTGCAGGTTCTGGTAATGGTCAGGGTGACTTTCTTTGAATGAACACTCTTTGAACCCAGGAAGCGGGTAGGTGGAGGAATGCTGCTATCCCTTTTATGATCACAAAGGCCACATTCCCAAGCCTGAGCCTAAAGGCCTAGAATTTTGTTTTTACATTTTACTCTTTCACCTGGATGCTGCCATGTTCCCACCTTGGTGATAATAGACTGAACCTCTGAACCTGTAAGCCATCCCCAATTAAATGTTGTCTTTTATAAGAAAAAAAAAAAAAACAACAACAACAAAACAACCCCCCCCCCAAAAAAAAAAGCTCCTTTATTCAGTTAACTAATGTTCTTGTCTAGAATTTTTTCCAGTATTTCTCCCTAACTGGTACCAGGCAAATGAAACGAAATTTGTTTTTGATTTGATTGTTAACTCAATGAGTATTTCATGCTGAGAAACAAAAAGCATTTCTCTCTCCCACTATTATTTCTCATTTGCCATCCATTTTTCTATCATCCATATTCTCAGTTTCCCAAACAGATGAATCAGTCTTAAGTTATAGGACTGAAATATAAAGTTATATTTAGCATTTTAGTCTTGGGAGGGAAAATAAAGGCTGTATGGTACAAGAGATTTTATCTTTCTTCTAGTCTCATAATTCAGACTGATAGCTCAGTGAGGTTAGACCCAGCTTCATTAATCATTTTAGAATGTCATATTGATAGAAAGAATGAACGTAAATACTTAAGGAGAAAGCTAGTCCTTAGTAGAAACCCAAGTAGTAAGTAAAGAGTGGTTGTTTAAATTGCAACTTCATTATTTGGTAACTATACTAGACATGGTCACCCTCTATTATTTGACTTAACCACGTTTACCCTCATGATGATGTAACAAGTGACATACAGTCAATAGAAATTACACTTCAAAGTCAGAATTTGGATCTTCTCCAAGGTAGTGAGATGTAGTATAATGCGTTTTTACAATGGAAGGCAATAGAAGACACCCTGAGCCATCAGCCATGAAATAAGTACAGTGAATAACCAACCTTGCATGTTGTACTCTGTTGTCAGCATTGTAAAATATCATGTCAATATTTTAATCATGAGTAAAGTATGCCTATCAGTTAGCATGCATGAGCTCTTAGCAATTATAAAATAGACTGCACTGGATGATGCTTTTCAGCTTAAAGTACACTAAATGTTGTGGGCACATGTAAGTAGGCATAGTTAAATTTTGAGGGATTATAGTATTAACTTGACCTTTGATCTGTAATATTCTTGGTTCGTTAGACTTCTTTTCTAGGATATTTTCAACTCTGATTGAGAAGCATATATATGTGAGTTAGGGCAACGTGTGTATGATCAACAGGCCATTGAAATGATCACAAAACACCTTTGGTTTCAAAAATGATCATATTTAATGTGCAAAGTAAAATATCTTTCTGTCCATGTAATATTTCAGATAACACATTAAACAAGTGATGAATAACTTTACCATTGATGAACAAATGACTTCAAAGATGACATAATGGCAAGAGTCCAACATGACACTCTCTTTCTCTCTCTCTGTCTCTCTTTGTCTGTGTATATGTGTGTATGTGTATGTGTGTGTGTGTGTATGTGTGTGTGTGTATAGCTAGGAGTACAATTTTCTGTGAATTATAGAGAATTTTAACATATAATTTGAAGAGACTTTATATTGCAACTTTCAATTTTTGGTATTACCTACTTTTGCTGTAAAATGACTAGTTTTAGATACATAAATCTGTAGCCTCCCCCAGCCTTGAGCAGGCTGAAGCAGACCTGTTCTGCCACTGTGAATGAGACCACCTAGGGTGGAGTCTTCTGACCTAGATAGGTCTATTGTTCTGCCACCTGTGCTCTTCTCCAAGATGCTGCTACCCACTGAGAGGCTAAACCTGCCCTCCTGAGATATTCCTGAGATAAGCTGACAACCTGTCTGTTGGTGACCTAGTGCTAATAGCTCTGGCTGACCAAGTACTAACAACTTGGTGACAAAGTATCAAGGAGCCTGGCATAGCAGGGGATAGGCCTTCCCCCTTTATAAGCTCAGACTCTTAGTAAACACTGGGCATTGATCAGAAAATTTTGTCTTGGTCCTCCCATACAGCTCCAGCCTTCCTCTCCCTCTCAGGAACCAACGTGTGTGTGTGTGTGTGTGTGTGTGTGTGTGTGTGTGTGTGTGCGCGCGCGCGCGCGCGCGTGCTCGCTTCAAGAATAGGAGACACACTCCCAGCTTTCTGCCATGTGTGAGAACCTATGATTGATAACCTGGACATACATGGTAGAAGGAAAGAATTAAAGACAAGTTGTTCTCTGATTACTGTGACATACTTGTTCTCTCTCTCTCTCTCTCTCTCTCTCTCTCTCTCTCTCTCTCTCTCTCTCTCTTTCTCCCTGTCATCTTTATCTCTCTTATCACCCCCCCCACACACACACACACACAGGAAATAAAGCAGAAAATGAACAGAAAAGACAAGGTTGTAGACATGTCTATTTTGACATTCTGTCTAGAAGGCAAGTGCAGAAAAGAAAGGGTGGGTGTGTTAGATAGGGGTGACTGTGGTGGTTCCTGGGAAGCAGAATGTTTGTAACTTTAGCCTCTTGATGAAATGGGTGGTCAGTGTTCATGTTGAAAATAAAAGGGAGTATAATGGTATGAGTTACTTTTGATTTTTTTAACATTAGTATGTTTAATATTTCAAATAAATTGTGGCTGAAAAGCACTGTCTTTGGAGTGCTTTGAATATTTTCCAACACAGTAATTAGTAAGGGTCATTTATAATTTCCAGTTGTAGAAAAAGTCTTCACTTGCCCATGCTGATAGAAACTTAATAGAACACACACACCACACACAATCATTCCATTATGCAATATTATTTTTTGCAACACAGCCCTGTACTTCCTTCCTACTTTCTTCTCCATAACTTTTTCATTTCTTCTTTCAAATATTACACCATGTAAGAATACCTCTGAATCTGTCTGTTGTATTTATTTTAGTCTCCGCCCAACATATGAGCCTAGCTTGCTATAATAGTACAGTTTGGCCTCTCTCTCTGTCTTCTCCCAACCCACTTTGTCTTCTCCCCCTATCACTCTCCCCATATGTTCCTGGATGGCCCCTTCCATTCTTTTTCTCTCTTCTCTTTCTCTCTGTCCTCTGTCCCTTTTCTTTCTCTGCCTCTTCTCCCTTTACAACCCCTCATGCCCTAAATAAACTTCATTATATACTAGACTCGTAATATGAATAGTACCCCAGGGATGGTGTACTAGAACCACTGAACCACTAGAACTCTCATGGCAATAGAGGCTCCCTACCTTGGCAGAGAGAGATCTCATCACATGCACATAACACTCTGCTGGCAAGGCAAAAGGTGTATATTTGCCTCCTTATATGTCTATTTGTCTCTTTGCTGATGCATAGCCACATTTCTGTAAATGAGTGGCATTGCATTTCTAGGATGTAACATGTGACTTTCTACCACATGCTATTTTCAGTGCTGTTTTGATTGGGGGCAGTCACATGACTTTGTTGCTGAAAGTCCCTGCTTCAGTATCATTTTGCTTAAGAACAACCTGACCCATGGTGGCTCACAACCAGCTGAAATGGGAGCTGATGTCTTCTTCTGGTATCAGAAGAGAGTAACGTGTAGTAATATATATATATATATATATATGTATATATATATATATATATATATATATTACAAAAGAACAACCTGACCTAAAGCAAACACCTCCAAAGATACTTTTTAATTATAATAAAGTTTTTATGTGGTAAATAGTAATTTGATATTACTTTAAAGATTTGCAACATTAAAAAGTTAAAGACCAGCCAGGTGCATGCCTTTAATCCCAGCACTTGGGAGGCAGAGGCAGGTGGATTTCTGAGTTCGAGGCCAGCCTGGTCTACAGAGTGAATTCCAGGACAGCCACGGCTATACAGAGAAACCCTGTCTCGAAACCCCCCCCCCGCCCCCGCAAAAAAAAAAGTTAAAGACCACTGCCTTAAAGATATGTTTAGCCTTGTTTTTACTACTGTCATTTCTAATATACTCTCTATGTTTTCTAGAAACAATCTAAAACAAATGGTTAAAAACAGACACAAATTGTCTAACTCAGATATGTTTAATAGATACTAGCTTTCAACTTTGTCATAGATCTACTAAACATAATGTTAGTTCCAAATCCAAACAGTGACCCCCCAAAGTCTCCTAGAAGATATGGGCACAGTGACAAAAGACTCTACGTGGATTATGGATTTGGTAAAATAATCACTGAGAAAGACTGCTCCATTGCCTTGTCCACTGCCAGGGCTCAACCTAAATTGTGGACAAACAGTGGACACCCAGAGAATTAAATGTTTCATATTTCCTAAGACAAAGTGAGTAATTTCTTTTATGTTCCTCTTCTACAGGGAGAGGAAGAACAACAACAATAGCAACAACAACATCAACAACAACAAAATACTACAAAATAAAACAAAAACAAAACCAAACAAACAAAAATAACCTCATCTTCTGGGCCTGGTGGTCAGACTGCTTTTGCCTGAATTATGATGGAGACCACAGGGACCTGGGAGAGTTGTTTAGGTAGCAGATCATAGGCCAATCTCTGTCATCTTAATTAGTATATATAACATCTAGATTATAATTTATTCTTCCCAGTTTTCTGATTACATTGACAACTAAACTAACAGCAACTTGAGAGCTAGACAACAGACAACTAGCTCCTTATCCCATGGTAACTGTGATGGTTTGTATATCCTTGGACCAGAGAGTGGCACCATCTGAAGGTGTGGCCTTGTTGGAATAGGTGTGAACTGGTTGGAATGGGTGTGTCACTGTGGGTGTGGGTATAAGATCCTCACCCTAGTTGCCTGGAAGTTAGTCTTCCACTAGCAGCCTTTGGATGAAGACATAGAACTCTCAGCTCAGCCAGGCGTGGTGGCACACGCCTTTAATCCCAGCACTTGGGAGGCAGAGGCAGTCGAATTTCTGAGTTCGAGGCCAGCCTGGTCTACAAAGTGAGTTCCAGGACAGCCAAAGCTATACAGAGAAACCCTGTCTCAAAAAAAACCAAAAAAAAAAAAAAAAAAAAAAAAAACCAAAAAAAAAAAAAAAAAAAAAAAACCTCTCAGCTCCTCCTGCGCTATGCCTGCCTGGATACTGTCATGCTCCCACCTTGATGATAATGGACTGAACCTCTGAACCTGTAAACCAGCCCCAATTAAATGTTGTTTTTTATAAGACATGCCTTGGTCATGGTGTCTGTTCACAGCAGTAAAACCCTAACTAATACAGTAACCTACCACCATATGAACTCACTAGTCAATTTGTTAACTATTTAAGATGACCGGATCTCTTATCAAAAAGGCAGACAGGCTTCCTTTGCTTGCAGTTCCACAATAAAAGATCCACAAGTTCAAATGTAAATTTCCACAGGTATAACATTCCACTACTTCCTTACCTAAAAGGAACCTCAGTTTGCAGTGACTGCTTCCCAGTGATTGACCCTACATCTCATGATACGTAATTAAATAAAAGGCTTAAGTTATACATATCTAAAGGAGGGTCTAGAAAGGTGTTTTAAGGTTGGTAGTCATAAGATATAAAGGTCGGAGGACATACAAACATAAAAGGTTATAAATGATTTAAGATAGAAAATGCTTCATATTTCCTCCCCTTGCTAGGCCACTGTTATATTGAGACTTCATAGGTTCAAAACCCTAGCATCAACCAATGGCATTCTGATAAACTAGGATCATCTTAGTAAAACATTCCACTATACAATCTACTTCACTAATCACAAGTTGCAAATTTAAATTTCCTTTGGTTGTCTCTTCATTATAGACTTAAAGTGTTTCTCACGCTAAAGGTGGCTCAGGCTAAATCTATACTAGCAACTATCATAGCCAAATATTTTGAATTTGCTTTGATTGTCTTTTACATATAAACTTAAAAATGTTTCTCATTATGCTAAATTAGTATACACTCAGTCTTCTAAACAGAGTGAAGAAGCCCCTCTTTCCTTTTCTCTTCCATGAAAGAGTTTTATCTTCCCTAAGCTCACTTTAAAGACTGTTCATGCTGTTAACAAATTTATCACTTTTGTAAACTTATTAGCTCCAAAAAAAGCTCACTTAGATCTACTTCTCACGGACCAAACAGACTTCAATTAGAGAAGTTCCCCTGTCAATCAATACCAATCAATAGCCTAAATTCCCACGTGTTGCCTATTCCCCCCTGTTCCCTGGTTTTGATACTCCCCTCACCTCAACTACCAAGACCTAAGAATTTTAAATGTATACCTAAGAAAAAGTTTTTCTCTCAAACCTACTTAACATTATTTTCTGCCTCATATGTGAGTGAGTATGTGTGTGTGTGTGTGTGTGTTTATATCCAGGACAATTCCAGAGAAGCAACACAGAGATAATCCAGTTTACTCTCACAGAGGCTTCTACTGGTCCTGCACCTTCATACTCACAGATTGTCCTACAGATGCTGGAATGCAATGATCAGACAACTTCCCTAAGACTTGCCCAACTCTCTCTTTCTCTCTATTTCTCTAATTTCTCTAATTTCTCTAATTTCTCTCTCTCTCTCTCTCTCTCTCTCTCTCTCTCTCTCTCTCTCTCTCTCACACACACACACACACACACACATCTCTCTCTGGCCTCACCCCCCAACACACTCTGGCTTCTCCCCCACTCCTGTTTCCCTAAGCATTCCTGGATCACCGGTTTCTTTCTCTCTCCTCTCCCTCTCTCTCTCTCTCTGTTGTTCTCTGTTTCCTCTATTTTCTGCCTCTACTCCATTAACACTCCCTTCTCTTGCCTCAAATAAACTTAATTTTATACTAGACCCATTTTATGGCTGGTGTCCCGGGGGTGGAATACCTCAGTATGGTCTCACTAAGGCAACCCCTCACCCCACATCATGCCACTGCATTAAAAACCAAACCAGATATTTTTTAAAAAAAAAAAACTAAGAAAAACCTAAAACCACTACAAGAAAAAGAATAAGTTCTCTAAAAATTTAACTAGGTTTTATAAATGAAATGTATCCATTTTATTTCTCTGGCATTTTGCAGCATAGAGATATAAGTTAGTAAATGAGTTATGGGGGATACTCTGAAGAAGAAGATATATACATATTTTCCCACAGAAATGTACAGCTTCATGATTTAGATCCATTATACCTAAACTAATATTCATGTTCTTAAATAAATAAATATTTTCAATTTATTAGACCTTTTGTTTAACTTGAGAAAAAATTTACAAAACCCAAATGTATTTCTAATAAGAAATAATCCAGATTTATGCTTTGCAGAAATAAAATTACAACATATACAAACACACACACACACACACACACACACACACACACACACAGACCCAGACATAACTAATCACAGAAGTTGTGCACAAAAACCAAGTTGAAATCTTGCAAAGATGTAGGATATGAAAAGCTTGCCTTAAATAAACTTATATTAGTTTGGATTTCTGAGTTTCTTGTAGATATCTGGACTTCCTATAAACCTTATTTCTTTTATCCATTTGTCTCCATTTTAGCACCAGGCCTGATTTAAAAAAGAAAGCCAACAGTCCCAGGAACTAGGCCATAAGTCACCAGCTCCAGGAACATATCATAAATTCCAGGAATAAGGTCGTAAAATCTGCTCCCAAGAACAGCTTAGAGATAATCACAAAAATGGGAAGAAACCATATGGGCCATCTGTGCTGGGCAGCTCTATCTTATCCTGTAATTAAATGGTTGTGACATATGAATGCACACCACTGACCACCTGGCATAAGCCAATCAGAAGCCAACCCCTTTGGTCTCCCCAACATCCCACCAGTGAAATTTTAGATTACCTAACATGATCTCTAAAAATAGAAGAACTAACATAGTAGCCAATCAAAGTTATAATAATGTAACCACTTTGTCCCCTACCTATAACATTAGCAACTACCAAACCTTTCCAGTGAGTTTCCCTAGTTCTTCATAAGAAGGCTTGTGTGCCTTTGGTGGCCATATGGAGGAATGGTTGACTTCTGCATGCTGGTTGTTCCTGCAGAATAAATGCCCTTGTATCTGTATGCTATATGAGTAAGGGGGTCTTCCTTCAAAGATGTTCAAATCCTTACAAAATTCCATTTTTGAATGAAGAATTCTGAGACAGTCTACTCAAGAGAACAAGTGAGTCTCTTATACTCTGTAGAGTTAGATGACAAATACTTGAGGAATAATGGTGCTTGGAGAAATCCAGACAGAATAAAAATGAACACAGAATCACTAAGAGATTTTATATTTTATTTTTCATTACAAAATATAAGGAAATATGAAAGGAATATGTATCACAAGGAGTAAATGAAGTGGTAAATTGACGCAATACACATTTTATTGCAATATGCCTTGGAAGTAAGAAATGCCACTGGTCCTATGAAATAAGTAGTAGATGTAAATCTGTCCTTATAAAGGGTAATTCATACTTTGTTAAGCAAACACTTAGATGTTTTCATTTACTTCCAGGCTAAGACATCTCTTAAGAAACACATGCCTCAGGGCTGCTTTCACATCCTTGTTCCTCAGGCTGTAGATCAATGGGTTGATGGTGGGTGTCACAAGATTGTTGAAAATCTGAATAATTGCACTAAGCAATGGGCTGGGGTTGGGCTGTAGGTAGATGACGATGACTGGTCCATAGACACACATAATGGCTGTGAGGTGGGCACTGCATGTGGAGAAGGCTCTCTGCCTGCCTTCTGTTGAGCGGATTTTTGAGATGGAGATCCCAATTCGAGTGTAGGACACAACAATGAGAAAGAAACAAATGAGAGATAAAAGACCAACATTTGTGAAACCTACCCTCTGTGCTAGAGAGGAATCTTCACAGGCTAGCAGTAACACTGCAGGCATGTCACAGAAGTAATAACTCACCTCACTGGGGCCACAGTAGGGCAACTGGAATGTGAGGCAAGTTAGGATAGTGGCGTGCACACAGCCACTCATCCAAGTCCCTGTGGCCAAGACACAGCATACTCTGTGGTTCATGATGATTGTGTATCTCAAAGGGAAGCATATGGCAACAAAGCGGTCATAGGCCATCACTGTGTACAGGAAGCACAAAACGCATCCAATACAATGATAGAAGAAATGTTGTACAACACATCCCTGGAAAGAAATCCCTCCACCCCTTCCTGAGAGATATGACAACATCTTGGGAGCTGTAGTGGAACAGAAGCCCATGTCAGAGACAGAGAGGTTGCTCAAGAAAAAGTACATGGGTGTGTGGAGTCGTGAGGAGGAGGTGACTGCAGTAAGAAGGAGCAAGTTTCCCAGCAAGGCACAGGCATATAATGTTGAGAACAAGAAGAGTAGGACATTCTCCAGGCCCTCAGTCTCAGGGATGCCCAGCAAGGTGAATTCTGTCACCATAGTGTGGTTTGTCATGTTTATGGATGAATCAGCTCCTGGGAGTCTGTGGAAAGAAATTCTTGATGACATTTATTATGTGTGTGGATTACAGGAGTTTAAATTTCAGGGGTCTAAGAAAGAGAAAAGGATGCTGATATTTACCAAGAGATGTCCTCGTCAAAACTGTCTTTCCTGGTGAAGGGATTTTTTTCTTCAGTTAGGCTCTTAATTGTAGATGTAGCTCCTTAAAAATCTCCCTGAGAGGGTAATTGGCAGGGCAATTGCAGGTAAAGTCCTTCACAAGCTTACCCAGAAGGGAACTTCTCTCCCCCTCTTTATGCAAATGATCTCTTTCCATCATTCCATTGTGATTCTAGAATGAACAAAAGTACTCTAGTAAGGAACTTGTAGTGATCAGTGGGAAAAGGATAAGAAAATCTAGGGTGTGCGCATGAGCATAATCAGAATGCTCCATATACACATGTGAAAGCATCCTAGAACTAACTGAATTAATGAAAAAAATTCTTTTCCATCTCACTGGCATCCGCATTATAGCATGGAGGGTAATGAGAATGAGAGATTACAGTATTTAGAACAAAATTACACCAGCAATGGATATACCTCACAATTTTATTCTCCAAGTATGAGCCTAAATGAAACTGGAGGTTGAGTGAATTCATTCGATTTTTGTTGTTCTGTATCATGCATGGGGGCTCTCTTCTCTTTGGAAAAAAATGAGCATTTGTGATTGTACATGGGATTGTCTTGTGGCTTGTATGGAGGAAAATTGAGAATAGCATAGTGGCTGCTGCCTCTCTAGGCACTCCTTGGATGATAGCAATGCTTTGCCTACTGTGATTATCTCTTCATTCTCTCTGACAAACATAACATATACCTCAAATGTACACATGTGAACACAAAAATAAACATACACACACACACACACAAAGATAGAAAGCAATGTCCAAGCCTCACTATATTGTTAAAAATTTAAAGGATGTCACATATGTCACAAGAGGCAAACTAAGGGTGTGTAGAAGTTCAAAAAGCATACTCAAAAGCACCTTATTAACCAACTGTACATAAGAAGCAGATTATGCAGATTATACAGATCAGTCTTTCAACAATAAAATCACAGATGGTTTTATAGGTTTGGAGCTTTACTGCCTTTAACAAGAAAAGGTTACATCCGATTTCTTAGGTTCATGAACCTAAGAATGTATCATCAGGTGTTTCTTCCTTTAACTATTGAATCACTGATTATAGATTTTCCAGATTATTTCTTTGGCCTGAAGAACAATGAAAAGCTACCTAAAGAAAGACCTAGCATTCCATATGGAACCAACAGGCCATTATTGTCTCTACCTCAGGCTACAAAGTTTATTTCTGGAATCATACTTGAGTTAAAGAGAAAGGGTAGGCATAGAAAACATTTGTTACCAGTTTTCACATTTGGAAATTTTCTTATATATTTCATGTGTTTTTCAGTTTCCAATGCAGTGCAATTCTTAAAGTACAGATTAGTTGATAGAATCTATTGTCTAAAACTCTGCACCCCCACCCCACAATATGACCCTAGTGATTGAGAGACTGAGCACTAAGGTAAAGGTGGAGGTTGCATCTGGGCACTTTTTGAACCACAGAAAGCCTAGGATGATGGCACTGGTGAGTGCTGTCTTCCTTCTTACCTGCAGCAGAAGGGAGGAGCTCACCTGCCTTCAGTCTGTAAGCTAGAACTGAGAATATCTCCTCCTTTGAAACACTTCCTAGTAGGGTGCCACACATCTAAGCATAGTTCTTGTCCCTGGGAGGACTTTCCTGTTTGGTTCCGTTCCAGGAACTGCAATAAGTCACAACACCAGAGATTTAAAACATGAGTTTCCTTTGGGTGTTTATTCCCAAGAGGAAAAAATCTTACTGAAAAAGCATCTCATTAACTCTTTGGTCTAATTGTGTTGTGTATTTGTGTGAGGGGATATTTGAATATCTTTTGTGAACACTTTTATAGGCTAAGCTGTTCAAAAATGTTCACTTGAAACCTCAAGGATACTTCTGGGATAATTAACCTGTTATTAAAGATTATAAAAACTGGTAATTCTGAAATCCTATTTGTCACATACTGGCCTGTATGCTGAGGTGGGGTTCTCTGAAGGTGGGAGAAGTGCTGTCTCAGAAGATGTTCTCTTGGCTGGGATCTGTAGAGTCAATCAGAAGATGCAGTGGGGAAAGTCGAGGCAGTTTCCCAGCAGAGGCATTGTCATGGATGCTGTGCATGAGGGAAAGGTGCTCAACATGCCCAGAGAATTTAATAGCAGGGTCTGAAAGTCAGAGCCTGCATTTTCAGTTTCTGAGGAGTCTTAGAGAATAGAATCACACATTTAGGCTTGCCTGAGTGACAGATGAAATTTAACTTCAGCCTGAGAAACTTGGTGAGACACAGTGACAAAATATGAGATCAGTCATAATTTAGATGATGTCTTTTCCATTTTTCATTGCTATACCAAAATTTCAGGGATTGGATATAATTATAATGGAAATACATTTATTATTTTTATATTTCTTTTTTATTTTTTATTGGTTATTTTATTTATTGACATTTCAAATGTTATATCCTTTCCCAGTTTCCCCTCTATGCACCCCCATCCCCTCCACCTCCCCTCTGTCTCTATGAAGGTGTTTCCTCACCCACCCACTCCCACCTCTCCATCATCTCATTTCCCTACAACTGGAGAATTGAGCTTTACAGGACCAAGAGCCTTCTCCCATTGATGCTAGACAATGCCATCCTCTGCTACATATGTGACTAGAGCCATGGGTCCCTCCATGTGTACTCTTTGGTTGGTGGTTTAGTCCCTAGGAGTTCTGGGTGTGTGTGTGTGGGGTCTGGTTGGTTGATATTGTTGTTCTTCCTATGGGTTGCAAACCCCTTCAGCCCCTTCAGTCCTTTCTCTAACTCCTCCATTGGGGACCCAGTGCTCTGTCCAAAGGTTGGCTGTGAGCATCCCCCTCTGTATTTGTCAAGCTCTGGCAGAGCCTCTCAGAAGACAGCTATATCAGTCTTCTGTCAGCAAGCACTTCTTGGCATCCACAATAGTGTCTGCTCTTGGCGACTGTATATGGGATGGACCTCTCATGGGGCAGTCTTTAGATGGCCTTTCCTTCAGTCTCTGCTCCACACTTTGTCTCCATATTTGCTCCCTTGAGTATTTTGTTCCCCTTTCTAAGAAGGACTGAAACATTGGTCTTCCTTTTCTTGAGTTTCATGTGGTTTGTGAATTGTATCTTGGGTATTTGGAGCTTTTGGGCTAATATCCACTTATTGGTGAGTGCATACCATGCATGTTCTTTTGTGACTGGGTTACCTCACTCAGGATGATATTTTCTAGTTCCATTCATTTGCCTAAGAATTTCATAAATTTGTTTTTAATAGCTGAGTAGTACCCCATTGTATAAATGTACCACATTGGTTATTTTATTTATTGACATTTCAAATGTTATCTGCCGTTCCAGTTTTTCCTCCGCAAACCCATAATGTCTCCCCTTTCTCCTACCTCTATGAGGGTACTCCCCCATCCATCCACCCATTACTGCCTCAGTGCCCTAGTTTTCTCCTACCCTGGGTCAGCAATTCTCCACAGGACCAAGTGGCTCCCCTCCCAGTGATGCCAGATAAGGCAATCCTCTGCTACATATTCAACTGAACCCATGGGTACCCCCATGTGTACTCTTTGATTGGTGGTTTAGTCCCTGCGAACTTTGAGGGGTCTGGTTGGTTGATATTATTGTTCTTCCTGTGGGGTTGCAAAACCCTTCAGCCTCTTTAGTCCTTGCCCTAATTTTCCATTGGTGTCTTTGTGCTCAATCTGATGTTTGACTGAGTGCATCCATATCTGCATTTGTGAGGCTCTGGCAGAGCCTCTCAGGGCACAGCTATACCAGGTTCCTGTCAGCAAGCATGTCTTAGTATCAGCAACCATGTCTGGGTTTGGTGTCTACAGATTGGATGGATCGCTAGGTGGGCAGTTTTGGATGGCCTTTCTTTCAGTCTCTGCTTCACTCTTTGTCCCTGTACTTCCTTTTGACAGGAGGAATTCTGGATTAATATTTTTGAGATGGGTCCCATCTGTCAATCATGGGCCCTGCCTATCAACTGGATATGGTCTTTACAGGTTCTCTCTTCACTTTGGTATTTCAGCTAATGACCTCCCTGTTGGGTCATGGGAACCTCTTTGTTACCTGGCATCTGGGACTTTCTAGTGACTGCCACCAGTTTCCCCCCTATTGCTACTCTTCATTCAAATTCCTGACCATCTATGTGTCTCCCCCATCTCCTCCCATATCTGAACCATCCTGTTCCCCTTTATTCCTCCTCTCCTCTCTCCCTCCCAGATCCCTCTCTCCCTGTACTTACTGAGATTATTTTCTTCCCCCTTCAAAGTAGGACTGTAGCATCCACACTTCATTGTGGTCTTCTTTCTTCTTGGGTTTCATATTGTCTCTGAGTTTTATCATGGGAATTCTGAACTTCTTTTTGGCTAATATCCAATTATCAGTGAGAACATACTATGTGTGGTTTTTTTGTGACTGGGTTACCTCACTCGGAATGACATTTTCAAGTTCCATCCATTTGCCTGTGAATTTCATGAAGTCATTGTTTTTAATAGCTGAGTAGTAGTCCATTGTATAAATGTATCACATTTTCTGTATCCATTCCTCTGTTGAGGGACATCTGGGTTGTTTCTAGATTCTGGCTATTTTAAATAAGGCTGCTATGAACATCATGGAGCATGCATCCTTGTTATATGTTGGAGCATCTTTTGGATATATGTTCAGGAAATATATTTATTAAACTGACAGATCTGGAAGCCAGATATATGTACAATTCGAAATTCAAGATGAAAATTGTTTGTAATAGCAATAAAAATCCCTGCTTCTTGCTTCTCTGTATTAAAAAAAACGGATATGATTTTTGTTTTCAGGTTGTTTTTTTTTTTTTTCTTTCAGGAGTATGACAACAAGGCTTAGTGAGTGAAACAGCTGAAACAAGCTAACAAATTACAAGATAATTCCACAATGGATGGTAAGGTTTTCCCCTAAAGGGTAAGATGGGTGAACTGCTTGGCTATGCAAGGGATATAGTTAAGAAGGCATACTGCCAAGGCAGACAGTGAGATGCAGGAATCGGAGCTGCTATGACTTCTTGGAACTGCATCTATTGTCTGGGAGCTTGGTAGATTATGATGGAAATTTATGACCAGTATCTGGGTGACATGGTTATGACTAGTAACTAGGAACATGGAAAGAATTGTATCTAGTTCCAAAAGCATAATTTGGTATTCAATTTTAATCAGATGATCCTGGAGAGATCAAATAGACTTGGAACCACTCCCAGAAGAATTGATCTTTGGCAAGTCATTTTCAGAAGACTCACCTGGGGATTAGCCAGGAACTGCATCAAAGTTGGTGAGGTTGGCATCATCTTTATTGCCTTTGGCATGGGGTGAGGTAGTATATTCAAATATCAATATGAGAATAATAGCTGGAAAATTTGTTTGTAACAGCAATCGCGCTCCTCTTCACTATTCCTCTGAATCTTAAAAAATAAAATAAAATGGGAAATGATTTTCCTTTTCAGTTTTGTTAGATGTAAAGTAAGACAACAAGACTTGGTGGGAGAACCAGCTCAACTATCTGTTCTAATTCACAGGTGGACTAGTGTCATTAAAAAAGTTAATTCTCAGGGAAAAGACATTCAATGGTGACCTTTAGTAGGATGCATTTCTTAGACATAATGAAATAAGTAAGTAAAATCTTAGAATTGTTCAACCCTAATTCTTTTTGCTCCAGTGTCCCAGTGATTGCTGCCTTATATGCCATCTTGAAACATTAGGAGTTCCTCCCCGACATTTTGACAGGCAAAATCATAGTCATAGCCATAGCCATAGCCATAGCCATAGCCATAGCCATAGCCATAGCCATAGCCATAGCCATAGCCATAGCCATAGCCATAGTCATAGTTGCCATAGCCATAGTCATAGCCATAGCCATAGCCAAAGCCATAGCCATAGCCATAGTTATAGTCATAGCCATAGACATAGTCATAGTCGTACTCAGAAACAATCATAGATATATTTGGAGACTAAGGAGATTGTCATCTGAAAACTTTTTAGCACAACCTGGAAGTACAATGATGGATTCACCCAGCTGAAAAAAGAAAATTGCCTGAATTAGTGATATCTGGTTATGCCCTGAAAAAGGTACTAGGCTACCAGAACAGCTACTTCCCTGCGAAATGGTCAGCAATGAGATATTGATCTCATCTTTAGTGGCCAAGTGAAAATCCCCAAAAGCTAGTGTCTTAGGGTTTTACTGCTGTGAACAGACACCATGACCAAGGCAAGTCTTATAAAAACAACATTTAATTGGGGCTAGCTTACAGGTTCAGAGGTTCAATCCATAATCATTAGGATGGGAGCATGACAGTATCCAGTCAGGCATGGCAAAGGCAGAGCTGAGAGTTTTACATCTTCATACAAAGGCTGCTGGTGGAAGACTGACTACCAGGCAACTAGGGTGAGGGTCGTAAGCCCACATCCACAGTGACACATCTACTCCAACCAGGTCACATCTATTCCAACAAGGCCACACTTCCAAATGGTGCCACTCCCTGGTCCAAGAATATACAAACCATTGACACCTAGCACTGTAGACTGGAGATCTTCATGGGTAGCCCAAAGACTATTCTTCCTGAAATATTTTAATTCTACAGGCCAAGTTTGTCAGAGCAGAGATAACATTATCTTGGAGAAATTATTTCAAAAATGCTAAAACCTAAAGAGCCTAGGAAGAAATCCTAAAGAGCCATGCTGTGAAAATAGTCAGACAGACAGGCAAACAAATAGACAAACAAAAAACTACATTTTGTATCAGCATCAAGTTGCTATACAAAGAAGGGAGGCACTGGACTTGGCCCAGTTGAGGTTTAACTATCAATAGATTGTTGCAGTTCAGATTTTAACTGATCTTGCTAAATAAAAAAAAAAATATGAAAATTGAGTCTTCAGTGAGGCCAGAGTGTATCTAGGACCTGCTCACAATACGTATTATAAGACAGTTCCCGAAGAAGTTTGAAATATCAAAAGCTCTCTGGAAAAATTATGGGGTATGTTAAGGCAACACAATGGTCATGAAGGTCAGCTCCTGGAGGGGTAAGCAATTGGGAACAGAAGTCTCTTAGTCAACTAAGATATGTGTTTCAGGTCCACAATGTTCATTCATGTGAGATTTTGTGTCTGTTATTTGAGCTTTCTAATACTGAGAACTCTTTCATAGAGAAGATAAATTTTACTTCAGAGATGTGTACATGTATGGAGATGATAATTATGAGAAAGCAGCACAGTGACCAGACAATACCAAGTCTTATAAACCTCCATGTTCTTTTTCAATAAGTTGTGAAATGACATGCCTGTGGGCAGAAAACCAGAGTAACCCCCTCCTAAGTAAAGCAGAAGTATGGAATTAGATTGATCTGACACAGAGGAGGGATGAATAGCATCACAATTGTCTCCAATTTTCATCCACGACATATGTCTGTGCTGAGGATTGCAGATGTCAGAAATCTTTTTGTTGTTTCTTCCTATGCCCATGGATTCCTTAAACATAATTCAGGCCTACTTACCTCTGAGGTTGGCTATGAATTTACTTAGAGGAATGCAAGGTTTTGTAGAGGCAGAAGAACATAGAAAGTTTTATAGACGTACCACATGTGTTCAGATATTTCATCTTCTGCTTATTTATTTATTTATTCAAAACTTGTAATGAAAGGTTTATACTAAGAGACAAATCTTATTTGATGAAAGGGTTATTTTTTTGAGGTTTTGTTGTCTTTTAATATCTCTATATGTTTTGATGATTGTTTTCTTTAAAGGGTTCATATTCAGGAGTAGAAAATACAACTACTCCTATTTCTTCAAAACAACAAAGCAATCTAAACAACAAATTTAATTTAAATTGACAGGGAATTTAACGTAATTTGGGGCAGATTGTGTGACCATATAACATCTTACTGTTGCAAAAAATGTTAGGTCATTTTTTAATAATAAAATAAAACAAGATTTAATACAAAACACCAAGTAACACTTTGGAACAAAACATACAAACACAAGGAAAAGAGCCCAACAGAAGATACAAAAAACAGAGGCCCACTGGTTCTTACATTTAGGAGACCCATAAAAACACCAAACTGGAAGCCATAATGTACATGCAGAGCACCTGGTGCAGACCCATGCAGGCCATTTGCTTGCTGCCTAAACCTCTGTGAGTTCACATGATTTTTGCTCATGTTGATTTAGAGGCCATTGTTTCTGTGTTGTTGCTCATGCCTTCTAGCTCTAACACTCTATCTCTTCTTCCTCTGGGTTTCCTGAGTTCAAAGGGGAGGAATTAGATGGAGATATCCTGTTTAGATTTGAGTGTTCCAAGGCTCTTATTCTCTGGTAAATGTCTGGCTGAGGGTCCCTGTATTTGTTCCCATCTGCTGAAGGAAGAAGAAGCTAAGAGATAAAGTTTTGTATACCATTATTAAGTGTACAATTCATTTCTGACCACGAAACGTTATATTCTGGAAAACTCTCCTTAAGGATCTCTTCACTTCCTCAATGAATATATTAAAGAGTTGAGCATGGGTGAGACAATATTATTTAATATCTGCACCACAGCCCCAAGCAGAGGGTTTGGTGTGCGCTGCAGGTAGATGATGATTACAGGTCCGTAGGCACAGAGAATGGCAGTGAGGTGGGCACTGCAGGTGGAGAATGCTTTCTGCCTGCCCTCTGCTGAACGGATTCTCAGAATGGCAACCCCAATGTGTATATAAGAGACACAAACACTGAAGAGAAGCATCAGAGCCAGAAAGCCAACATTGATGGAACCTACCTTCCGGGCCAACTTACTGTCAGTACAAGCCAGGGGTAAAACTGCAGGAAGGTCACAGAAGAAATAGTCCACTTGGTTGGATGCACAATAGACTAACTGAAAGGTTAAAGAGGTCAGGATGGTGGCATGAAGACAGCCCACTAAGAAAGCTGTTATTACCAAGCTCACACACACTCCAGGCTTCATGATAAGCATGTATCTCAGTGGGTGACAGATCGCAACATAACGATCATAGGCCATCACAGAATAGAGGCATCCTTCAGTAGAACCCAGAAGGTGATAGAAGAAGAGCTGGGCAGCACATCCTTTGTAAGAGATGGCTGGGCTCCTTCCAGAAAGATAAAATAGCATCTTGGGACAGGTTACTGATGGGAATAACATGTCAAAAATGGATAGAAGTCCCAAGAAGAAATACATAGGTGTGTGAAGGGTAGATGAAGAAGTGATTGCTGTAAAGATGAGTGAATTTCCGAGCAAGGTGAAGAAGTATATGAATAAGAACACCACAAAGAGTAAAGTCTCCAGTCCTTGTGTCTGGGGTATTCCGAGTAGAATGAATTCATTGAGTAGGGTGTAATTACCCATTATCTTCAGAGGTGGTCTTGGCGGAAATAACTGTCAACTAAACATGAAAACAGTGAAGCAGAATAAATATAATAAATTGAACATTAATATGTTAATAATCATTTGTGATAACATCTAAAGTCAGTCTCTTGGCCTGTTTATGGTTATGAAACAATACCCATCATTACCCAATACTAGATACATCATGCAGGAAAAAAAATGCTTGATTAATTGATATTCAGGAGTGCGTGTAGATAGAACACATCTGATTAGGGTGCTCTTTTTTGGTAAGGATTCCCTACTGAGTCTGGAGGCAGTAAGTTTGGCCTCAGTGAATTAAAGGTTAACTAACGAAAAAGCATCAAATAGTCTTTTCTAAGAGATTAACTGGAGAGTGAATTCATTAGCCTGTTAGTTCACTATACAGGAAAATGTCTTGCACTGTATCGCTATAGTTCCATCTCTGCATACTTCAAAAGGGAAACTACACACACACACACACACACCCCACATAAACAGACACAAACACACACACACACACACACACTAAATTTAACAATTTATTTTAGAAGAGAATCAGATTTAAATGTTAGTTTCATTAGACTTGTCTAATCATCGCAGATGATGTTAAAATTGAATTTTAAGTATTTTCCTAGAAATACTTTGCAATTAGTGAGTATTAGTATGATAATCCTTCCTGATTATCAACACAAAGCTAAATAAAAATTTTCCCAGTGAAGTTAGGACTGCCTTAGAAAACAAGCCACAAGTTTCAAACAGAAAAGCATGTAACGTATCTTTAAGCAACTGCATACCCTAGTGATGTTTAACAAAGTGACCTGAAAACTCAAGTTTCTGATTATTTTTCCAATCATTTGCAGAGTTATTCAAAGAGTTCATTAAACAGACTACATGGTTATCAGATGTGAACTTAGGGGTCACAGCTTTCTTAGAACAATACAACAATAGAACAATTGATGAGTTTCCTCACATCCTGCTGCTGACAACACACTCCTGCTCTGTGCTGTTTTCTGTCTATGGAGGGATAGAAGCAAGCTCCTGAGACTCAGACATCTTTTCGGGAGTTTTGTGGCTAGTTGTCTGTCTCAAAAGTGTGGTTATTAGATATTTTTGTAACAGAAACTATAAAATGTGTATTATAAAAATACTTGAATTAATACAAAATTACATATGATCATTTTTATAGCCTTAGATACCTTATTCCAGAATTACATATAATGAATGGTGTATATAGGTACTGGGTTTATACCATGTTTCCTTTTCACGGAGTGCCTAATGTGGCATAATTCATTAGTTCAACTGTTTTACTTCCCTACTGCCATTTGATAATGTTCATAGACAGCTTATCCTATCAAGTTCTTTCAGTTTTAGTTCTCTGTGTTTTTAGCTGGAAGGAAGTCAGCTTTCTTTTTTGTTTTTTACTATCCTCTATTTCCAAAGAGGTTAGTTTGAATTTGTTCCTAACTGTAGAAGAGGTCTTGGCCACTGGGTGGCTCTCATGCTATGCATCATTCTGCATAGCCTCCTGGGATGTTTCAGAGCCTGCAATTAATGCACAACAAATAGCTGTCATTTAAGTATTTAGTATTTGAACACATTCTTAGCAAACACATTTAAAGAGGTGGTCTAGAAAACTGTGGGTTGTGATATGTGAGCTTCAAACTGTGAGAAAAGAATGAATAAATAAAGGTAATATTTTGCCGTCAGAAATCAAGGCAAAATAGATGAGGAAGTAAACTTGAAACTGTGTGTTGTTTCTATCAACCACCCACTAAATGATTATTGTTGATTAAATTAGAATATATCCACATCATAGAAGCTCTGTGAAGTTTAAATATGACAATGTTCATGAAACAACTTTGAGAATGATAGACTTCTATTGCTATCTTCTGGGAGAGGGGTCCATAAGAGAATGAAGATAAGAGGAAATAATATTTTTAAGATTTTTGTCTAGGTTGGTATAAAATGAGGACCACCTTGGGCTTGGTTTAGGTTAAGTGATAACCATTGCTTCACAAAGTCACTGTAAAAAGTGCATAAGATAACAGTTTTGGAAAATGTTGATACATAGTATGATTTTATTCAATCATTTATTGTGATTATACTTATTATAGGTAGCTTTGTGTTAGAGATTTTAAGAAGATGCCTGCATAGAGGTAGTAGTTCCTAACTTAAGTCCAGATGGGATCATTCAAAGAAGCAGGGTTTGGCCAAGAACAAACAAGACTGGAATGCAACTTTTAAAAAGTCACCTCATAGGAACACATGAGACAAATTGAGCCATACTACAAGAACTGTTTCCAGTCTCCAGGGAGTCAGGTGACTTACTTTTATATATCTTTGTCTCATAATTGTTTTTCTCTCTGTAAAGAATACACCAAAACTAACTTTTTATGCATAAGTCACGTTATAATTCTCAGAACAGGACAGATGTTCAATTAATTGGTAACAAAAAATAGCTCCATTCCCACATGTTGTCTGTGAGACAGAGAATGGGGAAAGGAACCTGGGCATCCTTCTAAAGGAGAAGGAAGCCCCCGTAGTTATTTTCCGCACTAAATCTATCTCTCTGCATTCCTGGAGTGAGGACAATACAAAACTGAGAGAATCAGGAAGAGAAGATATGAGCACTTACAGGAAGAGTGGATCATAAATGACTCAAAGATGAAGGACAGATTTCCTTCCTTCTGCTATCAGTTTCGTCTTTGTAGGTGTTCACTCTCCACCATAGCCTTCTCCTTTCCCATAGAATTGGGTATCTAGTTTGCAGCTTCAGGTCCTACTTGGTCTTCCTTTTCACTCAGAATCACACAGAGGTTGTTGTATATCTGCTGGGACCTGGGTTGATTTCCTTTGTTAATGGAAGCTAAATCATCCTACATCTGTGGAACTTCAAATGCCTTCTTGATCCCTGTGGAGCCCCATCGTCAATCTATCCAAAGGCTCAGGGAGACTAAGCCCTCTGAGTGTAGGAAACAATTAAAAGCAGAGAAGAGTTTCACAGTATTCAAGTGGGACCCAACTTGTGAATCCCTTCAGACCTTGTTTTGGGGGTTGGTTTTTATTACAATGTTTGTTTTATTTATTTATTTACTTACTTACTTCTCTAACTGGGGCAAGAATTTTATTGACTCCTAGTGTTTTCAGAGACCTTAGGGATTTCATTTGCTCAATTGTTCTTGCTTTCAGTTTCTGCCTTATCCTTTATTTCTTATCACTTCTTGTGTCCAACTGATCAGAAGTCATTCACAAAGTAATACAATTTTAATAGAGGCAGGAAATGCTTTTATTTGAACAAGTGTATACTCATTTCAAGCAGAAAACTCTTCTAGTATGAAAACAAGGGGGAAATGAGTTATTTTCAAATATTAAGTAATGGTATACTTAAGAATGACAGACTTTTGGATTGATATATCGAATCTGAAATAGTCTTAAATTCTTGTCTTTCACACTATAGTCTCTTACAGAAAACAGATAATTTTATCAACCACCATCCAGGCCAAATAGACTTGTGGGAGAAGATAAAGAAAATTATTACGAAGCCCAAAAACTTCCTATTACCTAGTGGTGTGATAGAAATGAAAACGTCATAGGACATTTTGTTTTCTATTTGTTCTGGTGACAAAGAAACCTACTATATTGCCAGTCATGTATGTATTTAGTACATACAATCTTGTAAAAAGGTTAATATTTAATAGTGAAACAACCACTTTATTGATAGCTTATATATTATTATGCATTTACCATTAATCTAGACTGTACTTCTTTTATTTACATAGAAGGGAAACATACGAGGAAAGAGCATGTCATCAAAGCTTATGTGCCCTGCACTTGCAGGTACTTTCCACTGCCTCAGGAACCCATAGCAAGTAATGGACTTGTGGCGTGAGCTGAGTGAAGTTCCAGAGGAACTTGCAAAGGGCCCATTTTACCAGACTGTACCTGAAATTAAAGTCCATGATGGTATTTTGTTTTATTTAGCCCCTTCATTACCAAATGTTGTCTTTGTCACTTAGTTATTTTCATGTTATTTTATTTTGTATGTCAAGGGCTGCATGTGGAGGCCAGAGGACTACTTTCAGGAGTCAGTTCTCACCTTCCACCATTTGGATTTGGGATTAAATTTAGATGGGCAGTCTTGGCAAGAAGCACCTTTACCTACTGGGTTATCTTTCTGCCCTGTTGGCATTTTGGCTGATCTATGCAGATCTTCTTTGCTGGAAGAATAGGTTAGACTACAGTCTGATGCTGTAGACAACCTTATTTCAGTTTTAGTGTACTTTTGTACATGAATGTAAAAAATCCAAGAAAATTTGTTGGAATTCAGAAAAAGCATGATGAGAAAAACATTGCAAATAAACACCAATCAACACATACTAAATATTAATAGAGTAGCCTTTTGCCAGAATTTTCTCAAGACAGACCAATTTAACAACAATTCCCAGGCACATACTATATATTATACCTGAGAAAGCACAAAAGCAAGGCAAAAGGTCATATCCAGATTCAGAGTGTGTTGACCACATTGTGTTATAAAGCTATGCTCTGATATTCAACAAGAATAAACATGTCTTATAAGTTGAATGCAAACGTTTGTCAGAGCAGTAGTGAAATCAGGTCTAAGAACAATACAGGGAACAAAATATACCTGAGATAAAGGTCCTCTGCTCTTTCCCTGGAAACTCCCTCACAGTTCCCCATGGTATTGTTCACCATGGGCTGTTCTTTTGACTGTGTTCCAATGCTTAATCCTCATTCATTTTATCCCTTTACAGAATAAAAGCTATGAACTAGACCCTTCAACATCATTCATGTGGAAATATCTCATAAACCATAGACCACACTTGCTAGATAACCAAGTAGGCTGCCCACATACTTTATCATCTCTTCTTGCTTCCCCAGAACCAACAAATCTGTCACATCCCTAACACTGAAACAGAAAACTAGAACTAACCTCCCTTCCTCCTGTTCACATCTCCTGTTGATCCCATAGATCATCCTCTTCTAACCTCCCTCCCCCAACTACATGGCTATATCCCAGTACTAAATCCAGCAGGCACCATCTCCCCTCAGCTAAATCA
Organism: Mus caroli; assembly: GCF_978045245.1. Lineage (NCBI taxonomy): Eukaryota > Metazoa > Chordata > Mammalia > Rodentia > Muridae > Mus > Mus caroli. The sequence continues at coordinate 37,207,669 of NW_028227266.1, read as the reverse complement.
CAGGCTATACTTGCTAGAAAATCAGGTAGGCTGCCCACTTTTTCTTCTTTCTCTGTTCTCCTAGATCCAATCCCCCAGTCTTATTCTTAGTGATGCAACAGACTACCAGATGTAGCCTCACTGTTTACATCTCCTGTGCATCCCATAGACCATCAAGCAATCACATAAAATAAAAATCTGAGAACAAAAACAAAGAACCAAGTAACGAAACACCCATCCAATGAAGACAAATCCAAAAAATCAGCACCTAGATCTTTATTCAACCTAAAACCAGATGTCTAGACCCCAGCTTAAAAATACAATCAATAACAGCTAGGACAATATATTCCCATGAGAGTTCAGCTATCCAACCACAACAGTCCCTGAATATTTCAACATTGCTGAAGCACAAGAAAAAGACTTTAAAACAGCTTTTGTGAATATGGCCAAGGTTCTTAAAGAGGAAATAAATAAATCCCTTGATAAAATCCAGGGAAACACACACACACAAAATTATAAGGAAATAAAACTTTTCAAGACATAAAATTGGAAATAAAATCAATAAGGAAAACTCAATCTGAGGGAATTATGGAAATAAAACTTTAGAAATTTGAATAAGAACTACAGATACAAATTCTAACAGATGGGAGAGAGAATTTCAGGTATTGAAGATACAATAGAAGAAATGAATGAATCCATTCAAGTAAATATTAACTCTAAAAATCTCCTGATACAAAATGTTGAGGAAATTTGGAACACTATGAAAAGACCAAACCTATGAATAATGGGTAAAGAGGAAGGAAAAGAAACCTAACTCAAATGTCCAGAAAGTGTTCTCATCAAACTTACAGAAGAAAATTTTTATAACCTAAAAAAGGAGATACCTATAAATGTCCAAGAAGCATACAGGACAACAAGTAGACTAGAACAGAAAAGAAATTCTCTTTGCCACATAGTAATTAAATCATTAAATATCTAGAACAAAGAAATTATACTTAAATCAGAAAGAGAAAGGACTAGCTTTTCAATAGAACTTTAAAAGCCAGAAGAGCTTGGATAAATATAGGAGAAAACAGATGCCAGCCCAGATTACTTTACTGGAAAATCTTTCAATTACCAGAGTTAGAGAAAATAAGGTATTTCTTGATAAAGTCAAAGTTAAAATTTGCCTACAAAGTAAGCCCTATAAAGGGTGCTGGAAGGAAAACTCCAACCTAAGAAAGTTAACTAGACACATGAAAATGCATGAAATAGGTAACATAACATGATCAAAATCCAAAGAAAGGAAGCATCCTCTACAGACACATCATAACCACCACTACCACCAGCACCACCACCACCAGCACCAGCACCACCACCACCACCACCAACGAAATAACAGGAGACAATCAGTGGCCATTGATATTTCTCAATATCAATGTTATCGAATCTTCAATAAAAGACACGAATGGGAAATAGGATCTATCCTTTTGCTGTATCTAAGAAACATGCCTCAGCATCAAGGATAGATATTACCTCAGAGGGAAGGCTTATAAAAAGATATTCCAAGGAAATTGGCCTAAGGAACAAGTTGGACAAGACATTTTACTTTCTAACAAAGTGGAGATAGGAAAAGACAGTACATACTCACCAATGAAAAACATCCACCAAGATGACATTTCAATTCTTAACATCTATCCCTAAACACAAAGGCAGCCAAGTTTGGAAAATAAATATGACTATAGCTTAAATCAAATATTGACCTTCACTCATTAATAATAGGAAACTTCAATACTTCACTCTGATCAAAGGACAGACAGACATGCAGACAGAAACTAAACAAAGAGATATTTAAGCTAACAGATATTAAAAAGCAATTGGATCCAACAAATATGTATAAAATATTTCACCAAACATAAAGAATATGCCTTCTACTGTATACCTCTTGGAACATTTTCCAAAATTGTCCATGCATACACACAGAAAGCATGCCTCAATGATACAAAAAAATGAAATAACCCCAGCATCCTATCAGACCATCATGGATTAAAACTGGATAGTAACAACAAAAAATGTACAAACTCATAGAAATTGATCAGCTCTCTACTGAATGAAATATTGACAGAAAAAAAGAAATAAAGAAAGGAATGAAAGACTAGAATCCAATGACGATGACTACACAGCATACCCAAACTTATGGGACACAATGAAAGTGATTATAAGAGGCGAGTTCAGAGCACTACATGCCTATGTAAAAAACTGGAGAGATCTCATATTAGCAATTTAACAGCACATCTGAAAGCCATAGAAAAAATGAAGTATTCATACCCAATAGGGTAGATTGCAAAAAATAATCAAACTAAGGGCTCAAATCAACAAAATAGAAACAAAGAATCAATGAAACAAAAATTTGCTCTTTGAGAAAAACCAAGAAGATAGACAAACCCTTATCCAAACTAAAAAGAAAGAGATGGGGGTTTCCAAATTAATAAAATCAGAAACAAAAACTGAAAACCTGAAAGTTCCCAATAGGTACCACTTACCAAGGTCAGATAATCAATGTAAATAGATCTACACCTCTTAGGGAAATAGAAGCATTGAAAGTCTCCCAAACAAGAAAATGCCATTTTTAATTCTATTATGTATTTTTTAAATATCTAATTTCTTAGTTCTTTATATATTTGGATATTAAACCTCTATTGGATGTGGAGTTCATAAATGGAGGCCACTTGGTTTTGGTGCTGAATTCTACCATAAATTTAAAGAAGAAACCATCTTCAACAAATGGTGCTGGTCAAACTGGATGTTTACATGTAGAATACATGTTGTTGCCAAACACAAAACTTAACTCTAAGTAGATCAAAGACTTTAACATAAAATCTGACACATTGAACTCAATAGAAAAAAAAATTTACCCCCATAGTACAGGCACTAAGATCAACAATTAATAAATGGGACTTCATGAAACTGAAAAGCTTCGGTAAGGCAAAGAACTTCACAATTGTACAAAGAGGCAGCTTACAAAATGGGAAAAGATTTTTATGAACTTCACATCCAATAGAGGTTTAATATCCAAATACATAAGGAACTAAGAAATTAGATATTTAAAAAAATAGATAATACAATTAAAAATGAGGCAGAGACTCCATTCATAAATCATAATTGCCAGAAACTAGAAACAACCTAGATGCCCATCAACAGAATGAGTAAAGATAACGTGCTATATTTACAGAAAGAAGTATCACACAGCTGGCAAAAAGATGACATCATGAAATTTCAAGCAAATAGATGGAACTAGACAAAATTATCCCAAGTTAGGTAACCCAGACCCAGAAATTTCAATATGGTATGTATTTATTTATATAAGAATATTAGCCATTAGATAAACGATGACCAGCCTACAATCCATAGACCCAGAGAAGGTAGGCCCAGAGGTAGTGACTAGGGTATGACACATGTATCTCCCTGGGAAGGGAAAATAGAATGTATCTTATGATTGGATTGGGGCTTGAAGTGGGGGCTTATGAACTGGAAAGGTCAGGAGAGGAGATAGTGTTGAGGAAGGGAATGTGGGGAGAAAGTCCTCTTATCGATGGGCAGTTGAGGGGTGGTATGGAAACCTGGTTCAGTGGAAACTTCCTAAAACATATGAAAGTGATCCTAGTGAGGTTTCCCAGAAATGGGAAAGATAAGTCCCAAATGGCCATATTTTGTTACCAAACAAGACTTCCAGTACTGAGACTTGGTTGCATTCAGTTGAGTCCTTGGCTAAAATGGTCCCACAGAAATCCCCAATCACCCTAACAGGCTATTGTTAAGACAATGGCTTGCTCTTTGCAAAGACCCATTGCCAAGGAAAATATCCATACAACTCTGAATGTAGAAATACTGACCCGGTGCCTACCTCTAAATCCTAATGTCTTTGGTGTGGAAGGTATTCTGCAGGTTACTGAAGAGAAATATAAATATGAACCTATCTACCAAACCTTTGGCCTACAACCTGCCTTACCTGCAAGATATGCCAGGGCAATGGTAACACGGAAGTTGTGAGAGTAGCAAACCAATATCTTATCTGACACAAGGCCCACTCCATAAGATGAAACTCATACACAATACTGCTTGGGTGACCAAGAACAAAAGACTAAATAGCCCAGAGAACTAGGGAAAAATCAAATACTATTGATCTAACAACAACAGCAACAATAACAACAGGTATCAATATAATGATTCCCAAAGGTTTTCTGCTATACTGATAGATCAGTGTCTTAGTTATCATCAGAGAAGCTTCCTCCTGCAACAGATGGGAACAGACACAGAGACCTACAGGTAGACATTATTCCTTGAAAGACACAGCTCTACATGGGATTTTTCAACTGCGTTAATTTCCTGAGAGGTCAAGGAATCCCTTAGAATAGGAGGCAGAAACACTGTAAAAGCCACAGGGGATAGGGTCCTCTGGATATATATTATAATGTAATCTTAGTATTTTATGGAACTCCTGACTGAATGTGCCCCAATGAATCTCTGATTTTTGTTCCTGCTCTTGGGGGTATTTTCTTTTTGTTGATTTGACTTGTGCAGCTTCAATGTGATAGTTTTGCTTTATTTTCTATCTTATTCTCTCATATTTTTGGTTGGGAAGAAAGAAAGAAAGAAAGAAAGAAAGAGAGAGAGAGAGAGAGAGAGAGAGAGAGAGAGAGAGAGAGAAAGCAAGCAAGCTGGAAAGGAAGGGAGGAAGGAAGGAAATGACTTGTGTGAAAACTAAAGGTTGGGATAAAGACATTATTAGACAGTCATGAACAGAGTTTAAGCATTATTTTTACAAATGTCTGATTAAAGTTAAGAAAGAAAAATATACAGAAAATGGAAAATGTACAATATTAAAGGCTGGTAACTTTCTGAAGTGATGAAGAGAAAACTCAGTGTCCAAGGACATGATACATGCTGGGTACGAAGTGACCGGAGTCTCTTTCCAGCATCCAGGGACCTCTCTGAGTTACCTGGGGGAAGGGCAACACTTTCTGCTCCTGAGGCTTTAATAGAGGAACAGTCAGGCGATTGCTCAGCTGGCAGCTGGAAGAAGACAGTTTGGGACTTCTGAACTAGGAGAGATGGGAAAAGAGAGAGAGTGAGGAAAAAACAGCAAAACTTAAAAAAAAAATGACAGTGAGGAAAACAGTTTCAATGACAAAGATAAAAATGAAAACAGGAACATATGTAAGGAAAGTGTAAAAATGGTAAATGAGTGCAAATGTCTAATACAATAAGGGAAAACCGTGCTCTTTTCAAAACAAAGAAAACAAACAAAAGAAAAAGAAAGACAGGAAGAAAAATGTCCCAATGGCTTGTTATAAGCCAATTTTTATGATGTCATATTCTCAATCAAGATTTCTTCTTCTCAAATGACTCCAGCTTATGTCAAGTTGATATAAAACCAGCTAGTACTGTTGGGTAATCATATTCCTATCTCCTCTTATTGACAAAATACAAATTCGTATACCAGTGCCTTTCATATATACACAGATGTATGTATAATACGTATGCATATAAAATGACGTTTTTCTTTAAAGGATTGATCATTGGACTCATGAAAAACTTTAAAATGGAAAAAGTAAATTACACATTGTTTTAAAATAAAGTTTGGATTTATGGTTAACTATAAAGTTCTATTTATTTGTGTATATTTGCCATAAATATTCCTCAATTCTGCTTCTTACAACATGTGTGTCATGTCTTTTCTGTGGAAGACAAGTTCTAGGTTTTTATTCCAGAGGGAGAAATCTGTTCAGTATGCCAGGTTTTGGCTTTTGCTGTTAGATACTCCAGCAGACAGTGAGCAACACCAGATGTGATTTCTACAGTGTGTGTTCTGGATGGAACTGGAACGTAACCTGGGGATGGAAGCCAGGATACCTCAACTTCAACTTTGAAACTCGAAGCGCTGATGTAAACCGCTGATGTAAACCCATTGGCAATTAAATCTGTTACAGAAGCACCGCATTTCCACACCGGGTCTTTCTGTTGTTATAATTTTAAATGTTCACGTGAAGAAGGAATTGCCTGCCTTTGACTTTGCCTGGTCTGTGATCCATCCTCTGCAGAGAGCAGGCAGAGGTAAATTAGCAATCTTGGAAATTCAACAGGGATTCTCTTCCCTGCAGTTGCTTCAGTCATAGAGTTGCTATGTTACAGCAGAGCCAGAGAGGTGGGCGTGTTTTCCAGGAACATTAATCCGCAGCTGTTTTCATTTTTCTTGACTCACAGCACCGGGATTTCTGCGGAAGGTAAGAGCCAGCACTGCAGACATCCCTCTCCCAGCTCTGAAAACACACCCCCACCCCGGACTTAAACATTGCCTTCCCTTCCCGGCTCCACTTACTTAGGAGGCCCATCCCCCTTTAGGGGCTTGCTTAAACTGCAAGATCCAAGTGTGGGGAGTGGGTACTTGGTGATTTCTGCGCCATTGGAAGTTTATCGGGATGCAAGAATCCTTTAATCATCTAATAACCTCAAGCAAGTCCCTCCCTCTTGTTGTCTGTCTTGTTGTCTTCTCTTTCTCTACTTCCTTAAATCTTTCGCGCCTACTTCTTCAAACTCCAAAGTTCCTTTCCTTTCAGTCCATTAAGTTATCAGTTTTATGTAAAATTGTGCCATGGGAACGCAGTTAGAACGAAAACTGAAAACTGATTGGAGCTCTTAAGTTCTTAAAATAAATATATAAATCTCAGGAAAACTGACCGTTTTTCTAAGTCTTGAAGTACTGAAAATCAAGAGCAGACAATTGAAAGTTGAAATTAACCCCCACCCCCCGAAACTATGTAAGCTCCCCTTTCCAAGTCTCCTCCATGGTTAGCTTCGCGTTCCCAGCAGCCAACAGCAGGGGAGTGGCCAGCTGTTTCTTCACACTCCCGCCCCCTTCTCTGCAGTTGTTCTGCCCTGAGGGTCCACACCGGAGCTGATCCCCAGCGACTCACTGAGAAGCCCTCGGTCTTCCACGTCCACCACCAGCAACAACAGGTTCTTGGATCTTGGTCCCACCTGAGGAAACTCTCTACCTTAAATAGACACTTTTCTCATTTTTTTTTCCCTGAGAAGCAGAACGAAGCCTTGCCACAATTGACTGTTTATATGAGAAAGGGTGGAAAGGGCAGGGAAATCCCTCCGCGAGCGAAATTTACTATGAGGTTAGATTCAGGAAATAAAGGATATTTGTTTTGTTTTTCACTACAGGTGACTGTGGTCTGCCTCTCTCCTCTCAGCCTCCTGCAGTGGCCACTGGCAGCCTGAGATCTCTGCTGCCAGACACAGTACATCTTTCTGCTCTTGCTGCTCCGGGTGAGTCTCCTGCTCTAAGCTTCTTATTGATGACATTAGACATTCTTTTCCCTTGCCTCAGGCCTTTCCTATGGCACTTTGTCTTATTTAAAAGACGCCCCCCCCCCTTCTCGTATGTTTTCCTAGATGCTCCGTGTTTTCATAAATTATCATCTGTTGCAATTCTTGCTTTCCTGTCAAGCGGTAAAACATTTTAACAGCCAGGATTAATTCCGCAGTTGTTGAAGAATAACGTGGAGAGTTGGGCTAGAATCATAGCTGCCGATTTGTGGGAGTGGGTGTGTGTGATCAACATGCAGATTGCGCTCTCTCTCTCTCTCTCTCTCTCTCTCTCTCTCTCTCTCTCTCTCTCTCTTTCGCTCGCTCGCTCGCTCGCTCGCTGTGTGTGTGCCGGCGCGCGCGCACGCGCTGACTATACTAAGGAAATGCTGTATCACTAAGATACGTCACAACTCAGATTTGTAATTGCTATTAAGATGAGGATGGTTGACCCAGGAGTAGCACTGTCCAGTGCTTTGGAACCTTTGAGGTAGGGCTGCCCCACAAAAAAAGACAAAAGCCCTTATTTGCATGGTTGTAGGAAGGTGGAGGTATTTAAATCAACTGCCCCTTCAGCCAGTTCATCAGCATCAGAGCAACAGTTGTCCTGAGCATGCAGTGTGCTCCAGGCAGTGCCGCTTCAGCTCCAGTGAAAAGTACCATTGTTGGTGCCTGCCACTGCAGCTCAGGTCAATTTTTTTTTTTTTTTTTTTTCACAACAGGGGAAGGGAAGCTAGGTGATGATCAGATACAGAATGCTCTCATGGAAAAATTTACAGCCATCATAGGTGTTAGTGGAAAAACGGTGTTCCCTTGCGTGGTTTTTAGTCTCTTTAATAAAAACATTAAGAAAGAAGCTGACTTAGAAGGAAGCTCCAGGATGGTTATATTAGAGTTGGAGGAAAGGAAGACAAATAACTTGGCATCTGCTAGAAGGAGAAGAGAGTCTATCCATGCCCTTAATTTAGGCATTTATGTGGCTGTCAAAGGAGAGGTAGGTCTATAGAAAAACATGTAGAAAGCCTGTCCTACTACCATAAGCCAGTAGGCAATAGAGTCCTGTGTGATAGAAGCTCTGTGAACTCCACATTGTGGGAGGCCTAACAGGTACCAGGGTAAATTAATTATCCCATTAAGAAGACAGTCCTTTCTCTTTAGCTGGCTACCTTTTGGAGAGGCTCCTGACCTGGTGACTGACAAGCCCAACTGTATTAACTCGTAAGATAAGGACAACAACATATAATGCATGGCTCTATCCAGGGCCTTGGGTAGAACCCAGATTTTATTCTTTTCACCTGGAAGAAGTAACTCTCCTTTAATTGTCCTCCTCTCCCCCTGCAAAGCCCTCATACTTCCCCATTTTCATATGGTATTTTCAATCCTGAAGTGGGGCCAAGCTCATGTTTCTCTTCCGAATGTTACCAAAGCCATCTGAAAGGGAATGGTTCATCATTCCGGATGGACTTCAGGGCCCTTAGAACCTGCATAGCTACCAAACAGGGAGACTCAGACAACATACGAACTCCGTGATAGGACAGTTATGGCCATCATAAAGCATGGGCTCCTTCCAGTTTTTTTTTTTTTAAAAAAACCATAACATGTTCTAGCTTTAAAAAATATTATACTATTATAGAAATTAAATGGGATATCTTACTTTTAAATTGAGGTTATGTCGCATTTATCTTATACATGTGTAAATTAGAAAAGCTGGGAAGTAACCTTGGTGATGTATTTGCATTCTGCCCTCTAGGACAATTCACTTACAAGGAGCCGGAAGGCAGACAACCCTCAAATTGTATAGCTGCTCACATAGGTCTCTGAGTGGTGTGAATGAGAAAATAAGCAGGAGATGTTTATTGAAAAGTAGTGACCATGACAACAGGAACACTGCTGACGTCATTGATGAAAGCCTTCTAAGGATCTGCCCCTGGTCTAGAAAGCTCGTCCATATGATTGACACATTTTCATGCTGGTATTATGGTTCTCATCTTAGACAGGACATACTAATGCTTAGTGGGGCTAAACTTATGGCACCTATTCAGTAGGTATGAGATGCAGTGTATTAGTCATACTTTAGGGAAAGTAGAATTATTGTGTAAAGCAGCCTCAGACATTTCCTGTTAGTGGACACCTCAGGACTCATATCTTCCCACCTAGTTTGCCATTTAATAAAAACCTTATCTTTGACATCTCCCTCTCCTCACACCACATCCTTCTTTCTAGCTCTAAAACAGTCACTCTGCATGCATTCTGCCAGAGAGATGTCAGGTGGTAGTATTTGAGTGCTTGACTCTAATGATGTACTATAGGAAATGATGCATCTTTCCACAGAACCGCAGCGTCAACATGGTGCGTTCTGGCGGCTTACTCACTAGCGTAAGAGATCCAGGTAAGCAAGAGCCAAGACTCTTAGTGCTGGATTCTTTAGAAACTAGGGAGTTCTGTGGGTGTGACTCTAGCACATCTTGTTGAACTATAGAACCCTGATCTTTCCCTAGTGGCACTGAAGAGCATTGCTGTGACTCTGTCCATCAATGATTTTGTGGCTGGTGTGTCTGCAACCCTAAACTATGAGAATGAAGAGAAATCACCCCTGGAGGCCTTCTTTGTGTTCCCCATGGATGAAGACTCTGCTGTCTACAGCTTTGAGGCCTTTGTGGATGGGAAGAAAATTGTGGCAGAACTTCAGGACAAGTACCAGGTTTATCCTCTCCCCTTCTTGACATTAATCAAATGCAGTAACTCAAACAAATTCGAGTACTGAATGATTTTTCCTTCTAATCTGTTTGCCTAAAATTATTTGGGGGTGCAGATAATTTGTCATCCAGAGTGTAGCTGCTCCAGTGACAGCACCTGTCAAAGTCCCTGGAAATAGTCTGGGCTCTATATGCCTCTGAGGTGTCCATTCATTGTTCATTGGTGTCATCTTTTTCCAATACTCATGTTATATCCTGAAGGCTCACAAAAGATATGAAGAGGCTCTCTCTGGAGGATATCAGGCCTACTTATTGGAGGAAGACAAGTGTTCCCGGGATGTCTTCTGTTGCAATGTGGGGAACCTGCAACCAGGGTCAAAAGTGTCACTGACCCTGAGATATGTGCAAGAACTTCCCTTGGAAGATGATGGGGCCCTGCGTTATGTGCTCCCAGCCATCCTGAATCCTAGATACCATCTCTCCGGTGAGTGCCTCTCCCTTTTGGATACCTGCCTTTGATGGCATAAGTTGGGAAAGTACAATGCATTTTTGGAATGCTAGATATGTTGACAAGAAACACCAAACTAGGGTTCTTTCTGTAGATGGACGTGAGGACAGTAATCTGGATATGAAGACCCCAATAGTCCCTTTGGAGGAATTGCCCTACACACTCAGCATGGTTGCCACTATCAGTTCCCAGCTTGGTATCAGTACAATCCAATCCAACTGTCCCTTGAATCCCATTGAGTACACTGGAGATAACAAGACCTCAGCTCAGGTAAATAGTGCAAGAGTTGCCAGTCCTTTAGTGCTTTCCCTATCGAATTCGTGGTCGTCATCCATCCTTATGGGATCCTCCACACTTTCTGAGCTACTGTCTTTTTTACCTACCCTTTGTACAATTATTCTTTTCATGCTACTCATGGAACCCTGTAGTCCTAGATTAGATTTAAACCTCAGGAAGCAATCAATGGAAGTTCTAACATGGCTCCTCTGCTGCTCCCTTCCTCAGGTTTCCTTGGCTGAAGGACACAAGTTTGACCGGGATGTGGAACTCCTGATTTTCTATAGGAAGGTGCATAGTCCAAGTGTAGCTGTGGAGATGGGGATGTCTGGAAGGCCATCAGGTATTTTCTTCCTAATTTGGAAATTTACCCCCTCGGAGCTCACCCTGCGTTAAAACTACTCTCAAATAATGACATTTTGATAGTTCTTTTAAGTGATCAGAAAAACATCAACAGTCTAAAATACTGAAGGTCGTCACACTTCTCTAACCAAACATAGTTTAATAATCAGGATGTTGTTGTTGTTGTTGTTGTTGTTGTTGAGATAGGATTTCTCTGTGTAGCCCTGGCTGTCCTGGAACTCACTTTGTAGACCAGACTGGTCTTGAACTCAGAAATCTGCCTGCCTCTGCCTCCCACCACATGACAATTATCAGGATGTTTAAGACCATTAATAAATAGTTAGAAGAAGAATGTGAGAAATAACTTGAAAAATGGAAATGGTATAAACTTGAACCATAACCAGTTTTGAAAAGATATAATTCAAAATAGTTCTATGGCATTTTCCCTTCTTAAAGGTTCAAACATGTCCAAATATGGCAGCTTTACCTGCCAAGCTATCTCTTAGGCCCTGCAATTAACATCTTAAAAAACAGTGAAATAAATACTCATTTCTTTGATTTGTTGAAGAAGTTCAAATTTATGGACTGCTTTTGGCAAATGTTGGCAAATGCTAGTCCTGGGTGTCTCACATGTGTTTTTGAGCTGCCAGGAAATGAACATTCATTGGCAATGACACCAGAGCCACTGTTACTTTTATACACTAATCCCCATTTCATCTTCATATTTCTTCTGTATCTTTTAAATGTTCGTAGCTCACCTCCAGCCCTTTGCAAGCTAACTGTTTAAAATATTAACAAAAAAAAAAAAAAAAAGGGAGAAAGGACACAAAGAAGCAAGTCAAACCAAACCACACATATACAACAAAACAAAACAAAACAAAACAGGGTTTGGGTTTGTATTTTTCCAGCTCACTGTTCTGTTCACAATTGATTTGGGGGGATGGGGAAGGGCAGGAAGGAGAGTGGGAGGACAAGGGAGAAGGAGAGAGGGAGAGGGAGAAAGAGAACAAAGCATTGTGGGAAGTGGATAAGTCGGTCCAGAGTCTTTCACATGTTAGGCAAATGCTTCAATTGACCTGTAACCACAGCACTCTTTTTCTTTGAGAAAGGACTTCATTAAATTACACAGGTTGGCCATGGACTCATTCTGCCTCCCAGAGTACCTTTAACTTGTGATTTTAAACCTATATCATCAAAGTGTTCTTAGGGACTTTAGAATTCTTGAGTTTCTTTCTGTCTTACAAGGTCTTAATCCTTTCTATATAGATAGTTTAATGGGAGCACCATCTGCAATGGTGAGTTTCTACCCAGATATCCCGGAAGTGGAGACTACAACAAAACGTGGAGAATTTGTGTTCCTTATGGACCGTTCAAGAAGCATGAATAGCCCCATGAGTTCCAAGGACAAGTCTCAGCTGAGAATAGATGCTGCCAAGGTAAAACAAACTCACTGAGGATAAATCTGGGGTTAGGGAGTGGTTCAGTTCAGCTCTGTTGGAGATGGAGATATGTTCCTTGTCTGAGTTCTTGGGGTTTCCTTAGAGTAAAAGATGGAATAAAGTAGTGTGACAGGCCACACTCTCCACACTTATACCAGTTGTGTGTGCATGTACACACCCAATCACTTTGCTGGTCACACTTTCTCACCTCCAGGAAACACTGATTCTGCTATTGAAGAGTTTGCCAATGGGCTGCTATTTCAACATCTACGGATTTGGAGCCACCCATGAGGAGTTCTTTCCGTAAGTTCCTAGAAAGAGGTGTCAAGAAGCTATACCAGGGCTTGCATTCAAGATAGCTAGGTAGGTGGGAATCCTTGCTGCCCAACTTGACAACCCAAGTTTGATTAACCAGAACTCACACGGAAGAAAGAAAATAAAATCAGTTCCCACAAATTGTCTTCTGACCTTTCACAGGTATGCTATTACACACACACACACACACACACACTGTTGTAAATTCACATAAACTATATATTTTAAAGAGAGAAAATGCATTGTGAAAGGGTAGGTATAAAGCTGACCTGAACTTGGGGGAAATCCGGGTAGGATTGCATTTGATAGGGATTTCTCATCCCTGGAAACTGGATGGTGTGCCCTCATGTGACCATGTGTGCTTGCCTCTCTCAGGGACAGCGTCATGTACAATCAGGAAACCATGCAGATTGCGGTGAAGAAAGTAAAGCGTTTGTTGGCGGATCTAGGAGGGACTGAACTTTTAACACCACTACGGAAAATTTTTAGGAAACCCCCAATCCCAGGGCATCCCTTACAGGTAAGAATTGGACCAAATCTAGCCGGGCGTGGTGGCGCACGCCTTTAATCCCAGCACTCGGGAGGCAGAGGCAGGCGGATTTCTGAGTTCGAGGCCAGCCTGGTCTACAAAGTGAGTTCCAGGACAGCCAGGGCTACACAGAGAAACCCTGTCTTGAAAAACCAAAAAAAAAAAAAAAAAAAAAAGAATTGGACCAAATTTAACAGAAGGGGGCAGAGGGAATGAAAATTCTCCTTAATAATGTATGTCCTTGAATGTCATAAAAAAAACTATGGAAACACTGTATGTGCTCCAGGCTTCTGCTATATAGGAGAGAGAAATAAAAATAAGATGTACTTGTCTTCTTAACTTAAACAAAACTAGTGTGTTAATGGCTGAAACTCCCAGGGATTTTGTGCTAACCCCATGCAAACAGAGTAAGCTAAAGAACAACACTGGAAAATAGTGATCTCCTACCTGTTTAAAGAGGCACCACAGAATTTGAATTGTTTCAAGGGTTAAGTTCTATTCTCTTAAAATGAACTTGACAGTGACTTGATGGATGTTCTATTGTCTGCTTTGTGCAGGTCTTTGTCTTCACTGATGGAGAAGTTGTTGAAACTTTTAGTGTAATCCGAGAAGTTATGTTCCAGAGCAAGAAGCACAGGTATAAGGGTGGGCTCCATTTCTACTGGGGAAACAGGGATTTTAACAAGGGCAAACTGTAGCCAAGCATTACCTGATTCTAAAGACTTATCAAGTGATTACTTATTTTCTATGAAAATAAAAACAGTACTCCAAATAACATCAACTATGTAAAAAACTAATTTATCCTTATCTTTTTGAATCTATTGAGTGTGTTATGTCCCCAGAGGGTTCTGTCCACAACTCTGTGACAAGGGACACTGCTCTTTGAAAGCCCATGCTTAGATTTTTACCTGTTTATCTATTCTTGCTATTTGTTCCAGAAGGTAAATTGATGCCTTCTGAGATCTTCACCCAAGTTATTACTATCTTTGTAGACATAGAATTTAGGTGTCTTAGTTTCTTTAATGTTTTCAAATAGTACTTGTTAAAATTACTTTGTAGAAATTCCAGCATAAATGGGAGAAGGAGTCAGTCCTGTTGAGTGAAGCTTTGGCGAATGAGCATTGCTAGGGCAGGAAAGTCTGTTTAGAGCAGTGGCCACTGGTAGGTTGCCCATGTGCCAGTGGGTGTCTTATATCCATATACACATGGAAAGTACTGAGTGGACTCTGTGTGTTAAAAAAAAAAGTTGATAGAGGAGACAGTTGATATACAGGGTATAGGAGGATTTGGAGGAAGTAGCTTAGGGTGGGTATGATTAACATACATTGTACACATGTATGAAATTCTCAAAGAACAAAAAGGAACTATTTATAGATCTATTTTCTCTAGTTTTCTGGTGGCTTAGTAAACTGCAGCTGGCATTTCCATGAGCAGAAGCCAAACTGAGTGCTAGAACTTAAGCTACATAGTTAATTCTTGTATGTCTTACGAACTCAGTCAAACCCTTGATTTTCTTCCTCAAGATGGAGAGAGTAACAGTATTTATTTAAAGTTTACTGTGATACTAGAAATAATAAAACTCTATAATCATCAGGAATTATCTTGGTACAATTTAAGTATCACAAATATTTTCTGTCATTGTAATTATTGTTTTTACTAGCTTTCCCATAAAGCAGTGTTCTAGGCAAACCATCAGGCATGAACAACTTTTAACTTGACTCTATACAGAAAGATAGTATAGATCTCATGGTTGAAAGTTTCTACTAGAAACTTTGCCATATGGAATAAATATCTGTGTTCTGTAAGAAGAGAATTCTCAGTTGGTTTTCTGTAATTAAGAGCTGAGTCCTGATTCTTGCATTTTTTTTTTTAGAGCATTAGATTTATAACTGATATCATTGGGAACTGAGACTTATATTAACTCAATCAAAAGAGATCAATAAACAGGCCCAGATTATACTATATTGATTCATGGTGAAAACTGTTTTACACCATCTAAAATACTTGTTTAATTTACCAATCATATATTGTCTTTGTATATACTGTTCTTCTTGGGAAATGAAATTATGGAAAACAACAACAACAAAAACAACAACAAAAAAAACCACTGCTATTGTGCATAGACTTGGACAGAATGAAAACTTTTCCCTTAGAAAAGCAGGGCACATGCTCCTCACCTGACATACTCCCTAGCAGGGGCAACACTATGTTAGACAGTGACAAGAGGTGCTGTTCACTCTTCATTTCTTTCCTCTTTTTTTAGAAGAGGAATTTTGTATTTAGACAGACAAGTTGGTAAAGAATGACTTTGGACACATTTCTTTGATTTTTTTGCACTTCAGATCTGAATGTTAAAATGAAATATGAGGTTATTTCAGGAGACTCTGAATAGGTAAATTGTGTCACAATTGTGAGACATTTTATGTATCTTTAAAATAGAACATGCTTAATGAATGGTAGTTATTACATAGTTATTCAAGAAAGTACCCTGTGTTCATATCATTTGTGATAATGATGTGTTAAATTGATAATTCCATTCAGGTTTCATCTTTAACCTCCGTCTTCTTACATTCACAGATGTTTCTCATTTGGCATTGGAGAAGGGGCCTCCACTAGCTTAATCAAGAACCTTGCCCGGGTGTCAGGGGGCACTGCAGAGTTTATCACAGGCAATGATAGGATGCAGTCCAAGGTGAGGATCAACCATGTATAGGGAAGTGGATACTACAATTAAAATCTCTGATAGAAAGGGACATTTCTTTAAGGGTAGGAGTCCAACTTAGCTCCAGAACACATTTTCTGATGCCTCCAGTGTTTAGCTCATATACTTAGTGGTGACAAATCTGGCCATGGAAAGAGGGCCTACTATAGTATGTAGACAAGTGTCTCTGGTTCTTTTATACATTAGCTCAGAGATGATTTGCTGACAGTTGAGGCTTTTGTGTTGAAACCAGACAAAGAGCTTTGGATGTCACACTTAAGAATCCACATATGTGCTTCAGGACCTTTTTTGGTGTTATATCCGACCTTTACTGCAAAAGATATCAGGCAAAAGAGAAAGATCAAGTGTGATATGTACTATAAAATCAAAGTGACTTCAAATTGATATAGCCATCTCCTGATATATTTCTAAGCATCTGACTCACAGTACTATCTTTACTAAATCTCTTCCCTGTGAGTCTCTTCCCCTCAGCTTTTCATCTCTTCATATTTATGTGTGAAATTAGACATAGAATTAATTAAGGCTCGTGAACTCTATATACAGTATGTCATCAATGGTACCAATATACATACATGGTACCAATATATATACAGTATGTCATCAATGGTACCAATCACTATCATTTCTTGCTTATACTTACTCTTCTCTTTCTTCTCCTGCAGGCCCTTAGATCTCTGAGGCGTTCTTTACAGTCTGTAGTAGAGGATGTCTCTCTGAGCTGGAATTTGCCTCCCCAGATGTTTGCACCTATGCTATCTCCAGAACAAACTTCTATCTTTAGGGGTCAAAGGCTAATCATCTACAGCCTACTGATTGGAAAAATACCAGTGAGTCCACAATCTTAATCTCTCTACCTGGTGTAGATACTTTCCTGGCAGGTTCCCTAAGTAGAAGAGATGGTTTTGAGATTCAACAGGTTATTGTATTTGCTAACTAGAGCTGTCCAGGCACTCGTCCTATCATACCAGGTTCCTGCTCTCCTGAACACATGGCTTCTGGATAGATAGATGTATTAAGCTGGGGTAGGGACCTGACATTTAGACCCACCATCTTCCAAGTAATTCCTCTTTGTCTCCTTCTCTCACGTACAGAAAGAAGAGGCAACCGGTGAAGTGTGTCTCTCATATAAGCTTCATGGTAAAAGTTATGAGGAAAAAGTGACATTTTCTCTACAGCCAAAGCCTGATGACAAGTGAGAGTTCTGTTTTCTTTCCCTTTCCTTCTTTCTTTATCCCCGTGGTCTTTGATGGCCGAATCCTTTTCTTGATGCTGAACAGAATTGTGTCCCACATTCACATTTTATCTCTTGCTCACTCACCTATTGCCCAGCTTTTCTCCTACATCCCCATCCTTCTGTGACATGTAACTTTTATAGGCTCCAATGAAAAGGCATGCAGGTTGGTTTTCTTACTTCCAGAATGTTTTTTTTTTTTTTCTTTTCAGCCTCACCATTCACCGTCTTGCTGCAAAGTCCATGATCCAGTCCAAAGACTTTGGCTTCAAGGAGACGTCACTAATGTATAAAAGAGATGTGTTGGACATCAGCCTAGAGTCTGGAGTCATGAGTTCCTTTACAGCCTTTGTTGCCATCAACAAGGAGCTCAACGAGCCCATCCAGGGGCCCCTGGTGCATAGGGATATCCCAAGGCCTATTCTCTTGGGTGCAGGTCCTAATAGGCCCTCTGATGGTAAGTTTTATCCTGTAAATACTTTTATGAATACGGAGCTTTTACTACTTCAGAATGGTATATAAAATTTTAAAATATTCTCACATTCCTTTTTCCCTTTGTCCTTCCACATACAGGATTTATGACTAGTCTTAAACTTTCCTTTTCCAAGGAGATTATATATATATATATATATATATATATATATATATATATATTGAGAAAAAGACTTGAAACCAAGTGTTGAGAAAAGAAACATGGAGAAATCTAAACATCAAAATTACAAATAAACCTTGAATGAGGTTGAAAGTTGAAGATAATTTGCGGTTTGGATGATTATAATGTGAAGAGTGCAATGATGACCAGTAGCTGAAACAATCACTAATTGTTAGTTTAGTCACTAAAACCAATGACTGAGACATGAAGAAGAAAAGGCGTCTTACATAGTCTAAAATATAGCCAGAGACCAAATATAATAGTCTCTAAAACACTACAAATACTGTGTGTGTGTGTGTGTGTGTTTGTGTGTGCGCCAATTAAATTCTGAAAAGTAGAACAGTGCTGACTGATGACAAGGTTTTCATGAGTTAGGAGATGGTGCTGAAGTAGAATAGAGGCAAAGTCCTTGGATTTGAAGAAGTCAGATGCATTTGCATTAGAATACTGCATTTGCTACCCACAGGAGTAGCGGAATTGTCCAGTTGATGGTAGAGGTTGATATGCAGTGGATGTCAGTTGTCTGAGTTACAGATAGTTCAATGGATCATAGGAAGTAACAAAGAAGGCTGAAAATATGAAGACAGAAGGTAACCCAAATGATGGAGGAAGTGGGGTCATATGGGCCTGAAGAAGCTGCCAACACCAATACTCAACACTTCTTCTTACAGATACAGTCCTTGGGCAAGGACATTTTAGGAGTGATAACAAGTTTAAGGGAGGAGAAAAATTTACTTCAAGTTAAGACATGGTTGAAAGGAGCTCCCTGGGATGAATCAAAAGATAGATGAAAGATTAATTCTTGTGTACTGGGGGTTTCAGAGGAAGGAAGGTAGAAAAGGTGGTTCGGAATGCACTAGAAGGCAGTATATCAGGGAAGAATGGGGCATAGGGGTGATGACTGAAGCTAAGGAAGATGGGAGCACTTGGGTCTCAAATCATCAGACTTCATTGTCCTTTTCACCTTTGTAGAACATAGATGCCTCAGTGTAAATGTCTGTACTGGTGTCTTTCAGGTTATCCCAAAGCTTTATTCTGTGCCAGTGCTCCTGTAACTCTGCCTCCATGGCTGAAGGGCTCAGGAAAATGTGTTGCTACAATATTCATGCCAAATGGTGAGGATCCTTAAAGTTCAATGCATCCTAGTGGCTGGTACAATCTCAGAGAATGTTTGTCTTACCAAGGTTTGTCTCACACACTTCTGACTAGGCACACCCCAACAGCGTCAGAACAGCCAAAAGAAGAAATGTGTGGTTCATACAGATACTCGCCCTGAGTTGCCCCACCTGGCTAAATATGACAGCTACCCACAAGGTGAGAGAGACCTTGGATTGTATTTCTCTGATATAATGGTAATTGAAGAACTAGTCCTCCTAATCTCCCTACCAAGGAAATCTATCAAGAGCCCCTGCTAGCAGGTGAGATTTTTTTTTTTTTTTTGAGTATGTGCATTTGCTATGATCAGCCCAACTCCACTGAACTACAACGTAAGATCTAAAAACCTCCTCTAATGGGCTCTGGTATGTCTTTTACACTAACAAACTTCTGTTTACCATCTTTTCTTTCATAAGCCCCTTGTAGGCTTGCAGAACGGACATACCATCTTATTTGGCTGACTCTAGGCTGGCCATCCCTTTACATATTGATCATGATGATGCATCTTGAGGATGTCTGAAGGCTTTCTTTCTACAGCCCTCTTGCTATTGTATGGCTCTGAATTCAGAAAGCCACTCAGGTAGGCTAAGAAAACAATAGCTACATAATTCCTAAACACTTCATCTTTTCTTCTCAAAGGGAGTAAGGAGCATAGTATTGCACAGCTGATATATCTCCAGAATGCAGATGGTTCCTGGGATATGAATGAGGATTTAGCTAAGATTCTAAGTACTAGTTTGGAAGACATCACAGCTGCACGCCCTACTGAGGTAAGATCCAAAAAGAAAAAAAAAATTTAGTAAGTGAGTGTTTTTTATACAATATTGTTAGTAGTGAAGTTTTTTTATGACTCAAGTTCTACTTAGGAGAATAGGAAGGTGATATTACCTAGATTAACATCTAATAATGAGCGATTAATTGTTTTGTGAGTATAATGGAACTGTAAGAACAAGAACAAGAGTAGTATTCATATGAACTTCACTCCAAGGGTAGTAGATAGATACCAAAGGAAAATCTAAAGCCCTCTATTATGTCATTTATATTCTCTGCTAGATTCTTCATTGTAAATGTAAAAATTCATATGCGTCCTGTTACTTGTCTCTCACATCAGTGAAGTAAGCTAGGTTTGTGTCTTTTTTTCTTCTTTTTTTTGCATTGATTGTTTTTTTTATTGTTGAAGCAAATATCCATCAACAAGTGCTAAACAGATTTTTACAAGCGTACTGTATTAAAATTCCTTCAATGTATTATAGTTACATATGAGTTAAATCCGATACAGACACCTTTTCACTAAGTTAAAATTATGTTTACTGAGCTATATTCTTTTTCTGAAAGCTCTGGGGAAGAGTCTATTTCCTTAGGCTCGGGATCTTCCAAAGGAAGTTGGTATCTCTTCATCAGATTCCCTTCCATCTTTAAGGTCAGGGGTGTTACATTTCTCTGTGGTTTCTCTTTGACTATTGTTGTCTCCATCTGAAAGCAGAGTAAATGATTCAGCACATTTACACAATCATGAGATCACTCTAGGCTTCTGAGAACTTCAAGAACAACGTTCATGACATTAATCTTACATTTTGAGATATAAATGAGCATGTTTATAAGGTTCAAGGATTGGGATGTAAACATGTTTGGAGGCCATTATTGTACATACTATGAACCCTAAAGGGTAGTTAAAATTCAAAGAATGAATAGATAGGTATCACTGTGTTCAAGGGTCCAAGGAAAGATTTATCCATTTGTAGAAGGATAAGTTTGTCCATCTGAGAAGTAGCTGAAGCATACTTATGTCCATCTGAAATTTTTACCCTTTTCTTATCTTTATTTTAGTGGATATTTTCTTTATTTACTTTTCAAATGTTGTCCCCTTTCCTGGTTCCCCTACCTCACCAATCACCCTATCCCATCCCCCCTTCCCCTGCTTCTATGAGGGTGCTCCCCCACCCACCCAGCCACTCCTGCCTCCCCACCTGCACATTCCCCTTCACTGGGGCATCGAACCTTCACAGGACCAAGGGCTTTTTCTTCCATTAATGCCCAACAAGGCCATCCTCTGCTACATATGCAGCTGGAGCCATTGGTCCCTCCATGTGTACTCTTTGGTTGGTGGTTTAGTCCCTGGGAGCTCTAGGGAGACTGATTGGTTGGTATTATTGTTCTTCCTATGGGGTTGCAAACCCCTTCAGCTCCTTCAGACCCTTCTCTAACTTCTCCACTGGGGATCCAGTGTTCAGTCCAATGGTTGACTGCTAGCATCTCCCCGCTGTCAGGCTCTGGCAGAACCTCTCAGGAGACAGCTATATTAGGTTCCTGTCAGCATGTACTTCTTGCTATTCACAATAGTGTCTGCATTTGGTGACTTTATATGTGATGGATCCCCAGGTGGGGCAGTCTCTTGATGGGTCTTTTCTGCAGTATCTGCTCCACAATTTGTCTCCTTATTTGCTATATTGAGTATTTTGTTCCCCCTTCTAAGAGGGACCGAAGTATCCACACTTTGGTCTTCCTTCTTCTTGAGCTTCATGTGGTCTGTGAATTGTATCTTGGGTATTCTGAGCTTTTGGGCTAATACCCACTTATCAGTGAGTCTGTGTCTTAAGAACCCCTAACAATAGTTCGGTTATGGCTTCACCTTGAATCAACTTTAGACAAAGTTAGTTGAAATCACAATAGGCTGACCAATTATTTCAAATGTATTGACTCATTGGGATGTGGATAAATTATACTTCAGATTGTAGGATAACTTGATAATTCATCTAATTGGTGAGAAATTCTTGAAATATAGGATAAATTACAAAATTAGGAAAAAACCTTATATTCTAAATAATTACTAAACCAGGAATGTCACTTCGTCTCTAGCCACTGTTGTCAAGTACAGTATCCACTAGTGGCATATGGCTATTGTGTGTCTTTGAATGTGATTAATGCAAAAAGAGGCCGCGGTTTTAACTGAAGTGCAGTGTTTAGCACACAGCTATTTCAAAGGATCAGCACAAAAATACATTACAGAATTTATTTGGTTTAGATTAAATGTTAATATGGTGATTTGTAGTGTATGGAGTGATATAAAATACGCAAGCAACTGAGAATACAGTTCACAGGTATATACAATTATAAAATACAGGAACAACTGGGTTGTTGTTGGGTATATACTGCTCATGTTGGTCAGGTACAAGTCTTGCAATATGAAGCTCTTGAAACAACAACAAGGTGCTAAAATTACTGTGCTGTTTATTTTTCTCTTTAAAAACATGAGTATTTGAAGATTTTAAAGGACATGTGTTTAGTGTTGTATTTTTATATTTTAAAAATGCTATTTAAAAGAAAAGGATAATTGATAAAAATTGCAAAGAAGATACAGGGATAATGAAACCTTTAGCAGAGATTGATTGAGAGCATCACATGTGAGATGTGAATCCCTTTTTCACCATGGCAAGCAGATTAACAGAACTAAGTAATCAGAGAGCTGGTGTAGAAGATTTCAGTAAAGGATTTTATTGTTAAAAATAAAGAAATGTCTGGACCAAGTATAAATTAGTTGGAAATATGTAGCTCTAAGTAGTGAGTATATTTTAAGCTGTAGTATTTTTTTAAGTATTTAATTATTTTATTTGAATATTTCTTAAATCCTCCAAGTTCTGCATCTTTATGTTGGTCAGTGTTTCCAAAGAAGATTCGGATGAACATGAAGACACAGGTGTTGCTTTTGCTGTGTGACAAACTGAGGGGTGGATAGTTTATGCAATAGTATCCCGATCCGAAATAAAGAAAAGTGGGTCTGGGTTCTGAAAGTATTAGATAAGAGAATTGGGATTTTATTTCATAAAATAACCATAATCTATATTATAAATGAAAGCAAATTTGGCTATTTTCACCTGTACAAGCAGAGAGGAGAGGCACAATGTCTTAACAGAAGTTTCTTGTGAAGCCAGACATTACAACTGGCTAAAACACAGCAAAAAGCAGAAGTTCTGATGGTTGGTCAGGGCCACAGGTTGACCTCTAAAGCCAAATGCTTTGGTTGTAATCATTGAATTTGCCAAATACATTTACTTCCAGAAGTGACCATTTCAGGGTATGTTTTAAAAATAGCTGTGACCCTTTAGAGAAGGAGAACATGCCTGGTATTCCTCGTTCTTTTACATGAACAGTTTTCTTAGGGATGAAGTACAGGTTCTGAAACAGCCTCATTCAAAGAGGACAAGAAAGCTGAGTCTGGATGTGGATAGTCATACTACAAACCATGAAAGTTCATTGATCTGCTGAGTCTAAAAGCTGAAACCTTAAGAAACAATGAGTGAAAACTCTTGAATGATATTGTTTTCCTGAAGTGTTCATTCAACAATGTGATTAGTAAGGAAGGATTCATTTGGTCTTTCGTCTCACCTTTATCATTAATTCTAGGATAACACTGGAAAAAATATTTTATGTTTCTATGACTCTTTTTTCTTGTAACTATTTAGTTGAAATTTTTGTTTCTCCCTTCCAGACCAGAAATAAGAAAGATGATTCATATAATAATAATAATTTGTAAAGGCAGCTTTATATGTATGTTCTTGTCTGGGCATAGTGGGAGCATCTCAAAGGTATTTGACTAGTTCCCATTGCTGACCTAGTGGTCGTATTGGACTTAAAGCTCAAGACATTTCTGTCCTAAGACCCAGTGGATTGCTAATCTGATAATCAAGAAAAACATCTCACATGATATGTGCATGGTGGGGATAAATAAGAAACAAACTCCACGCAGCAGCAGTTTGGGGGATACAGAAGACATGAAGTTTTGCATGTTTCATCTTGAGGGACTTCTTGATTCATCCTGGGCATGAGAGAATTCTCTGTCTATGCAGGTGTTAGAACCCTCAGCCTGGGCTACAATGCTGGCTGTGACCTGGCTGCATGCCAATGGCAAGGAATTGAAGGACGAGTGGGAGCTTCTGGAAAGAAAGGCTGTGGTTTGGCTTCACAATAATTCAGGTAGGAACACAAACACAGCCCCCACCCCTTTTCCTTCTTCTTTAGGAAGGCAGCTACTGTGACTCCAGGCCTGACAGAGAATAAGCACTGGATAGTCCCCAAATTCACTGCCACCATGCTAATTTGGAACTTTTCTGCTCCCTTAGCTCATCTTTCTGTGGCAGAATATGGTTGAAGTTCATAATTGGGGGTGGAAAGGGGTGAGTAAAGGTGGAAGGGGCAAAGGTGGGGAGGTGTCGAATGGCAAGGTGTAGTAGCAACTGTCCTCTGGTACTCAGTACTGAGCTGAGTATCCATAGTCCTGGATGCTCCTTGGGCAGTCTTTGTCTCCCTATTGCTGAGTAGACTAAAGGCTAATTGGAGCACACAGAAAAGAAGAGCCAGGAGTACTGAGGAAGAATGTAATAGAAGTGAGGGTAGATGACTTGAGAGGATGAGAGAAGTCAAGGAATGAGATTTCTCTCCTTCTGTTATCCCACAGCCCTGACTCTTATTTTTCCTCTCCATAGTCCGTGGTTTCAACAAGCTTATACGTACTGCCAACAAGCTCTTGAAGACATCTTTGAGTCCCTCGATCTTCAAGTTATAAGAGTGATGCCCGGGAGAATGGCATTCTTTCCTGCCTCCTGCCACACCCTTCACCTCGTCTCCTAAGATAGATTTTTGTCTTGGGTACCTTATCACTTGTATCTTACTATAAAAGTGAAGGGTGAGCTTTGGCTATCTGTTGTAGGTCCCACTGGATATAACTTTGGGTGTCTGTGTGTCCCTATGTCTGTGTGCTGGTAGATATAGAAACTATTTCCTATCTTGGAGCAGTATAGAACATTTGCATGTCGTGATGGTTCTCCTAACTTTTAAAAACATCTTTTACTCCAGTCCATGGACAGACTGTGGCAGTGCTGCTAGAGAATTCCTGCATCAAATAATTGTCTTCATTATCCTTTTAGTACTCACCTTTCATTTTGTAGACTTGTCATTATATACGTTATGTACTCAAATACAATTTCCATTCTTGGAAGAAGTCAGATGTAAACTGCAAGCCAACGTCAGGGTCAATGTAACTTTAAGATCACAGAGAATCAGGGTTCCCATTTTGTTCATTGTTACTGTTGGGAACATTCTTGATGTACTCACTCTATGTGGCCCTTGTCAGTCTATGCTCCACACCTTTCTTTCTCCTGCCCAAGTGATTTGAGATGAGTCAAACTTGTAAATAGATGTCTGCCCATGGCCATTAACCATTCTATAAAAGGTTGATGATGAAATCTTTAGACCTAGCTTAAATCCATTAAACCCATGAATTTGGTTATGGTCAGGTTTACTCAGAATTAATGTAGGTTGTGATGAGACCTGAGTATGTTTGGTTTTTCAGCCCATAAAGATTGGAGTTCCCTGATCACTCTGACACTTGCTTTTCACATACCCTATCATATTAAATGACCCTATGCCTCCAGGTTGCTGTTTTACCAACATTAAAGTGGCTATTTCTACTCTGACTTTGTGTTGGTCTTTTGTCAATTGATTGAATGACCATGAGTTAAGTTCTATTATCCCATTTTCAGCTCCAACATTTGGATGTGCCCATTGTTCACACTGTGTTTATTAATGCAACACTAGAGACAGGGCATGGTTTATGCCTTCAACCAGACTTGACCCTCTGTCCAATAAGCCAATTTTAAAAGCTAAATTAATGGTACAAAGTAGAATAAAAATTTATTCAATATAGTTACACTGGGAAGAGGGACAAAGAGACCCAGACCTTCTCCAAGTTCAGCTAGCCCAAGACTTCTCCAATGTGATTTCTCTAACTCTATCATCTTCAAGGTCCTGAAGAGGGACTAAAATTGAAATAAAGGGCCAAATAGATGTGTGTGTGTGTGTGTGTGTGTGTGTGTATGTGTGTGTGTGTGTGTATCATAGGTTTTGAAGGTCAATTCCTATTTTGTGGGTGGGATCCCCTTTTCATTAGTCTGACATTCAGATTGGGAGACATATGTGTTTCTTTAGAAAAAAAATAATCTCAATTACTGCCAGTCTAGCTCCACTATCACAATATCCTCTGTTGGCAGACTATCTCTTTCCTTTTTTTATTTAAATAAACTGTCTTTTTAGAAGTATGTCATTTCCTGTTAAAATAAAAGTTTACTGATCCTTTGTGCGTTTCACATCATGCACCCCAATCCTACTCATCTCCCTTTGTATCTGCCCTCGGCTCTTGCAACGTCCACCACAAAAGAAACAAAATAAAAATAAAATTCAAAACAACAACAGCAAAAACCTGTAAACAAAACCCATCTTCTGTGGAAACTGTAGCATGTCACTCTGTCCCACAGCATACCCTTTCGTACACATATCTTTAGTTGCAAATATTCATTGCATTGAGTCATCAGTTGGATGGAGGCCCCTGGCTGCTGCTACCCCATCAATACTGGATCCTCACCAGAACTGATCTTGGATATCCTGTGGTTGCCCTGTATCATGGAGCTCCTGCAGCTTTTGATCTGCAAAACTGGCCCTTTCACATGCTCTAGCAGTTCATGGATGAGGTCACTGTTGGGATGTATAGTCTCAACGCCCTTGATGCAGGCCTAGGTGGCATCTGAATCAATCACCCTGCCAGCTCTCCTGTGCCCACAACATCAGAGTGAGCTCCCCAGCACTGCCCTAGCTAGCTCACCTAATGCCATACCAGGCAAAGGGTATTGTCAGCTCTACTCAAGTTCTTGGTGCTCATCTATACCTTTGTTAACCAAGGTCATCAGCTCTTATTGTGCTCCCTTGGTGAGCTGTAGGGCCTACTCTGTTATAGGCAGTGAAGGTCAGGGTCAGCTTTGCACAGCTCTTGGAAATCAACATGGTCCCAGTCAGCAGCCCAGAGCAGGGATGTTAGCATGACCTTTGGTTGTAATATGAGCCAGAGACATCACAGACCTCTGCTGCTCCATGACCATGGACTCCAACAAGACCTTCAGTGGCAGCATGGGCCTCTGGCACTTCACCATGACCTCAAGTGATAGGGGAGGTTACTCACATCATGCTGTTTCTTGCCACTTGAGTTTTCAATTCTGCCTCTCTTCATAGTGCTAAACTGTTCATTTCTGTTTCTCTTCCATCTCTCTACCACATCATAGTGGCTCCTGCTATGCCAAGCCATGCAGTGGGAATCTTCTGCCAGTCTGTGCCTCATTGACTAACTAACTTTTTATCCTTTAAAAGATTATTAATTTTGTTTTTATATATATGATTTTTTTAAACTAAATCCAAATGTGTACCACATGTGGCCCTGGTGCCCATAGAGGCCAGAAGAGGATATTGGGTTTCCTGGAACTGGAGTTACAGACAGAGTTTCAGAGTCAAGTCCCAGTCTACTGCAAGAGAAGCAAGTGCTTTTAACCATTGAATCATCTGTCCAATCGCTGACTTACTACCTTATAAGAACTAAAATTATAACTCGTTCTAGAAAACTACTTCTAGAACTCTGAACATACAACTAAATGGTTATGTTATGATGGGAGAATTACTCTTTTGGTGATTAATATTTCATGTGTGACACTGAGGCATTAAAACAGAACACTATAGCACTTAAAGCCTTCAGAGTCCTGGTGTGACATGAATTTGGGTCCTCTGAAGAGGAGCATACTCTTAACCACTGAGCCACCCCTCCAGGCCCTAAATTTGAAGAATGGAAGGATAGACAGCTGATGCAACACTTTCTCACTTGGGAAGCTAAGCAAAGAAAATTTCCTATATCATGCAATTTTTTTTTTACAGCTTTTTTCTAATGTGTGTTCTTAAGATTGAATCTGACTGTGAAACAGAGCTATTGTGAACTCTGGGTTTTTGGATTGTTTTTGAAATATATGCTTTTAGGCAACAGCAAAAATGACTAGATAACAAAGACTACTAGACAATCTGTGTTCACATTAAATTCTGAGAGGAGCTTAGTCGTTTTATAACATTTATGCATCATGTCTCCCATCTCTATAGCCCATATATTTAAAACCTGAAAGAGCAAGAAATTTACAGAATGATACTCTACAAAGAATTTATGTGTCCTTTTCCTAACCCCTCAACTTCTAGGCTATCCAAGAGCTTGGGAATTTGGTGACTGGCCTCCTAATGCAAAACAATAAAACAAAACCAACACTTTTTGTTTTCTCCTTTGACTTGGCGAAGCACTGATAGATGTCAAGTAGCAGGTTTCTGTCGTCATCATCATCATCATCATCACCATCATCATCATTTTCCTTCTTGAGTTTCTGTGGGAGGAAATGTTGCATCAATTGTACCTTCTTCAGATTTATGGGCTGGTTCAGTTGTTTAAAAATGTGCTGTTTTTCCAGAGGATGCAGGATCAGTTCTCAGTACCTGAGTCACTGAATCTACAGGGTATTAAGAACTCTCTTTTAGAGCTTGATATAGCTTTCTCTCTTGAGACTATACCAGTGCCTGGCAAACACAGAAGTGGATGCTCACAGTCAGCTATTGGATGGAACACAGGGCCCCCAATGGAGGAGCTAGAGAAAGTACCCAAGGAGCTGAAGGGGTCTGCAACCCTATATGTGGAACAACAATATGAACTAACCAGTACCCCCCCCCCCAGAGCTCCTGTCTCTAGCTGCATATGTAGTAGAAGATGGCCTAGTCGGCCATCATTGGGAAGAGAGGCCCATTGGTCTTGCAAACTTTATATGCCCCAGTACAGGGGAACACCAGGGCCAAGAAGTGGGAGTGGGTAGTTAGGGGAGCAGGGTGGAGAGAGGGTATAGGGGACTTTCGGGATAACATTTGAAAGGTAAAAGTAGATATACCTAATAAAAAATTGGAAAAAGTTAAAAAACAAAAAACCTCTCCTTTAGCCTCTATTGGCAGTTGTGCTTTTGTGCACACACCCCCAGTAGACACCCTGACATAAATATATGTATGTGTGGTGGTGCATGCCTTTTAACCCTAGCATTCGAGAGGCATTAGCAAGCACAGCTCTGTGAGTTTGAGGACACCCTGTTATACATAGTGAATTTCAAGACAGCCAGGGCTATGTGGTGGGACCCTGTCTCAAACAAACCAACAAACCAACAAGCCAACCAAGCAAACACACTTCAAATTTGATCAAGTGTCTGTTTTCATAATTAAGTACTGTTTTCTGGAACAGGAGAGATGTCCCAGGTGTCTAAAGCATGTGCTGCGATTACAGAGGACCAGAGTTCAAGAGTTCAGTCCCTAGTACTCATATCTGTGTGACAAGATTGCCTATAATCCCAGCTCTAAAAGATCTTACGCCCTCTTCAGGCTTCCACTGGCAACTGCACTCATATTCACATACCCTTACACAAACACACAAACACACAAACACACACACACACACACACACACCAATCATGTGTCTTCTCATGAGACACCAGAAGAAATGACCCCTCTTGTGGACTAGGTGAAAATGAATATAGGGGTTCTGGTACTGATCAAGTCTTGACTTTGATAAAGTATAGTTTTCCAGTGTGTCTCAAATGGTCATGACTAGAACATGTCTTCATCCAGAATGTAACAGTGACAGGGGCTGCAGCACAAGAGGTATACACACACAAGAAATTAAGTACAAAAATAAATCTTTACGACAAGTTTTATTTTGTAACATTTCTTGAAATCTCCTTTTATAGGTGACATTTTTCTGTCTCCTGAAGACTAAAGAGCCATGAATGCTTTAAGAATGAGCCCTTCTCATTTCTTATCTGTTATCTTTACCCTGAATTTGTTTTCTGTTCTGCTTACAAAGCTGCTGACAAGAAAAAAAGGCAAACCCATTATGGCCTCAAGATTCTACCACTAAAACTGAGTGCAGGGTACAAAGCTATGGTATACATAGAATTTTTTTTTTGTCTCTGTCTGTTCCTAGTCTACATCTTCAAACACGAGTCCCTATCCTTTCTTGCATTTATATTTCCTTCCTCCTCCTCTTCTCCACCTCATGTGCTTCCTTTTCAATCCTGGACAACTACCTAGGACTCTTTAGTCACCCCTTTGTTTGTACTGATGCCACTACTACCTCTTGTGCTGCAGCCCCTGTCACTGTTACATTCTGGATGAAGACATGTTCTAGTCATGACCATTTGAGACATATTGGAATACTATACTCTTATAAAAAAGTCAAGACTTGATCAGTACCAGAACACCCTATATTCATTTTCACCTAGGCCACAGGGGGATCATTTCTTCTGGTGTCTCATGATAAGACGCATGACTGGTGCCACCCCTCATTTGCATGGAAGACGGTGGCATGATCACCCTTGCTATGCTTAATTATTTACTTGTTTGTTTATTATCTTCCCTATGAGGAAAACAATCTGAGCTGGCAAGGAGAAAATGACATCATACACACAGTAGTACTAGGAGAGCAATACTAATGAATGGAGGCTAAGAGTTCCAAATTAAATTGGGGGCAAATAGTGCATTATTGTAGAGATATAGAAAAGGTTGAGACAAGCAACTCTGGTTGCTAGAAAAGTTTAAGGAACTGTCAGGCCCTAAGTGCTGAAAGTTCCATCACCCAAGTACCAAGTAATATTTTAGTCATTATTAGGAGAGATGGTCCTAAGAAGCAACGTGTTGAAACTAGTTGTGATTGCTTGCATTGTTCTGTGAGGAAGTGCTGGAGATAACACTAGCTGTTACTTTTAGGATTAGTGGTGGTTCAGACACAGAAGTAAGTCTCTTATAGTGATCAAAGCTTTAATTCCCAGATCCTGTGTCACAGAACTATGCAATTATGTTCTTAGTAGGAATATTTGTAAGTCTATGGACCTTTAGCAATCAAGGTCTTGGAGGTCAACACTATTGAATATCAGGTTTTTCTTTTGGTGATGTCTATCTGTTAAAAGCACCCACACAGCTGATCAACATCTCCAGTACACATATGCTGTGTCATCTTAAAATAATTATACAGCTGGATGGTGGTGGCACATGCCTTAAATACCAGCACTTGGGAGGAAGAGGCAGGTGGCTCTCTCTGAGTCGGAGGGCAGTATGGTCTACAGAGTGAGTTTAGGGCAACCAAGGCTATACAGAGAGATCCTATTCTTAAAACACACACACAATGAGGAAGTATATATTAATGTGATCCTTCAATTTCCTTATTTCTATTAAAAATACAGCTTTAAAAATTATTGAGACTAGATAAATGGTTCAGCAGATCTGGAAGATCTTGCAGAGGTCCTATGTTCAATTCTCAGCATGTGGTAGTTCACAGTAGTTTATGCTGTATGCAAAAACAGTACCAGGATATCTGCTACCCTCTGGCTTCCTCAGATACAAGGCATATACATGGTAGACAGATACACATGCAAACACAATGCTAGTACATGTAAAATAATAAAATAAAAACTTAAAAACATTACTAAAACAAACGTTTAAAAGCACTACGGAAGTTGGGCCTGATAGCAAAATCAGCTTACATTTCCACATTATTGTTCATCACTAAAGGAAGTCGGGACTGGAACTCAAGCAGGTCGGAAAGGAAGCAGGAGCTGATACAGAGGCCATGGAGGGATGTTCTTTACTGGCTTGCCTCCCCTGCTTGCTCAGCATGCTCTCTTATAGAAGCCAGGACTCCTAGCCCAGGGATGGCACCACCCACAAGGGGCCTTTCCCCCTTGATCACTAATTGAGAAAATGCTTTACAGCTGGATCTCATGAAGGCATTTCCTCAACTGAAGCTCCTTTCTCTGTGATAACTCCAGCCTGTGTCAACTTGACACAGGTGCTTCAGTTGAGGAAATGCCTTCATGAGATCCAGCTGTGGGGCATTTTCTCAATTAGTGATCAAGAGGGAAGGGCCCCTTTTGGGTGGTGCTATCCCTGGGCTGGTAGTCGTGGGTTCTATAAGAAAGTAGGCTGAGCAAGCTGAGGGAAGCAAGCCAGTAAAGAACATCCCTCCATGGCCTCTGCATCAGCTCCTGCTCCCTGACCTGCTTGAGTCCCAGTCCTGACTTCCTTTGGTGATGAACAGCAATGTGGAAGAATAAGCTGAATAAACCCTTTCCTCCCCAACTTGCTTCTTGGTCATGATGTTTGTGCAGGAAAAGAAACCCTGACTAAGACAAATATCCTATGTCCATTTCGGTAAATATTTGCCATTCATAATGAGCTGAAATTATACTGTCAAGTATTTTAAATGTTCTGTGTTTTTGATACATAAACCAAAAGTATTAAATTTAACTAAATCAAAATTGACAGTCCTCAGAACCACATTCCTAGAAATTGCAAAAGAGTAATTTTTTTTTGTTTGAACAAAGGTTGAATTGATTTGAGATATGTGTTATATTAGATGCAAAGTAGCCTTGTCATTTAGAGTAACATTTTTCCTATGTAAATGACATTGATATAAAGATGTATTAGGAAACAGTAATTCTTCTTTTCCCTTTTTTAATTAGATATTTTCTTTACTTACATTTCAAATGTTATCCCCTTTCCTAGTTTCTCCTCCAAAAATCCCCTATCCTCTCCCTCCTTCCCCTGCTCACCAGCCCACCCAATCCTGCTTCCTGGTCCTGGCATTCCCCTATACTGGGGAATAGAACCTTCACAGGACCAAGGGCCTCTCCTCCCATTGATGATTGACTAGGCCATCCTCAGCTAGATATGCAGCTAGAGCCATGAGTCCCAATATATGTTTTCTTTGGTTGGTGGTTTAGTCCCAGGGAGCTCTGGGATTACTGGTTATTTTATATTGTCATTCCTCCTATGGGGCTGCAAACCCCTTCAGCTCCTTGAGTACTATCTCTGCGCCCTTCACTGGGTACCCTGTGCTCAGTCCAATGGATGGCTGTGAGCATCCACTTCTGTATTTGTCAGACACTGGCAGAGCCTCTCAGAATACAGTTATATCAGGCTCCTGTCAGCAGGCTCTTGTTGGCATCCACAATCGTGTCTGGGTTTGGTGGTGGTTTATGGAATGGATCCCCAGGTGGGGCAGTCTCTGGATGGTTATTCCTTCATTCTCTGCTCTGAACTTTGTCTATGTAATATCTTCCATGGGAATTTTGTTTGCCCTTCTAAGAAGGATTGAAGTATCCACACTTTGGTCTTCCTTCTTCTTGAGTTTCATGTGTTTTGCAAATTGTATCTTGGGTACTCTGAGCTTCTGGGCTAATATCCACTTATCAGTGAGTGTATATCATATGTATTTTTTTGTGATTGGGTTACCTCACTCAGGATGATATTCTCCAGATCCATCCATTTGCCCAAGAATTTCATAAATTCATTTTTTTAATAGCTGCATAGTACTCCATTGAGTAAATGTACCACATTTTCTGTATCCATTCTTCTTTTGAGGGACATCTGAGTTCTTTCAAGCTTCTGGCTTTTATAAATAAGGTTGTTATGGGCATAGTGGAGCATGTGTCCTGATTACGTGTTGGAGCATCTTCTGGGTTTACATCCAGGAGTGGTATTGCTGGATCTTCCAGTAGTACTATGTTCAATTTTCTGAGGAACCGCCAAACTGATTTTTAGTTTGTAATCCCAATACCACCAGCATTAGAGGAGTTTTCCTCCTTCTCCACATCCTCACCAGCATCTGCTGTCACCTGAGTTTGATTTTAGTCATTCTGACTGGTGTGAGGTAAAGTCTCATGATTATTTTGCTTTGCATTTCTCTGATGACTAAGGATATTCAACATTTTTTTAGGTGCTTCTCAGCCATCCCACATTCCTCAATTGAGAAATCTGTTTAGCTTTGTACCCCATTTTTAATAGGGTTATTTGGTTTTATGGAGTCTAATTTCTTGATTTCTTTGTATATATTAGATATTAGCCCCCTATCAGATTTAGGATTGCTAAAGATCTTTTCCCAATCTGTTGGTTGCCGTTTTGGCTTATTGACAGTGTCCTTTGCCTTGCAGAAGCTTTGCAGCTTTATGAGGTTCCATTTGTCAATTTTTGATTTTATAGCACCAGCCATTGTTGTTCTGTTAAGGAATCTTTCCCCTGTGCCCATATCTTCAAGGCTCTTCCCCATTATAAGTTTCCCTCTATAAGTTTCAGTGTCTCTGGTTTTATGTGGAGTTACTTTATCTACTCAGACCTGAGCTTTGTACAAGGAGATAAGAATGGATCAATTTGCATTCTTCTACATGCTAAGTGCCAGTTGAGCCAGCACTATTTGTTGAAGATGCTGTCTTCTTTCCACTGGATGGTTTTAGCTCCTTTGTCAAAGATCAAGTAACCATAGGTGTTTGGGTTCATTTCTGGGTCTTCAATTCTATCCCATTGATCTGCCATTGTAACAGTACCAAGAAGTTTTTATCACAATTTCTCCATAATACAGGTTGAGATAAGGGATGGTGATTCCACCAGTGGTTCTTTTATTGTTGAGAATAGTTTTTGCTATTGTAGGTTTTTTGTTATTCCAGTTAAATTTGTAAATTGCCCTTTATAACTTTGTGAAGAATATAGTTGAAATTATGATGGGTATTGCATTGAATCTGTAGATTGCTTTTTGGCAATATTAATTCTGCCAATCCATGAGCATGGGAGGTCTTTCTATCTTCTGAGCTCTTCCTTGATTTCTTTCTTCAGAAACTTGAAGTTCTTATCATACAGATCTTTCACTTCCTTAGTTAGAGTCACACCAAGGTATTTTATATTATTTATGACTATTATGAAGGGTGTTATTTCCCTAATTTTTTTCTCAGCCTGTTTATCCTTTGTGCAGAGAAAGGCCACTGATTTGTTTGAGTTAATTTTATATCCAGCTACTTCACTGAATTTGTTTGTCAAGTTTAGGAGATCTCTGGAGTAATTTTTTGGGTCACTTATGTATACTATCATATCATCTGAAAATAGTGATATTTTGACTTTTTCCTTTCCAATTTGTATCACTTTGATTTCCTTTTGTTGCCTAATTGATCTGGCTAGGACTTCAAGTACTATATATTGAATAGGTGGGTAGAGAGTGGGCAGCCTTCTCTAGTCCCTAAATTTAGTGGGATTGCTTCAAGTTTCTCCCCATTTAGTTTGATGTTGGCTACTGATTTACGGTATATTGCTTTCATTATGTTTAGGTATGGTCTTCTAATTCCTGATCTTTCCAAGGCTTTTATCATGAATGGGTGTTGGGTTTTGTCAAATGCTTTCTCAGCATCTAATGAGAAGATCATGTGGTTTTGTCTTTGGTTTGTTTATATGGTGGATTACGTTGATGGATTTCTGTAAATCTAACAAGTTCTGCATCCCTGGAATGAAGCCTACTTGATCAGGATGGATGATTCTTTTGATGTGTTCTTGGAATTGAATTGCAAGAATTTTATTGAGTATTTTTGCATTGATATTCGTAAAGGAAATTGTTCCAAATTTCTCTTTCGTTGTTGGGTCTTTGTGTGGTCTAGGTAACAGTGTAATTGTGGCTTCATAGAACGAATTGGGTAGAGTACCTTCTGTTTCTATTTTGTGAAATAGTTTGAGGAGTATTGGAGTTAGGTCTTCTTTGAAGGTCTGATAGAACTCTGCACTAAACCTATCTTGTCCTGGGCTTTTTTGTTTTGTTTTGTTCTTTTTTGTCAGAAGACTATTAATGACTGGATAATCGTAATTCTTATTACAAGATTACTTATAATTTTACAACCTTTCTTTTACTCATCCTGTGTATAATTTTGTGTTTTTTAATTATAAAATATCCTCTTATAAATAAATATAAAATAGCTCCCTTTGTTTGCCCTATTTCAGAATTTAATTTTTTATAACATAATCTTTTATTTTTTTATGAAATAGGGTTTCACTGTATAACCTTTACAGCCTGAAACTTATTAGACCAGTCTGATCTTGAAATCTGCCTTGTTCAGCCTTTTGGAGTGCTATGATTAAAAATTTGTGCGACCAAACCAACCTTTATCCCATATTCTTGTCTTCATGGCAATATGGTAATTTGATGACATTTAACATGAATCTATTCTTGTCACAACACATAACAGAATATTACTTTAGCTTATGTGTCCATACTAGATATGGTTCTTATATTTTATTTTAAGATCCCATATCATAAACTAACTAACTCAAAAAACAACAAAGCATTTGTCTCCAAGGAGCCAGAGCTTTATCATGTCTTCTGATAAAATGTCATTTTAAGAAATTTACATTTAGTTAATGCTCTTTCTTCATAATTAAATTATCTTAGTATCACTCTGCTTAGTTTTGAGAAAACACAGGTAACTATAGAAGGTGATAGTATTTTCAAGGAAAATATATACTGTATCTATTTTCTAATTCTAGCATTGTTTAATCACTTGAACCTTGCAGGAAACTTGTTCAGATCTCTACAGTGAACTTCTTAAATACATGAAAAACTCAGCACTCTCACAGGGACAGCTGCTTTCTGCCTGGAGTCATTTTAGTAATCAGCGATGATGTAATGGAAAGTGAGCTAAGCCCAGGAATGACTGGGATCTCCTACTGTCTATCTTTAGGAACACCATAACTGTCTAGAGTTCCAGTGCCCTTCTTTTTTAAATGAGGTTAATATTATCCACATTACACATTTCTTGAAAATTAATTTAACAATGTAAAAGTGTATTAAGAACCTCCAGAAATGGCATTCGACAGGTGATATCACTTATGAGTGAGGATTTGAACATTATAATTAAGAATAAATTTAATGCTTTATTTTATAGCTCCAAGAGACTATAAATACCATTCCAGGTATGGAACAAAACTATATGGTTAACTCACTTTCATCACCTTGGGTAATTTGCTTAAGTTTCTTGAAAATAATGTTCTACTATAAAAGTAAGAGAGATTAAGTCTGGAGAGATGACTGAACAGATTAAAAACTCTCTTCTCTTCCAGAGGATTTGTGCTCAATTCTGAGCACGCACATGGGAGCTCTCAGCCATATGTAACACCAGTTTGCAGGGGATATGATATCCTCTTCAGACCTTCTCAGGTATTGAATGTGTATAGTGCACAGACATACACAAAGGCAAAACACCCATACATGCAAAATAAAATGGAAAAATGAGTGAAAATATTTGAATGATACCTTTATGGTAAACTTTGAATCATAATATGAGTGCCCAACATACAGATCCAATACTAAGGTATGCTGATAGAGCTAGCTATGATATCGCAGACTACTATCTTAGACTTATCTTCTCAGTAGTGATGGCATACTACTTTAATCCCAGCACTTGGAGGCAGAGGCAGATGGATTTCTGTGTTCAAAGTCTAGTCTATAGAGTTTCAGGACAGCCAGAGCTGTTATAGAGAATCCCTGTCTTAAAAAAAAAAGCAAACAAACCAATCAAACAAGCAAACAAACAAACAAGATTTTCACAACTTCAGTGACAGAAGTTAACACTGTCAGAGGATACTTGAAAATTATATATTCATACCCCAATGGTTATTTTTGTAGTTACAATGATTGTGTTTTTAGTTTTGTTTGTCCTAGAGGCTAAGATTAATTATAATTGTTAATCCAAAGCCTTTTTCTTTTTCTACTGTATTTGGCTGGTGTCATTGAGTAGCTTTACAGTGTAAATAAAATCAAATTATTTCAAAATAAGAAAGAATTTGGTGTGAATTGCCCTCAAATTATAAATGCTTTCAGTAATATATACTTCTGTTTGAATAAGAATATTTGTTAAAGATGAACATCTAGTTATATAGATATGCATGTTTTTTAAAGTGATATGGTAAATGATGTCACAGGCAAAAGTTAAAGGTACAAAAGGTAAGAAAATAAAGATATACCACTGCAGCCTATTTTTCTAGGCATAAACATATTTCCCAGTTCAGATCATCTCTTTGCAATGATGTCATCACTGTTATTTGATGACTGAATGATGAATGAGGTTGGCAAATTAATTATTTCTGTACAGCTATCCCTAGGTACCAAGAGGCCTTAAGAGGCTCTGCCAGGCACTTCCCAGAAAACAATCTATGGAAAATGTTCTGATGCTGGTTATGCAAGCCCCGTGAGATTTTCTGTTTCATAAGCAGGGCAAGGGGAACTTTTTGGTCTGTAGTTCATTTGCCTCTGACAAGAAATATAAATGTCAGGGTCTGCTAATCATGAACTGCATTCCTGGAATGATGATGTGAGTACTCCTGTGCCTGTCCAGATATGCTCTCCAGCTCCCTCTCATGCTTGTTGGGCCTTACATGAGTCCTCCCTTGTCTTTAGGACAGCTCTTTCTTTTAGTGGACCTAAAAAGGTTAGAATATTGACTCAGAATATCCTGGTGTCTGAGCATAAGCAAGTAGAAAGCTTTGAGAGCCTTTGCTAATCAAGAAGAGAAGAGGGCAAGCGCACAGGAACGTGACTTGCTTAGAGAGATTGTTTAGGTGTGGCTAGAATTGTTATCAAGGAGAAATCATCCACTCCCAACCATGTAACTTCACTGCTTCACATCTGATTGTCCTCATTGTATCCAGTGGAGTGTGAGATTAGGGAACACAGGATAGCTCAGCCATTGTTTTTAGAAAGGGTGTTTAGGGGCATTTACCACAGATTTGAATCTGAACCCCCATCCTGAATATCATGACTTGGAAAAGATTCAAAGTCACTAGTCTGAACACCAGTGTCAGATTATAAATCTTTAGATGATGAAAGCTTTGAGTGTGCTTTTAATGTGGGGCAACTTTCTTTCTTACTATAGGCAGGGGTCTGATCTACGAACACAAATCAAATGCTACTGTTGCCTATTTCAGGGTAAGTCTACTTATTCTCAGAAGGAATAATATCTGTAGGAAATTATTATCTTCTTTGCCTAAGGCAAAAGATCTTATTTTAGAGATAATACTAATTTTAGTCTTTAAGGATATAAAAAATATTCTTGTATAGTTTCTTAAACAAGAAGAGATTTTTAAAAAGAACAATTAACCTGGAAGAAGTTAGGCATGGGTACTTTCCCAACAGTCAAGAAAAGTTGCTGTGAGAATCCATTGGCAAGGGGCTTGTCTAGTAGCAGAGGAAGTTCCTTGAGCAGAAAAACAAAAAAACAAAAAAACAAACAAAAAAAAAACCCCAAAACAAACAAACAAAAAAAAAACAAAACCACCACCACCACCACCACCAACAACAAAACAAACAAACAAACAAACAACCCCCCCCAAAAAAACAGAAGAGTGACTTCTCAAAAGATAAAGAGCAGAAAGAAAACAGGTCTGTCATATATTAGCTTTGAAACTGAGATAAGTTCCTCAATGTAAGTAGACTTCAATTGCTAACCTATAGGTCTGATTAGTAATAGTAATTGCCCCTTTCATAGATATGTTGTTAAAAATAATCATGCTTTTAAAAGATGTGTCTATCTTTAAAACAGAGTAAGTATTCATTAGTTTGGATGTAAAGAAAGATAAAAGGAAGGGAGGGAGAAAGGAAGGAAGAAAGGAAAGAAGGAAGGAAAAAAGAAGAAAGGAAGGAAAAAGGAAGGAAGACAAGAAAGAAGGAAGGAAAGAAGGAAGGAAAACGGGCATATTGCTGATATTGTTGTTTAATGTCATTAATTCTAGGAGAATCAAGGAATGAAGCCACTTCATCTCTAGGCATCATCATTCCACTTAGACAAGTTACCTCAGAGATAGTATTTCTTAACTTTATTCTACTTCTATGTGGGTCATTTTTCTGTCACTTTATTGTAGTGACTTGAATCTGATACCATAAATTGCTGTTTCTTTTGGCTAATATTTCTGAGCAGTCTGCCTTCTTAGGATAAAAGGTTCAAACTATACAGGGACACAGCTGTGACAGACCTGGGCATTTGGCAATCTGAGTTAATAAATGTTCATATGCAAATAATTTCAAAACACTAGTATCAAATGAAGGCGCTTCCAAAGTAGGTGTCAGATATGTAAAATAATGAAAGGTTTTCATTAGAATTTACAGTCCTGCTAAGAATACTTCTGAGTATCACATTACTGTATCATAGAGTACAGCTTATGCTTGCTGCTCTTGATTCCGTTAAAATCATCGTGAATTTCATTTTACAGACGTCCATGAGGTATTGTACAAATTATTATAACCAGAAAAACTAATATGAAGTAAAGTCAGATTGATATTAATTGTTATGATTTATAATACAAACCTTTTCCTGTTATTTTGCAGAAGGAAATGCATAGTGGGAGTGTATTAATTAAAGATATCACAGAAGTTCAAAATATAAAAAAAGTGCTCCAAGAAAATGCCATAGGGAAATATTTCTAACATGAAAATGATTTTAATATATCTCTAAACTGTTGTTCCTAGCAAAGAAGGTGATCATTTCCCCACAGATAGTATTCTGAAAACTAAGTGATGTATCCTCAAGGAGGCAATGATAACATTTGATATGAGTACATAGATCAGACCCCTGCCTATCATAAGAAAGAAATTTGCCCCACAGTAATCGCACTCAAAGCTTTCAGAAAAAGTTTTAAAATCTGATGCTGGTGTTCAGACTGGTGAGTTTGAATCCCATTGAAGTCAGATAGTCTCAAAGCTATGAGGAATCGTTCCGTAGTGACTCAGTTTATCCTGCTCGGCATCCCAAACACAGAGGGTCTGGAAACTATGCTCTTTGTCCTGTTTTTGTCTTTCTACATCTTCACTCTGATGGGAAACTTATTAATCTTACTGGCAATTATCTCCTCCAGTCGGC
Organism: Mus caroli; assembly: GCF_978045245.1. NCBI lineage: Eukaryota > Metazoa > Chordata > Mammalia > Rodentia > Muridae > Mus > Mus caroli. Next base: position 37,166,876 of record NW_028227266.1, on the reverse strand, counting down.
TTCACACCCCCATGTACTTCTTCCTATGTAAATTGTCTATTTTTGACATATTTTTCCCTTCTGTGAGTTCTCCCAAGATGCTGTTCTACCTCTCAGGAAACAGCAGAGCCATCTCCTATGCAGGCTGTGTGAGCCAGCTCTTCTTCTACCACTTCCTTGGTTGTACCGAGTGTTTCCTGTACACAGTGATGGCATATGACCGTTTTGTGGCCATATGCTACCCATTACGCTACTCAATAATTATGAGTCACAGAGTATGTGCGATCCTGGCCACGGGGACATCCTTTTTTGGCTGCATTCAGGCTACTTTTCTGACCACTCTCACCTTCCAGTTGCCCTACTGTGGTCCCAATGAGGTGGACTACTACTTCTGTGATATCCCTGTGATGCTAAAATTGGCTTGTGCAGACACATCAGCCCTGGAGATGGTGGGGTTCATCAGTGTGGGCCTGATGCCGCTCAGTTGTTTCCTCCTCATCCTCACCTCCTACAGCTGCATCGTCTGCTCTATTCTGCAGATCCGCTCTGCTGAGGGCCGTCGTAGAGCCTTCTCCACCTGCAGTGCCCACCTCACTGCCATCTTGCTTTTCTACATGCCTGTTGTCCTCATATACTTAAGACCAACTCCAAGCCCTTGGCTGGATGCAACTGTGCAGGTCTTAAATAATCTGGTCACTCCTATGCTAAACCCATTAATTTACAGTCTCAGGAATAAAGAGGTGAAATCATCACTGTGGAAGGTCTTACGTAAACCTGCCTTTGCTCCTGAGCAGTTGTAATGAATGACCAGTCATGAACACTTCATGTGTACATCAGGGGAGGTATGACACTTTTACTTGGCTTTCATAAATATATTTGAAATTATACTAATTTTACTATGTAAAGGACTTGAGGCAAACGGCTGAAATGAGACTTTGAAAAGAATGACCAAGGATTAAATGGTAGAAGGGAGACTCCAGGTTTTGTGACTCTTGAAACTAGAAACACTCGTGAATATTATAATATACATAAAGGATATTATACAGGTGATGCTCTACCTGGTAAGCAGAGCACCCTATGTATTCTGTTTGACAATATTTTTGATGTTGTTGTTGCTTATTTTTGAGATTATATTTCAATGAAAAAATGTTTCCCTTCCTTTCAACCCTCCTATTTCCCTCTCCCCACCAATGTTCCTTGTTTGACCATCTTAATTTTTCATATATATTTTGACCCTTCATCCTTTTCTTTGCTCTTTTTGTGTAGTGATTTTTCTTTTTGGATGCAGTTAAATTTTCCTCAAATGTCTGATTTAGAGAAGCCATCTTACAATCTGCCTAGTTATTGAAAAGAGTTACATTCTTGTGGCTCCAAATAGCATCTTATTATTTATGAGTCACAAAAAGTTCTATATAGAGAAAAGCTTTTGTTCAGGTCCTGAAGACGGGTTTGGCCAAATCAGAGGTACCAGCATGCTAGCCTACTTAGCAAATGATGCTGATTGGGTTGAGGCTGGATGCTGGTATTGCATATGAACATTTGTCTTATGAATGAGAAGAGAGAAAAGCTAGCGGGACTTTTGGAGATGAGACTAGATTGTTAGAAAACTGGAACCTTCCTTAGCTTGCTCAGTGCAATGAAGGGCAATGATGGATCTATGCTATTGCTGTATTGTCATCGACTTCTCTGTTTACTGAGAGTGTTAAGCTTTGTATTGCTTTCATGTATTACTTGATTTTTTTTCTTAATATGCTTTCCAAGACAAATGTACTATTTCAATCCACCAAGTTTACATTTTTGATTTAATAAGAAGGCTACTTTGCTTGGAGAATATAGTTGCTATTAAGCTTGTAGAATGAATTGTACAGTAATATAATAATAATAATGATGATGATGAAGAAGAAGGAGAAGAAGAAGAAGAAGAAGAAGAAGAAGAAGAAGAAGAAGAAGAAGAAGAAGAAGAAGAAGAAGAATCGGCACAGGGAAGAACACAATAGAAGGGAAGGCAGAAAGCAGCATGGAGATCAGTCTTCCTTACACTTTACTTGATAAATGACTGTATTCAAGGAAATCTTTGGCCTCTCTTTCCTCAGCCACTGGAATGAACTGTAAGGTTGCTGAAAGGTATCAAACCTTTACCCCAGCCAATACTCTTGAGATTCTCTCTGTTATTTTTCCTTTGTCAGTTTAAATAAAAGAAAGAGACCCTAAAGCTGAATCTGGAGGAGTTAGTGAGATGGCTCAGCAGCTAAAGCAAATTGCCCTGGCATAGGACTCGCTCGGGATCCATTCAGTTTCCAATATCTACATCAGGTGGATCCTAACCTCCTGTACTTCCAGCTCCAGGAAGATTCAGTGACTTTGGCCGCTAAGTGAACCAGGCACACATACCCTGGCATAGACACACATTCACACACATGATTTAAAAAAAAATACACGTTTTAAAGAGGAATCCAGAAATATATGTCAAATTATTTCATGTTTTCTACATATCTATCCTCTCTTTCCTCATTTCCTGGTTATAGTTTCTTAGGTGTGACAATCTTACAAGAATTTTAAAAAATTGGATTGAGTCCTGCTCACTTTGTTTCTACTTATTTGGATTTTATTTCACAAGAGATTCTATTAAGACACAGGTATGCAGACATAAAGATTCTAAAACTTTCTGCTGGTAGTGAAAATCTGTAGGTTAAAACAAACAAACAAATAAATAAAACAGACCTGCAACTAATGTGAATCTGAGAGTAATATTGTGACCTGGGTAGAAAATGAAGGCAAAAGAAATGTCCACCCCCTGCACTACCCTCTGGTGGGGAAGGAATAGGAAGTAATTTCACTTAAAGGAAGTTGATTGAACACTTTGTTTACTTGCATGTTGCATCTGAATAATGGCTAAGATATTCTATTCATGAAGAACCAACATGTTCCTTTGGAGTGTCCATGAGAGTTAATTCCTTAAGTTGGTATATCTTAATTGTTTGCTATTTAAAGGGGAATATCTTTTGCAGGAGGATAAAATCCATATGACCTCTGTTTGCTATACCTATATACAATTCAGACTCTTGTTCTTAGATTGGAGGAAAAACTTTTCTAAAATGACTGCCTCCTTAAGCAACCTAATCTCTCTTAAACTTAGCTGCTCTGAAACTTGCTGGGAGCTCTCATGTCTCCATGTCGAATCTGAGCTGTCTCTTCATGTAAACAGGCCACTCTAGAAAGATCATTCAAAACAATATTTATTTTTTAGATACTAAAAAACAGGAGATAATGTCAGTAAATCTCCATTAAGTATAAAGAACTATGATGACATATGTAATCCTTTTCCTACAAAGGGAAAACATAACTAGTGAATTTCCCTCCAGAATTACTATCTCCTATCTTTAATTCTGCCTGAAAATCAACATTCTTACTCTTTCTCTATTTTTATTTAGTTTTTTAGTTTTACCATATGTTTGTTTCCCTAAATACTATATCACGAGACTTTTATGTTATTCTATTGAATTTTTCTTTGATTTACTATTCTTTGATTTAGTGTTCCTTTTGGACTTCTATATGGTTATATATGTCTGGAATTATTTTCTATTATCAAAGTATAGTACCCCAAGATAAAGGTATGTCAACTTGTCTCTGTGTAGTATCCTGCTAAATGTCTATGTCAGTATTTATTCATTTTACTCAAAGAAGTTCCTAAAATCCAAAGAGTCCTTTTTTTTTTAAATTGCCATACTTTGATGAGTTATTTATGCTTTTCCTGCGTGCACATAAAACATGGGGAGACAACCTCCAACCCCTTCATATTCATTTACTTCCACGATGGAAGAAGTAAAGTTGGTCATTTGACTTCATTTTGATTTTCCAATAACCTACACTGACATGGGATTTAGGTATAGGCAATTCATTTGGAAGATTCTCTCAGGAAGCAGAGAAATAGAGTGGTAATGTAAGATATGATAGGATAGTTAAGCAGATGTCTGTGGCTTAACACTGTGGGGAACTGGGTCTAGAGTCCATTGGGAATCTGCTGAGAGATGGTCTAGAAAGATCAGCAAGCTGATATACTAGCCCAAATTTTCTAGTGAGTGTTACTTGGAGTGATAATTATGTGACATTTTAAACTGTTCTTTGCATATATGAACTGAAAAGAACTTCCTTTGTCAGAAACTATTCTCAAGTAAATGGTGTAAATGTCCCTCAGTAGATACAGACACTTTATAATTGAGCTCTGCTTCAGCTATACTATTTTCTAAGTAGGTGCGCACTGATGTATAAATGGCAAGATTACTATGGGCTAATGGTATCAGTTACTTTTGTTGCTGTGGTAAAGTGCCATGACCGAAATTGACTTCTGAAAGTGTTTATATCGACTTATGATTGCAGAAGGGGAGGATTCCTTTATGGCAGAAATGCCCAGCAGCATGTGGCAATCATGGCAGCAGGAACAAGAAGCTGAAAAATCATATTTTCAGCTATACTTAGTAAACAAAGAGAGTGAAATGGAAGTAAAGCAAGAAGCCTGTGCCTAGTGATATATGTCTTCTAGCAAATATGCACATTCTAAAGGGTTCAGAGCTCTCCAGTTAGCACCACTAAGAGAAAATCAATTGTTCAAATATGTGAACCTATGGGGGACACTTCTTGTTCATGTCACTGCATTCCATGCCCTGTCTTTGAAAAGCTCATGATCATAAAAAAAGTCCATCTTTAAAGATTCCCCTAGACTTTCACAATCTCAATGCTATTTCAAAATTCAAAGTTCCTTTTAAGGTACAGGGCAATCTCTTAGCTCTGAGAGCCTCTTTTAAAATAACCACAAATCAAATCATATACTTCCAACACAAATAACACAGACTATACATATCTATTCCCAAAGGGAGAAATAGGGCCATAGTGAGGAAATATTGGAGCAAAATAGAACTGAAACCAACAAGGTAAATGTTAAAGCTCCATGTCTCTTGTCTAAGACTTTGATTTCAAAAGGCTTAGATTGTTTTACCTCCTCAGTTCTGTGGCCTGCAACATACATTTACCATTTAGTTGATCCAACTCCCTGTTTCTAACTCTAGTTGGTGAATGACTCATGGCTTTTGGGGTCTCCTCCACAACCCAGGGTTTGTTCTTAAAGCTTCACATAATTTCATCTCAGGGACTTCTTATTGACATTCCTGCAACATTGTTATGTAGTGTCTGTCTTCAGCATCTGTCTAATTCCAGAGGAAGAAATCAAGACTACCTAACTCTTCCCTCTACTCACTATTGCATTTTCATGCTTTTAATGTAATTACTAGGAAGACAACATGCTAAATTCACCTGTGATCTTAAGATGGACCCCCATCCCTTCAACAACATTAGCAGAAACTTTCATACTTTACAGAAATTTCTTCCTAAGCCCAAATAGCTTCTTAGACTTTCTTATTGTACAAGCTGGTCTTACCTTCTAATGGTTCTATTTAATGGGTACCTTCCAGTCCTTCCTGTGAATAGTGGGGCGGGGGGGTGGGGTGGCGGGGGGCGGTAATGGTACTAATCTCCTTAATGAAAACAGGCAACCTCAGGAGGTAGGAGGTGGGTGAACCCTCTGTAATGCATCAGAGATCTGGGAGGCAGGAGACTCTCGGGACTCAAGGCAGGGACCTTGGATGAAGTGCTCTACAGTAGGGAAGGGGAACTTGTAGAGTCCACCTCCAGTGGAGTGACAGGACCTCAAGGAGAGGGATGGGGTTGTCATCCCACAGTCAAATGCTCTGACCCAGAATTGTTCCTGTCTAAAGGAACTGCAGGGACAAAAATGGAGAGGAGCCTGAGGGAAAGGAAAGGTCCTGTGACAGGCTCAAATTAGGATCCAGCTCAAGGGGAGGCCTGGGGCCCTGACACTGTTACTAATGCTGTGGTGTGTTTATAAACAGGGTCCTAGCATGGCTGCCCTCTGTAAGACCTAACAAATAGCTGAAAGGGTCAGATGCAATGGATGGAAGCTGGGGATCCCTGTGGTTAAATTAGGGAAAGGGTAGAAGCTGAGGAGGAGGGCAACCCCATAGGAAGACCAGCAGTCTCAACTGACCTGGACTCCTGAGATCTCTCAGACAATGAACTACCCATCAGCCAGCATACACCAGCTGATATGAGGCTCCTGACACACATATGGCAGAGGACTGCCCGGTCTGTCCTCCTTGAGAGAGACTTGAGGTCTCAGGGAGTGGGGAAGCCTGCTGGGGTAGGTGTGGGAGGGGTGGGAACATCATCTTGGAGTTGGGGGAGGGGTGAGGAGAAGTGGGATGGGGAGCAATTGGGGGTCAGACCCGGAGGGGGATGAATTCAGAACTGCAAAAAAGGATTAAAGAATAAAAATAAATAAATTTAATGAAAAACAACAAACCAAACCAAACCGATTATAGCTTTTCTTTCAACATTGTCTTGCTTCCAGCATTACATTTTTTAGTGATCTTTTTGTCTCTAATCTTTACAACTTATATTTTATTTTGTTTCCCTTATATTTTTCTCATTGTAGACCTAAATAAAAATTATAAGTAGTAACTATTCCATAGATTCAATCTTATGTTGTCTTCAACTTTCCTCTACAACACACAGAGAGAGAGAGAGAGAGAGAGAGAGAGAGAGAGAGAGAGAGAGAGAGAGAGAGAGAGAGAGAGAGAAAGAGAGAGAGAGAGAGAGAAAGAGAGAGAGAACAAAGAAAAACAAAAAAGAATCAGTTACATTTTCATTTTGCTTTAAGAAAGTTCTTAAGACATGTACAGAAGGTAGCCTGATTCATTGCCAAAATAGCCTACAAATTGTCTTTCTGTCAGTTGCTAATAGCTTGTCCCACCCTTTGCCAGCCTTATGAACTAGCCCTCTATTCTTTCCACTATTCTCAGCATTACTGTCATCCAGGCTCTTACTACAATAGCCTGATACATTCTTTTTGTATTATTCCATCACGTTTCTTGTCCAAAGTTTCATGGTGTTGCACTTTCCTCTAAAAAAGAAGCATGGATAGGTTATTCACAGCAATACCCCATTCATCTGGTACCACCTTCTCTATTAGTTACTTTTTGTTCTCTGATAAAACAGCATGCCTGAAAACAACTTAAAGGAAAAGATATTTATTTTGGCTTGTGGTTCCAGAGTGATTAATCTGTTATGGGAGAGAGGCATGCAAGTAACTAACAGACATGGCAGAAGGAGCAAGAAGTTGAGCAATCACATCTCCAATAATACCCAAAAGACAGAGAGAGTGAACTGGAAATGAGACAAGACTATATATAAACTCTCAAAAACCTATTCCTAGTGATATACTTCCTCAAGTAAGACTCCATAACCCAAAGGTTCTCTAACTTCAAACAAAGCCAACAATATGTAACCATTGTTCATATACATACAAGATGGGGGGCAGTTCTCATTCAAACCACTACAGTAACTGACCTCTCTCTGATTGGATTAGAGGCCTGCTCCAGTGGAAGAAAATTCTTATCTGGACTGTAATACTGGCCAAAAGTCCCTGGCTTGGGAAACAATAGGTTGTTAAACAGAATCTGCTATTGTCTTCTTGAATGGTCACATTGCCAAACTGTCTTCTCAATAATTATGTTTATATCCATTTATGTTGGCTACTCTCCACATGGGTTAGAGATGCTTCTTTTTTGTCAGGGACCAGAAGTCAGAGAAATAAATTGTCAAAGGACTGAGAATAAAAGACTGAGTCTTCCTAATAAGGCAGAATTTTCTAGCCTACCCTATGACCAACAATAATTAGGAAACATCACAAACGATGAGGGAGAAAGAATGTAAGGGCTGGAAGAGCTGGAAGAGTAGTATGAAATTCAGTCTTCTGGATATGACAAGGCTACCACACTCATCACATTACAACTGTGTGTTCACTTGCACAAGATGACAGCCAAAACTTAGCATAAACTGAAGGTTCTTCAGCGCTCACCCGTTACTGAAGAGCTATTGGTAGTTGATAGGTCATGGAGGAGAGGGAGAATCATTTTATTTTAAATATGTGACCACTGATAGATTTTCCATGCTTTGGGGGGGGGGCATATCTCTTTGCATTTGGACATCACTAATTAAGTTCAATGTATCATAAGGGAAAAAACACTAGGAAAAGTAGAGTGGGAGAAAATATTTGCCAGCTATACATCACCATTTAAAATATATAAAGAACTAAAAAAGTATAACTACTAAGAAAGCAAATGCTATAATAAAGTATTGATATCAGCTGTGATGCACAAATTAGACCTGGTTAGAAAGAAAGGACACACAATTTGTTATGCAGAGATAGAGATGTGTGCTGGGAAAAATTGGAAGAGGATGATGAGCAGGATCAAAACAAACATTCTCAAAGAATTACTACTTTTTAAAAAAAGGAAGGCAGCCTCATTCATTAAAGAAACTTTAGTAAATCTCAAAGCACACATTGCACCTCATACAATAATAGTGGGAGACTTCAACACACCACTTTCACCAATGGACAGATCATGGAAACAGAAACTAAACAGGGACACAGTGAAACTAACAGAAGTTATGGATCAAATGGATCTGGCAGATATCTACAGAACATTTTACCCTAAAACAAAAGGATACACCTTCTTCTCAGCACCTCATGGTACCTTCTCCAAAATTGACCACGTAATTGGGCACAAAACAGGACTCAACAGATACAAAAACATTGAAATTGTCCCATGCATCCTATCAGATCACCATGGACTAAGGCTGATCTTCAATAACAAAATAAATAATAGAAAGCCAACCTTCACGTGGAAACTGAACAACACTCTTCTCAATGATACCTTGGTCAAGGAAGGAATAAAGAAAGAAATTAAGGATTTTTAGAGTTCAATGAAAATGAAGCCACAACATACCCAAACTTATGGGACGCAATGAAAGCATTTCTAAGAGGAAAACTCATAGCTCTGAGTGCCTCCAAAAGGAAACTGGAAAGAGCACACATTAGCAGCTTGACAACACACCTAAAAGCACTAGAACAAAAGGAAGCAAATTCACCCAAGAGGAGTAGACGGCAGGAAATAATCAAACTCAGGGGTGAAATCAACCAAGTGGAAACAAGAAAAACTATTCAAAGAATCAACCAATCAAGGAGCTGGTTCTTTGAGAAAATCAACAAGATAGATAAACCCTTAGCCAGACTCACTAGAGGTCACAGGGAAAGCATCCTAATTAACAAAATCAGAAATGAAAAAGGAGACATAACAACAGATCCTGAAGACATCCAAAACACCATCAGATCCTTCTACCAAAGGCTATACTCAACAAAACTGGAGAACCTGGATGAAATGGAGAAGTTCCTAGACAGATACCAGGTACCAAAGTTGAATCAAGATCAGGTTAATGATCTAAACAGCCCTATATCCCCCAAAGAAATAGAAGCAGTCATTAATAGTCTCCCAACCAAAAAAAGCCCAGGACCAGATGGGTTTAGTGCAGAGTTCTATCAGACCTTCAAAGAAGATCTAATCCCAGTTCTTCACAAACTATTCCACAAAATAGAAACAGAAGGTACTCTACCCAACTCATTCTATGAAGCCACAATTACTCTGATACCTAAACCACAAAAAGACCCAACAAAGATAGAAAACTTCAGACCAATATCCCTTATGAATATTGATGCAAAAATCCTCAATAAAATTCTTGCTAACCGAATCCAAGAACACATCAAAACAATCATCCATCCTGACCAAGTAGGTTTCATCCCAGGGATGCAGGGATGGTTCAATATACGGAAATCCATCAACGTAATCCAGTATATAAACAAACTCAAAGACAAAAACCACATGGTCATCTCGTTAGATGCGGAAAAAGCATTTGACAAGATCCAACACCCATTCATGATAAAAGTCTTGGAAAGATCAGGAATTCAAGGCCCATACCTAAACATGATAAAAGCAATCTACAGCAAACCAGTAGCCAACATCAAAGTAAATGGTGAGAAGCTTGAAGCAATCCCTCTAAAATCAGGGACTAGACAAGGCTGTCCACTTTCTCCATACCTATTCAACATTGTACTTGAAGTCCTAGCCAGAGCAATTCGACAACAAAAGGAGATCAAAGGGATACAAATTGGAAAAGATGAAGTCAAAATATCACTTTTTGCAGATGATATGATAGTATATATAAGTGACCCTAAAAATTCCACCAGAGAACTCCTAAACCTGATAAACAGCTTCGGTGAAGTAGCTGGATATAAAATTAACTCAAACAAATCAATGGCCTTTCTCTACACAAAGAATAAACAGGCTGAGAAAGAAATTAGGGAAACAACACCCTTCTCAATAGTCACAAATAATATAAAATATCTTGGCGTGACTCTAACTAAGGAAGTGAAAGATCTGTATAATAAAAACTTCAAGTCTCTGAAGAAAGAAATTATAGAAGATCTCAGAAGATGGAAAGATCTCCCATGCTCATGGATTGGCAGGATCAACATTGTAAAAATGGCTATCTTGCCAAAAGCAATCTACAGATTCAATGCAATCCCCATCAAAATTCCAAATGAATTCTTCAACGAATTAGAAAGTGCAATCTGCAAATTCATCTGGAATAACAAAAAACCTAGGATAGCAAAAACTCTTCTCAAGGATAAAAGAACCTCTGGTGGAATCACCATGCCGGACCTAAAGCTCTACTACAGAGCAATTGTGATAAAAACTGCATGGTACTGGTATAGTGACAGACAAATAGACCAATGGAATAGAATTGAAGACCCAGAAATGAACCCACACACCTACGGTCACTTGATCTTCGACAAGGGAGCTAAAAACATCCAGTGGAAGAAAGACAGCATTTTCAACAAATGGTGCTGGCACAACTGGTTGTTAACATGTAGAAGAATGCGAATCGATCCATTCCTATCTCCTTGTACTAAGGTCAAGTCTAAGTGGATCAAGGAACTTCACATAAAACCAGAGACACTGAAACTTATAGAGGAGAAAGTGGGGAAAAGCCTTGAAGATATGGGCACAGGGGAAAAATTCCTGAATAGAACAGTAATGGCTTGTGCTGTAAGATCGAGAATTGACAAGTGGGACCTCATGAAACTACAAAGCTTCTGCAAGGCTAAAGACACCATCAATAAGACAAAAAAACCACCAACAGATTGGGAAAGGATCTTCACCTATCCTAAATCAGATAAGGGACTAATATCCAACATATATAAAGAACTCAAGAAGGTGGACTCCAGAAAGTCAAATAACCCCATTAAAAAATGGGGCTCAGAACTGAACAAAGAATTCTTGCCTGAGGAATACCGAATGGCAGAGAAACACCTGAAAAAATGTTCAACATCCTTAATCATCAGGGAAATGCAAATCAAAACAACCCTGAGATTCCACCTCACACCAGTCAGAATGGCTAAGATCAAAAATTCAGGTGACAGCAGTTGCTGGCGAGGATGTGGAGAAAGAGGAACACTCCTCCATTGTTGGTGGGATTGCAAGCTTGTACAACCACTCTGGAAATCAGTCTGGCGGTTCCTCAGAAAATTGGACATAGTACTACTGGAGGATCCAGCAATACCTCTCCTGGGCATATATCCAGAAGATGTCCCAACCGGTAAATAGGACACATGTTCCACTATGTTCATAGCAGCCCTATTTATAATAGCCAGAAGCTGGAAAGAACCCAGATGTCCCTCAACAGAGGAATGGATACAGAAATTATGGTACATTTACACAATGGAGTACTACTCAGCTATTAAAAAGAATGAATTTATGAAATTCCTAGCCAAATGGATGGACCTGGAGGGCATCATCTTGAGTGAAGTAACACAATCACAAAAGAACTCACACAATATGTATTCACTGATAAGTGGATATTAGCCCAAAACTTAGGATACCCAAGATTTAAGATACAATTTGCTAAACGCATGAAACTCAAGAAGAATGAAGACCAAAGTGTGGACACTGTGCACCTTCTCAGAATTGGGAACAAAACACCCAGGGAAGGAGTTACAGAGACAAAGTTCGTAGCGGTGATGAAAGGATGGACCATTTAGAGACTGCCGTATCCAGGGATCCATCCCATAATCAACTTCTAAACGCTGACACCATTGCATACACTAGCAAGATTTTGCTGAAAGGACCCAAATATAGCTGTCTCTTGTGAGACGATGCTGGGGCCTAGCAAACACAGGAGTGGATGTTCACAGTCAGCTATTGGATGTATCACAGGGCTCCCAATGGAGAAGCTAGAGTAAGTACCCAAGGAGCTAAAGGGATCTGCAACCCTATTGTTGGAACAACATGATGTACTAACTAGAACCCCGGAGCTCTTGTCTCTAGCTGCATATGTATCGAAAGATGGCCTAGTCAGCCATCAATGGAAAGAGAGGCCCATTGGACTTGCAAACTTTATATGCCCCAATATAGGGGAATGCCAGGGCCAAAAGAATGGGAATGGGTGGATAGGGAAGTGGGGGGGCGCTATGGGGGACTTTTGGGATAGCATTGGAAACGTAATTGAGGAAAATATGTAATAAAAATATTAAAAAAAAAAAAAGAACCAGGGGAATGCCACGACCAAGAAGTGGGAGTGGGTGGGTAGGGGAGTGGGAGGGGGGTCTGGGGGACTTTGGGGATAGCATTTGAAATGTAAATGAAGAAAATACCTAATTAAAAAAAATAAATTGGAAAAAAAAAAAAGGAACCATACGTATAAAAATGATGATGGAATTGAACATGTGGCCAATAAACACTTTAAAACATGTTTAACATTGCTAGCCATTAAAGAAATGCAAACCAAGACTACTTTGTGATTCCGTCTTACAATTATTATGATTTTATAAAATAAATGATAATTAATGCTGGTGAGAATTTGGCCAAAACGAACCCTCATATATAGTTGATTGGAGCATAAATTTATTCACTCACTATGGAAACCAGTGTGGAGGTGCCACAAATGGTGAAAAATATATGTGCCACTTGATCCAGCTCTAGTACTCTTGGGCATATACCCAAAGGAGTTTATACTTTATGTTGAATATACAACATAGCTATAGTCACTTTGTTCCATTTACAATATCTAAGAAATTGAGTCAGTCTGTATGGTCATCAACAAATAAGTGGATAACAAAAATGTGGTAAATTCATATAGTAGAATTATATCAGGCACTAAAGAGAAATCAAAATATGAAAATTTCATATACATTATGGAACTGGAAACAATTATACTGAGTGAAGTAATATAGGTCCAGAAAAAAGTGCTGCATGTTTGTGTCCAAATAAGAAGCACTGCTTCAAATCATAGAACTCTGATTTGATTTATGTTGAGCCTAGGATGTTAGATATGATCAGGAAGATAGCAAGAGAGTTAGAAGATGCTATGAGAGTGGAGGGGCTGAAAGTGTGATGAACTGAAAATAGAAGGAGAACTATTTGGTTGTAACATTTAACAGGGAAAGGGTTAAAGGGATTGAATAGAGGGGGATGTGTTAGCAAGAATCAAGGATGTGAGAATAAAATATTGACACATTACTATAAAATTCACTTAAAAATACATATTTAAAATATGTATTTAAATTTAAAAGAATTTGTATAGAAGATATCTACATCAGCAGATAATATCAATTCTTGAAGTCATGGCTAAGCAAATGAAATCCCACTGCAGATATACAATAACTTCCTATAAGTGAGGTCCTGGAGTGTGTAAGAAAAACACAGGCTCTTGGCATTGTTCTTGGCTACCCAGAAGAACTAAAAGGTAAGACTGTGTTGATGAAGACATTAAATATCTTGGTTATGGACAAAGAAAAATAGACCTGGAATTGGACTGGAAGATTCTTCCTTGTTAGTCAGTATATACTGCTAGAGGGTACCACAAAGGCTGTTAAGGAAGGGAATTCATCAGTGATTTCACCCAAATATAAATGATTTATGCTATAATTGAAGCCTGTCAGGCACAATGTGTCTATTGGTACTTAATGTTGTGACTGTTACAGTGGGAACCAACTATTATTTGTTTAGATTTCAGGCCCACTTCACACAAAGAAAATCATGTCTGCTACTGTAAACCTGAAGGGATAATTGTAAATCACATTTGAGTGTGAGAACAGGAAATATAGATTCCATTTTTAGAATTTCAAAGAATAAAGAATTTTAAGAATATGAAATCCAATTGAGAACAGGAGAGCTATGGGTAACCTTAGCCTATCAGACCCTTAAGATTCTCTTCCACTTAGTCCTTATGCTCTACTTAGGCCTCAGCTAAGTAGAAGGGGGCTCCCCACTTCTTATTATATATTAATATTTATATATATAAATTATTAGAATGAAGCAGAATTGGGTGAGCTTTTTTCATTATATTTCTAGTGATTTTGCTTCATGTAAGGATACTGAAATGCCAAACTCAGGAGCATCTAACCCAATAAAAGTAAAAGAAATTAATTTTGGAATTACATATTTTATGTCACCAGGACATATATTGACCACAGAGCTAAAATTAACATATTATAAGCAGTATATAAAAATTCTTAACCAAAAACCAACCAACCAACCAACAACAAAACAGAATAAAAAACCTTGTCATTTGCCTGAATTTCTCATTAAATATTAGAAAAAGCAGTGTTTTCACTTGTAACTGCTATTAGAGATTAAGAACCTGTCAAAGTGACCTATTATAGAAAAACTGTAAGCACAATATTTAAACTAAGATCAATGGGCTTTTAAAACATGTGAGTAAGCCTTGTTGAAGTAAGCCTATTTAAAATTGTAACTGTATATAAAAGAGAATAAGGTAAAGCCACCATCAAGAAACATTAAAATAACACAAAAATGGTATTTTGTTGTGATTTGGCTAAGAATACAATGAAGTAAGTACTGCAGTGACCCTCTTATATGCATATTTTATTTATTGTAACACTAAGCCTGTGAGAAAAGAGGCTACTATATCCCTGTTTCTCAGTGTTTGACTGACAGGCTGGGCAGCTTACTCAACATTACTCATATGGTCCTGTTCTCAGTGACAATGAATTAGTCCTCCCTGTATAGTGGAGGACATGTGTGCCCTGCAATAATGTTGATTGTCATCATTTGTTGACATCCAGATAATGGGACTTCGTTTTAATTAGGTAAGCAAAGTTCATAGCAGAAAATGCATTTACAGAAATCTTTCTTACCACTTACATCAACTTATAATGTATCTCAAAGGGAATCACAGAAGATAACTTTTTAAAAATAATTAATCTCCAGAGTGTCATACCTGAGATGCATCTAGTGCTCATTATGAGTTTGACTTTTTCCCCACTAGTTTTGATTCTCATGTGTGAGAGAGTCATGAGGCAGGGAAGATTAATCAGTTTGGGGGTTGGCATTAAGTAAGGCAAATGCTTGTTAAAGTGTTTATGCCTTAGTTCCTTTCTGGATTGTGTCTCCAAGGGAAAAAAATTTGAATGTAACATGCTTATCCTAACACACAGCTTCCTCCCCACACATTTTAATTAGTGGAATTTTAATTGGAAATTAGTAGAATTATAATGGGAAATGCTCATTCAATTTTGCTTCAATCTATTATATATAATCACGAATGTAGCTTTATAAATAACGTATTTGATGATTCATTAAATTTAAATGCCTTATTATATACATCATTAAAACAGAGAAGTAGCATTTTGATTATCCTGTAAAGCAGTTGTTTTATATGTGATAAATCAATGGGATAGTGACATGTCAAATAATGTATATAACACAGAAAACATGAGAGAAAAATGAGGAACGTCTGTGTCTCTCAGGAGGCTGGGTATTCAAACAAGTTCATTGATTCCTATTTTTTCTGCATTTCTATAATGAGGCTGGATGTTTCTAAGCTACTACATTAAAAAGGATTACTAATATTTTCCCTTAAACGAACTAATGATAAAAATTTCCCTTGCCACTTACTATACCACTGAATAGTTTTTATCTGCAATTAAAAATATTTAGTGATTACTCAGAATTTTTAGCACACCTCCAACTATTTGAGTAGTCTCTGTGTTAGGCTCCTCTCACCTCTAAGAAGCATCAGCAGCATTTGTCAATCATGTTTCAGTAGACAGAATTGACTTTAGCAAGCACATGTTAGAAAGAAAAATTTAGACTAGGCAGTTTAAATATGCAACAGGACCAGGGTAAGCAATTTGAGACTTGAGAAGGCCCAACTTGAAAACCATGGCAGTATACATGGTTTGAATTAAGTAGCAAGTTGCTGATTATTTATAGTAGTGCATGCTTTTAAAGTATATTATATCACTACCCACTTCTGAAAATACAAGGTTAGGTCTAGTTCATATTCTTAGATGTATTTTATGTACACAAACAACACACACATAAGTTTTCAAAAATACAATCAATGCAAATAAAAATCATATTCCTAAAACCTAATACAAGAGAAAGTACTTTTCTATTTTTCACAGATTCTTATTAAAATATAAGTAAAGGCTCACTAAATTAATGTACTAGATCATTAAGATGAGTAGGAATAGTCTGAGGATTTAGACCCCTAAGTGGAACACACAACTCCTTCACTGGTACATAAGATTATGCAGTCATTTCAAGGTGTAGTGATTCCCCTCATCTTTAGAAAGTGCTTTTAGAATTAGCCATAATGGAGTTTCTGTCTAGTCGAAATTTCTGTTCATGAGTCAAGGATTTAAAAAATGACAATTACAGTGCAATAAGAGAAAGATTTTTAATAACACCTTAAAATCATTCAGAACCCATAATAAACAAAAATCTGTCTTGTGATAGACTGATAAACAGTATGTTCTTTCTGAAGTGGTTAGAGACATTTTAATATTATCTGAAGCAATTGTTTTGTGTGTAATAAATCATCAGGACACTGAAAGATCAAACTATATCTATATCTATCTATAATCTATCTATCTATCTATCTATCTATCTATCTATCTATCTACCTGTTATTTCAGGGATGGTTTGGTTTTAAATTCAGGATTTAAATATAGTACTGTAGATGACTGTAGATTCTATGGCAGATACTGTTTGTTATGGAATAAGATTTTATATTGTCTTGTTGCTTGTCTTATCATTGCATCTGTTGAAATTTCCAATGGACAAGGACTGCATGCCTCTATGCATCTAAGGCTACCAATTTCTTCTTCAGTATTTTCACACCCCGCCCCCCACAGTGGCTCAGTGGCAGAGGGTGAGCACAGCTGAGAATTTTTAGCTATTTGTAATATGGGGCTGGATATCTCTTTGTAAATGATATCCTTGTGTACTTGCCTCACAGCCTATGCTAATTGTACTATTTTAAAGCAACAACTAAGCTCTTGGAACTCAATGGCAATCAGAGCTAAACAGAAACATTTAGACCAGACCCACACAGATGCACTGTCATTGTCTTATTTTTTTAATTCTTGACTCTTAAAAAGGAATTTTAAGTAGATAGGAACTCCATTATGGCTAACAAGTAAACTTATGTACCAGTGAAGGAGTTCTGTGTTCCAGTTAGGGGCCTCAGAACTCAGAATATCCCTACTCATTTTAACGAACTAAGGCATTCATTTAGCCAACCTTAACTTATGATTTAATAAGTGTGTGTGAAGAAAACTACAGAGAATAAATACTATGAATCGAGCAAATTTTCACTGAAACTGTGAAACAAATTGCATACAAGTGATCATAAGACCAATTTATTTAAAATATGAAGTGGATCCAGAGGAGAGAAGTTAATTTGACCTAGAAATGTCAGAAGCTTGAAGAACAAAATGACACATAATCATGTTTATTAGCTGAGAGGATTTGAAGTTTTGGAAAAATTAGACATAGTGAAGATTTGAGCATTAGGGAAAAATGTAGGAGGGGCAAAGGCAGAGGAATAACAAAATGAGAAAAAAATTAAAAAAACAATACTTTGACTTTTCTTCTCCTTTAGATTAAAAACAGAAAACAAACAAAAACTAAAACAAAACAAAGAAAACATAACAAAAACCAAAACCAAAACCAAAACCAAAAAGCATAAAACAGAGCCAGCAAGATGGTTCAGTGTATAAGGGTCCCTGCCACTTAGCCTGACAGCTTGAGTTCAATCCCCAGGATCCCATACAGTGGAAGGAAAGAACGAATTCCTGTAAGTAATCCTCTGAAGTTTATATAGTTTTCATTGGCATACATATCCATGCATAAAAGTAAATAAAATATAAGAAAAAGTAAAAGATCTGTAAAGCAGACTATTAATATGTGTGGCTCATTGTTATTATTATTATTATTATTAAACATTAAATACCACTTATGATCATTCTCAGTCAATGATAGACCGCACATGGGATACTGGCCTTATAAGATAATAATGAGGCACTGGAGAGATGACGACTTAGGGATTAGAAGCACTTGCTGTTCTTGCAGAGGACCCAGGTTCTATTCCCAGCACCAACATGGTGGCTCACAAACATCTATAATTCTACTTGTAGGTGATCTGACATCTTCATATGGCCTCTGCAGGCACCAGGCATATACATGGTACACACACATACTTGAGTATAAACACTCATATACATAAATTATAAATAAATCCTAAAACTAAAACCTAATTTATAAGCTATATTAAAAGATAATAAAACTGGAAAAATTCATAGCACTTAGTAACATTTATATGCAACATCATTTTTTGTTACATTTGTGGTAGGACAGGTGTCCAGAAGCATACTGTACTGCCCCTTCATGTAAATGTACAGCAGAAACAATATTACTTGGTTAAAAAAAATCCTTGGTAGTGATAATGAACAGTTGTGTGCTGGTTTATATATCTACAGCACTGCCCAGTTCATGGATATATGAGAGTGCACTTCTACTTCTGAAATCTCTGGCTTTCTATAAAACAGAATGCCCTATTCTGCTGATGATAACCAGGTTCACCTTGTGTTTATGGGTTCTTTGAATTACATCTAGGTTTGTACAAATTCACCCTGTGATTTTCCATGCTAACATAATTGTCTCATTATGTTTTTTGGGCTATGTTCTCTTTGTTGAGTGACACATGACTATGAGTTTCTTTTGCTTTATGATATTGTTACGGGATAGTATTTCTAGCATTTACCTTAATGACAGCACATAAGAGATTTGTAAGTTTTTGGCATTAGCTGTGCTAGAAACATTTGTAAAGGTCCAAAGAAAGGCTACAGTAGATTTAAAATCGATGTTAATCTGTTTCTGTGTGCCTCCCTTTGTCTCTGCATTTGGTTTCCATGGATACCTTTCTGAGAAGAGCCTGTGAATCAGCAGCAGAGGAAAGCTGGTTCACAGAGTCCTGGGAAAGCAGTGTGAGGGGGTTGATGAGGTCAGAGAAATTGTAGCCAGTGAAAATTGCAATGGCCAGATGATTGTTAAAGTTCATTAAAGCTAATGAAGAACATTATGTGCCAGGCATAATTCTCCTCTTGTATAGCACCCAATCAGGTTCATGGTTCACAGAGGTGTGTGTGAGTGAAGCTGATAGACCTGATATAACTCCCAGGGAGCCATATTTAATGTGTAGCATCCATATCCATCTCTGTGGCTTATGAGGCTAATCTATCTCTGCTGCAGTCTTCACATCTCCCATGGAACATTGTCATCATTGCTTCATTTTGAATTGACAGCTTTTCTTCAAATTAAAAAATATTTACTTCAAAATTTAATTGTCCAGTAAAATCCATTTTTTAAATTTAAAAATAATTTTAAAAATTAAAACATAAGGCTCACAAATACCTTATTAAATCATTCAACCTTGCATTACCTTTATTATCAAGTATAATTTGATTTGTTCAAATTAGTCCTTTTTGTTAGAATCCTGTTTGTTCTATAGTTGTTTCATTTTTTTCATTAGTCCATTTTGTTTTACTGTGGGAGAGATGTTATGAACAAGGCTTACTTATTTGCAGGTTTGTTTGAGAAAAATAACACGTAAGAAAATCCATATTTTTCTCTTTGAAAATTCGGTAGTTACCTTGTTGGTTTATCTTAGGGCTACTATTGCTGCTATGAAACACCGTGGTTAAAAGCAACTTGTGAAGGAGTGGGATTATTTGGTTTACAGACCCTGAACCGCGATTTTATGAGAAAAGTCAAGGCAGGAAATCAAACTAGGCATGAAGCTTGAGGCAGGGGGCTGATGCAGAGATGATGGAGGAGGGCTGCTTCAGCACTGCTCCGGATGGCTTCCTCAGCTTGCTTTCTCACAGCATCTAGAACAATCAGCCTCTTGGTTATACCGCCTGCAATAGCTCAGGAATACAGTGCTTGCTGAGCATGCTGAGGGTTCTGAGACTGCTACTTACACCAAAACAGAGGAACAAGCTCTGGTGGCTAGTGTTATGTGAACTTGATACACTAGAGTCATCTCATATAAGGAAACCTCAGCTGGGAAAATGCTTACATAAGATTGGGCTACAGTCAAGACTGTAGGATGCTTTCTTTGTTTTGTTTTTGTTTTTTGTCTTTTGTTTGTTTGTTTGTTTGTTTGTTTTTTCGAGTCAGGGTTTCTCTGTGTAGCCCTGGCTGTCCTAGAACTCACTCTGTAGACCAGACTGGCCTACAATTCAGAAATCCACCTGCCTCTGCCTCCCAAGTGCTGGGAATGAAGCCACTGCCTGGCTTGTAGGATACTTTCTTAGTGTTGATATGGGAGAGCCCAGCCCATTGTGATTCAGGATTTGTAAACCAACATTAACTTCCTCTATAAGGACCTCCATCACCTTTATATAATTGTTTTTAAAGCGTTTTCCCTCAGCTATGTTGGAATGGTCAGGGCCTGCTGAGGTAGGATAGCTGATCTCTGGGGAAAATGGATTTTCCTGGCTGTTATGTATTGTATTGTTACACCAGCACCTAGGCATTTGAGTTTGGGATGTCTATAGGTCTAGGCACTGCTTCCTAAGTTTGTCTTTGTTGGGTGGGTGTTTGATTACTACTTCCTCTCCAAATTTTAATATACTGTTATGTGTGAGTTGCCTGTTTTGTTGAACTGGTTGGCTGGTGTTTTCACAGGGAATCCTGCTGTGTTGGAGTCTGGGGTACGGTGACACGATAGGGAGGGGTGTTAGGAGGGAATGGTCCTGATCTCTGGGATCCACTGGAGACATGGGCCGTGGGGGAATGGAGGCCTCACTTAGTGTTCTTTTGAAGCTCTAGAGACTTGTCTGAGGAACTGGTTCTGGGGGTTAGCAGGGAGAGTAGAGAAGGTCTTTGTAAAACCTACCCTGTCTTCTGGTAGGTATGGCCTGTGGTTGAGTAAGGGTTGGCTGCCTGAGTTGGGCTCTGGGACACTTTGAAAAGTTGGGCAAGGGAGGCCAGGAGGGATAGTTTGTAGATCCATTGGAGATGTGGACAGGGAGGAAAAGAGGCTGCAATTGGTGCTCTGTTTCAGTGCTAGGGAAAGCCTGACAAATTGGGGCCAGGTAGTACGTGACAGAGAGTAGAGAAGGTCTGTGGGAAGACTACCTGGTATTCTCAATTTTTTTTCCATATGGAGCTGGCACTTGGGGTAGGAGTGCTAGCATGGAAAAAAATCAACACTAATTCAAGTAATTCACACAATGAGGAAAATTCATTCATTTGCTCATTTATTAATTAGTTTATTCAGTCACTTTCTCACTCATTCATTCATTCACAGATATCTGAGAACATTTTCATGTCCCAGGTTGATCCTAGTCCTCATTACACATGGGACATTAGTTTCAAGACTAAGAATACCTTTTCAGAAACAAACACCTTTAAATGTTAAATGACTCGGAATCCAAAGAAATGTAACCTATGAAGAAGAAGGGAAATATTTTTTAGAAAGATATCTGATGAGAACACGTTTGATTTGGACAGTACAAAACACAAAAGTAGAAACATTTTCATGGAAAATGGGGACGCAAGCATTAACGCAAAGAGCTGGTTGTGAATGGAATGGCCTGTGTTACAAGGGTGGCTTCACTTCTGAATGCTACATAAGGGACTCTAAATGTGGGCAATAGCAGTGTCAAACTGGTGCTTTGAAAGAACCTAAAGGAGTTTCCAAAACTATCGGAACACCCAGTATATCGTCCAAAGGAGCAACAATGGTCTTTTATTTTTCTGATAAGATTTGACATACTTGTGAAAATGTCTTCCCATACTACAAATGTCTGATAGTTGTAAAATGTCTGTACATGGTAGATAGAATAAACAATTGCATTTGAGGACCTGGGGGAAAACAGCTTATATTTTAGTCATTGATTTGGTAGCAGTGTAAAACAACATGACCTCTTAGGTTAACTGAGACAGTTATTACATATGCTTTATGAATATATTGACTAGTGCTTAAACTAGGAATCATAAAATGTTAGCAAGATTAATATTAACAGACAATAAATAGACATTCGTAATAGTCCATGTTGATTTACATTGATTTAGGAAAGTGTTTTCATCTCATCACATGTTGGTATTTCTAAATGTTGTCAAATATATTATGATAATTACATGTTTGTAAGAATGATACTACAAATGAAAGTCCAAAATTTTAGTTTTATAATATAACTCTTAGGTCTAAATTTTTTATTCATGTTATATTTGGATGTATTTATAATTTAACATTTTATCTTTAATTGGTCCTAAATTCTTATGACTTTATTTCTCAGTTTTAAATCTTTAATCTATGTCAAATTGCATTCTGTTTGTGACAGGGTAAGAAATTATTTCCACTTTGATTTTGAAAAATACAAATATCTGGTTGTCCCAAGGTAGTCAGTTATTACTAGATCACTGTCTCCTCTGCTGCTCTGCAAAGCCCTTTCTGCTTGGATTTAGCATATTGGTTCTAGCAATGGAAGGTGGCAGGAATGGTTGAATGATGTTTAGATTGTAAACAGCTGTGCCTTCCATCCATCTAGACGGTATTCTCCACGTTGTAGTATTTTGGTTTGATTGCTTTGGAGAAGGCAGTTTACACTTTACGAAGCCATACTGTCACAGGTCTCAGTTGGATAGTAGCCCAGAGTTCTTCCCTAGTGGGCACTTCAGGGATGATTGAAGTCCCAGTTCCCAACTGGCAGCTCTACAGCAACCTCATAAGATTTCCTGGCAGAACTCCTGATATGCAATTAGGTAATGCCTTGATTTCCAACCCATAAAACTGGAAGATAACAGATGCCTTTCACCCACTAAGATTTTAATTAACTAATTGCACAGTTGGAATAGAAAGTATTTCATGTGAATATTCATACTTTATGTTTATTAGTTTTTATAAATATTTGTTGCCTTTTTAATAACTTATTTTTATTGAGTGCTTCATATTTAGCTACTCCATATATATAATTCTGTTTATTTTCCTGCACATTATTTGGGTAAGTTTCCTTTTTTCAGAAATCATCATCAGAAAGCAGTATTTTTCAGTTTTTTTCAAATAGCTAAATATTGGCAGTCAATCTTTGGTTTTCTTTTTTTCAGTATCTTATGTTTATTTATTTTCAGTTGTTTGAGAATATGAAGTTTGTGTGTTTTGGAAAAGAAAAATCAGGTTATAAATATATGAAATTCATGCAAAAGCGGGTTAGGTTTACAGCAATTTTTCTTATTTATTGTTGATCTTAATATATTTTGACTAGTATGTATACATATTTAATTCTGGAAAAGTCACGTGTAGATATATTTATGCTTTTGGAAGTCAGTTTTTCAGTTGAAAAGCATATTTATTAGGAAGTCAGTAATTGGACCTATAGCTCCAAATCAAACTAATAGAAAATTAGAAGTATTTTAGTCAATTGCAATTATCATGAAGGCCTGCCACAAACACTTAGCATAGACAACCATCCAAAATGAAGTGAAGTCTTGCATCAGGACTGGTTTTGGGAGATAGCACAGTCATGTTATCACTGTGTTCTCATGTGGAGAAACACGGGGGGTGAGAAACAGGAGAGAAAGCAATCTGGTGATCCTTCCTTGTATATGAGAACATTGCTTCTTTTGGATCAATCACCCTTATAACCTTACTTAACCTTAATCAAGTTCCCTCTCAACAATATAATCTAATAGTTTTGGGTATTTTATGCTTATATTTTTGAAAGACCCAATTGAGTCCAGAGCAAGAAGTATGAAAATTTTATTTGGAAGTGGGCATTTAAAAAAAAGATCGAGGTATACTGCTGACACTTGACAACTTAATAGCATGTATTTATGCTGAGGGATGATATCTATGTGGATCCCAGACTGAATTATAGTCATTATATTTTTCTCTTTCCCCAGGTCAGTCATGGAAATGGCATGACTGTATATGGCTCTACATTTTTAACTTTCATTTTATTATTTAAAATAATTTCAAAGTGATGTCACTAGATGAGGCATTATCCGAACAACCTTAGTTGGATTTGTTACTAGTATCTGATTATTCTTTTTGTTCAGAAACCTGTTGGAATACCATACATTCACTGACTCCTAAGGGCTCCAAAGTCCATTTAAATTTCCATATATGAGAAAATAATGAGGTTGCCTGGAAGACAGCTTTGTGGAAGACAGAGGCACATTCAGTTTTTTTGTAATTGTCCCTGTTTCTTGGCTAAGAAGAGCTTTAGTGAGCATGAGAGAAGATCCCTCAGTGGTTTCTCCAGAAATCTCCAATTCCAATATGAATTAACAGCCATATTAAGACCAATGGACAGAAGCTTAAAGAGCACACTTTCTTCTTGTAAGTCATGTAAGTGTCATGTTCACATCTGCTCATAGTTCATGATATCAATAGAAGAGAATTTGAAATGCTTGTTTACAAATGATCTCAGAATCCAGGATTTATAAAATCATTCATTGATAAAAAAATAAAATATAACAATTTCTTTCTTTTTTTGATCTTGCTTGAGAATCAGCTCACAAATACCTTTCTTAATATTTCCTTTTACAAAGAATTTGTACTTGATTCAAAATGCCTAATAAAATAGAAATTCTCAGTAAGCCTGTATTTAAATAGGTTTATTTGCATTTCTATTAAATGGATGACAGACATTTGGAATGGGTATTATAAATACATGTATAGCTCTTATTTATAACCTACTTATTTTCTTTCTTTCTTTCCTTCCTTCTTTCTCTCCCTCCCCCTCCCTCCCTTTTTCTTTCTTTCTTTCTTTCTTTCTTTCTTTCTTTCTTTCTTTCTTTCTTTCTTTCTTTCTTTCTTTCTTTCTTTTTTTGTTTCTTTCTCTCTTCCTTTCTCTCTTTCTTTCTTCTGTAGAACAATAGCAAGTGTTCTCCAGTTACCAGAGCCAAGTAAGTAAATATTTAGTGGATTGTAGCAAAAGCATAGTATCAACTACTTTACAAGGTTGCTTAGGCAGATAGCTATCTGATCTTTCACATAAGTATGTGAAAAGAAAATCAATTTATCCAGTTCTTTCTAGGTACTGAACAATTTTATCTTGAGAGCTTTAATTTCTCAGCATTTAATAATGCCAAGTATTATACTTTCCACCATGGGTATAGTTATATGTGACACAATGTACTCTAGACTTCACAATTATTTGTATAAGCATGTGTGCTAGTGTGCACAGTCAGAAAGACACATTAATCTTCCATTGCTTGCTAAGAGGGCAAGAACACAACTAATGTTTGTGCCTGGTCCAATAGGTGCAGCAATATGAAAATGACATCACAGATATCATAAAGTGAAAAGACTGATATCTACAAAAATATTTTAGATCCTAATTTCTCCCATTAACCTGGATTTAGCTGAGTGGCTTATCCTAGCCAATACATTAGTATTTACTTTATTCCAGACCTAAAGCATAGACATTCTGTGAGAATTAAGTGAACTGAGATTAAATAAACATGTTTTAAGCTGTTAAGTAGTGATCAGTTAATCTTACTTCATGAACAAAGGGGTAAAATGTAAGGCTACTATTAATAGTGGATTGCAAATACAATGGTGTTCCTGACTCCAGTGATGTGAAGAATTCTAAATTATTTTGAGAGTTGATATCTCTCTGCCATGGTGAAGGAGCAGCATATATTTATGTGGAGATTGTCCTTACTTTCTCAAACATGATCTTTACTCTGTTAACTTAACAAGAAACGTCTGCATTTGGAATCAATACAGCAAAACTATTTTATGGACAAAACATTCAGTTGGCGATGGCAAGAATTTTTGTAATAACATTTTTTAAATTGGATCATGAGCAATCTTTCTGTGGCATAAAGCCAACACACTAACACTTGCATTTCATTTTTTGATCATGTGCATTCTTTAGCCAAGACTTTCTCCACCACCAATGCTTCTTCTTCCTCTTCTGGAGCTGCCTTTCATGGAGATAAAAAACTGCTCAGTGGTGACTGAGTTCATCCTCCTGGGAATCCCACACACAGAGGGCTTTGAGACTCTGCTTTTTGTGTTATTCCTGCCCTTCTATGCCTGTACTCTAGTGGGAAATGTCTCTATCCTTGTGGCTGTTATTTCCTCAACTCGCCTTCATACACCCATGTATTTTTTCCTGGGGAACTTGTCTGTATTTGATATGGGTTTCTCTTCTGTGACCTGTCCAAAAATGCTCCTTTACCTTATGGGACTTAGCAGACTTATCTCCTACCAAGACTGTGTCTCCCAGCTCTTCTTCTTTCATTTTCTTGGGAGCATTGAGTGCTTTCTGTATACAGTGATGGCCTATGACCGCTTTGCTGCCATTTGTCACCCTCTTCGGTACTCGGTCATCATGAACTCTAGGATCTGTGTGGCTCTAGCTGTGGGCACATGGCTATTAGGATGCTTCCACTCCAGCGTCTTAACTTCCCTTACCTTCACTTTGCCTTACTGTGGTCCCAATGAAGTAGATCACTTCTTCTGTGACATACCAGCCATCTTGCCATTGGCGTCTGCTGATACCTCCTTAGCACAGAGAGTGAGCTTCACTAATGTTGGTCTAGTGTCCCTTGTCTGCTTTCTCCTGATCCTTCTGTCCTATACACGAATCACAATCTCCATCTTGAGTATTCAGTCAACTGAGGGGCGTCAGCGTGCCTTCTCCACCTGCAGTGCCCATCTCATTGCTATCCTCTGTGCCTATGGACCTATAATCACTGTATACCTACAGCCTACACCAAACCCCATGCTGGGAACTGTCGTGCAAATTCTGATGAACTTGGTAGGACCAATGCTGAACCCTTTGATCTATACTTTGAGGAATAAGGAAGTAAAGATAGCCCTGAAAAAGATACTGCATGGGAAAGGGCCAGTTTCTGAGGGTTAGGAAGATGAAATCATCATCAATCATCATCATCAAAATCACTTGTGTGATATAGCATCGATCTTGCCATTATCAATCTTACTGATATATCCTTAGCACAGAGAGTGAGCTTCACTAGTGTTAGTCTTTTATTAGCTTAGTCTTAGTTGTCGTTATTTGCCTTTTTTGGAAGTAATATCTACTCAGAAAAGAAGGTCTCTCTCACAGAAGCTTCATCCACTATATGTGAGACAATCTTATGCAGAAAGACAAAAAGAAAAAAAATATAGTAATTGAGCAAGAGTATTGGCATACCTCTAAAGAGTATTGGCACTTTCACACACACACACACACACACACACACACACACACACACACACACACACACACACACATGTTTTTCTTGGGTAATAGTTTTAAATATGATAACAACAGTTGACAAATTTAGTTACGATTTTTAAAATTAATTTTTCCTCTTTAAAATTTTAAATCATAATATAATTACATTTCTCCCTTGCCTTTCTTCATTCCAAACCTTCCTACATATCCTTTCCCACTCTCCTTCAGATTCATGACCTCTTGTTACTCTAATTGTTATTGGATGCACAAATGTATCTGTATATACACATTTATTCCTAATCATAACTTCATCTATATAACATTACTTGTGTATTACTGATCATTTGGCACTGGAAAACGAATTGGCATGCCATTCCTTGGGGCAAGAACCTCTCTTCTGCTTCCAGCTTTCCTCAGTTGCCTACAGTTCTTCACTTTCTGCAACTCCTCCTACACAAAGAACTAGGATCTGCTTTGTTAACAAAAACGTGTTTTGGCATATGTGGGACCGTGAAAGGCAGCCTGTTTTCTGGTTGAGCTAGGTTTAAACCCCAGAGAACCAGCAGATTAATCTGCAAGGGACAGAAGGCCTGTTTGCTATGCTCCCAAACACTGGGTTCCTGATAGGAGGCCCCAGCTCCATAATTCTGCAGCAATCAGTCATGTAGGCTATCTGGACTCCACCCCCACAGTTACATGGCAATAGCCAGGTATGCTCCTCCTCATAGTTACCTGGCAACAGGAAAATAGCCAAGCCCACTATAAAAGGAGCTGCTTACCCCCTCCTCCTTCTCCTGCTCCCTCTCTTACCCTCTTGCTCTTACTCTCCCCTCCCTCCCTCTCTCTTTCTCTCCAAGTGGCCATGGTCGGCTTCTATTTCTCTACTTTCTCCCTCTGTCTTTCTACAATAAACCAATAAATGTCTTAAAACCATGTACTATCTCTGCTCATTGGAACCCACCGTGCTGGAGCAATGGTATAGGTCTTCCTCTAATGAGCAGCAAGCATCTAACCTCCTGCCAGGAAGCCTCCCTGTGCTCCAGCCATGGCTACCAGTATAACCAAGCAGCCTGCCGAGCTAGCTGCCTGAGCTAGCCAGACTATCACCTCTGAGCTAGCTCAGAGCACTCCTCCTACCCTTTTCTATTCGGCCCCAGGGCCAGAGTCTGCCTGAGGCTCCCCACTTTGTTCTCAGCTCTTCTGTAACACACAGTGGCTTCTGGGATGCCCAAGATGAGAAACTGACGCCCCTGGTCTCCGTGCAGCCCAGGGACCCAAGAACAGGCTTTTCCAGGCTGCCCAGTGGTGTCTGCGGTGCCCGACAGTTGGAGTCAGACTCCAGTAGGTCAGCCAGGGATCTCAGACTGCGTCTCCCTTACCCCCAGAGTGGGATCCACTGCTTCTCACAGTCCAATGCTGGCCCAGCGGTTCTGCTGTGCAGTCAAACTCTCCGAGTCCGCCTCGCCCTGCAGGCCTAGCCTTGAGCAGATGTGGAACCCCATATTTGACCCACAGACATACATGCATATTATGGACTCATTAAATCCAGCTAATTTACACATAGATTATGTTGCTCATATTTTATGATGAAAACACTGAAACTCTATTATTAGTACTCTTCAAACATACAGTATATCATCACTAACTATAGTCACCATGCTATGCAATAAATCTCTTGAAATCATTTCTCCATCTTAACTGAATTTTTATTCCTTAAATAACATTTCCCCAAATATAAATGCCTTATTCCAGTTCCTACACCTTCCCTTGTGGCTTTGAGAACTGGAGCCTTTTAGATTCCCTAATTGGTGTTATATATTGAACATTTGTTTTCCAGCCCAGCAGTGTTTTCTTTATGACACTACAGATGGATTCCTATGCTTCCCAGTTATCTGACATCCTGCATTGTAAGGTTGAATATACTTCATTGTCCTCATGAGACATATTTTCATTGACAATTAATCTACTGAAGGACACTTAAGTCAATCCCAGAATCTGTTACAAATAGTGATAAAATGAACATAATAGTGCACAGATTTTTTTAGCATACCTTTTATATAATCTTACTAATCCGATCATGGGATTTAATGGGGATTTTGGGGGCATATGGTAATTTTACTTTGGGTTTTTGGAAGAAACTTAACAGTGTTTTCAGAAATGGATGTGTTTTTTAATTTGCATTCCTACTGTGTAGTTCTTGCATTTCCTTACTCACATGTGCTCGCTACCTTTCACTTTTTGACCTAATGCTTTCATCATAACTGTTCTAGGTAGGGCATGATGACACATTATGATTTTGTTTTGCATTTCTTACTATTATTAGACTTACAATTTAGTACTAGAAAAAAAGCAGTTGCCCTTTCCCCCCAACTTAGCATATGCTGAGTATTTTTCGAATGTACAATGTGTGCAAGAACTCCTTTGAGTGTGTGAAGTAATTGCATTGGTGCTATCTCCTTCTATACAGTGGAAGATTAAAAAGTAAATAAGAGAGTAAATAAGCAATTTCTTTTGATAATAAGCTGCACAGCTAGAATGAAATAGACTGTAGATGGACTCTAGTGCTCTTGTTATTAGCATCGTCTTCATATAGGCATCATTAATACAGAGAACCCCAAGAAAGAGAAGTAACTGATTGTGCTTGGGGTGGATCATTGATGAGGGCTTTGGGGGGACAAAGTACTCTTTGAGCTAAGCTGTGAGGAATAAATAAATCTGACAGATTCGTAAAAGTCACAACGAATGGGACAGTGAGCAGAACCAGAAAACAATAGACATCTATGGGAGCTCTGAGGTATAATGTGCACATTGATTTAAAAGAAAACTATACAGTTAGTGTACAAAGTGAGTAGTTGGGAAGGATGTCATGAAGAAGGAGTGTAGGGGGTGACAAACTGGAGAGTAACCACATTAGTTGGTTTCATACCATGAAGAACCCCATATCAAGGTGAGTTATATATCCAGTTTTACCAAATAAAATACTACATAATGCTTAAAAGCACACAGTCCCCAAAGTATTCTTCACTATAAAAGATGTTGCATGTACATTTAATTTTCTATGAACTTAAAGAGAACTTATTCATAGCAATAATATTACTGGAAAGTGTTGTAAGGGTTTGAGAATTACTG
Source organism: Mus caroli (assembly GCF_978045245.1). Classification (NCBI taxonomy): domain Eukaryota; kingdom Metazoa; phylum Chordata; class Mammalia; order Rodentia; family Muridae; genus Mus; species Mus caroli. The sequence continues at coordinate 37,136,287 of NW_028227266.1, read as the reverse complement.
AAAGAAAACCCCAGACTCAAGTTATAAAAAGTACTCATTTTGTAGAAAACAACCAGTATACAGTTGTCAGCCAATCACACAAAATGGCAATGACCAGATGTGCTCACAGGATCCAATGTGAATTTTAGGGATGGTTAGGTCATTTTTAATATGATTGGTTATGTCAGGCCAGTTTCTTTCTTTCTTTCTTTCTTTCTTTCTTTCTTTCTTTCTTTCTTTCTTTCTTTCTTTCTTTCTTTCTTTCTTTCTTTCTTTGACTTGCCTGTTTCTTTGGGAAACTGAAGCTTAAAGCATAACATGGCTGCTTGTTCTAAAATGGAATGAGTTAGGTCCTCTCAGAGTGAGTGACTAAATCAATTAAGTATGCATTCATTCCCACCAATGCCACAATTACAGTGGGACAAATACTTCATTAATAAAACCAAGTATGCTCTTCTGTCTTGTACTCCCATGAAATATTCTTACTACCCAAAGCACATCAATCTTTGTACTATAAGATGTAGAGTGTCCCAACCTAGCTACTTGTTTCCAAGAACCCCTTGTTCTCCATTATCTTAGGTAATTCAGGAACCTCATGGTGGGGTAAGAGTGAGATCCTACAGCAGATCCTGAGACTAGTTTCTCTGACCTGATTTGTATTAAGTAAACAGTGTTCCGTTTTGTTCCATAATATAGCATAAAGCAGTCAATATCATGGGTTTCTAATTTTTCAAGCTTAGACTAATCATGATTAAGTATGATGGAGATGCTAAATTCTGTAATATGATAGGGATGCTGGATTTGTGATACTCACTAAAGATTGAGGGATAAGCCAGGTAAAGTCAGTGCCTATCTAAAACATATTCTAAGTAAACATATACCCCATCACTCAGGATCATATAAAAAGATGTTCTCATTTGGGGACTGAATTTCACACAATGAGTACGATGTGTTTGATGCTCAGAATTCTAAGATCGGTAAACCAAGAAGATGCTGGAAATGTGGGTCACAGATCTGGGTGATTATTGTCACTGAGTTTAATATACTAACAATCCATCTCTAGTCAGTGCTCTGAATCCTCATGGTACTTGTTCTTTCCTGCATTGTGATGGTTAGCTGATGTTAACAACCCGGGAAGGGATAATGGTGTAGAGTAGTTTGGTCTAAGGCAATGCCTATGAGAAACTTTCTTAATTGGGTCGACTGAATTGGGGAAACACACCATGAAAGTGGGTGGCACGTTGGCAGGGCCCTAGAATTAACAACAAACAAACAAACAAACAAAAACTAGAATGGCAGAAAACTGGCATGCTTGCTTTATTTAATTGCTCTCTGCTCTTGACAAAGTATAATGTGACTAGCTTCTTAATTTGCCTGCCAAGATCAATAGTGATTTTGAATTGTAAGCCAAACCTTTTCTTCCTTACATTGCTTTTGTTGAGAATATATTATAACAGCTGTGGAAATGAAATCAAGATGGTCATCCTTCAAAGAAATTAAAACAAGTCTCCTTCTACTTCTGCTAATTACTCAGGTACTGTGCTCATTGATCGACTGATAATATAGCTTAACATTTAAGAAATATAGTATAAATGATATTTATTTGTTTTCAGAAAATTGAATAAAAAAGGCCAAGGTTAAATTGTATTAATCTAATGTTCTACATTATTTTTCATAGCCATCATGGGTTTTAAATATTTTCTGTATTTTCTGTTAATCTCATCCATGTAAATAGTGAAATCTGATCATATTTATCCTACATGCATTTTGATTCTCAAACTCCTTAAGTATTTCTCATCACATAACCTCCAAACTTCAGGTCTTATTTCAACTTAAAAAACAAAACCAAAAATAAACACACAAAATCCCAATAGGCCAGGCAGTGCTTCTCAGGGTCATGTACTAAAACATGGAAAATCTACCAGTGGCTACATCTTTAACAAAAAATGATCACACAAACACACACACACACACACACACACACACACACACACGCATGCACACACACACACCAAAATTGAAGCAAAATAAAACAAACAAATAAATAACCACAAAAACAAAAACAAAAAACCTAACTACTGACTGTGAGGCCAATTGCTCTCTGCTGGGATTTATATGACGTGACCTTTGCAAGTTTTATGCACACAACCACAGAATTTCATAGCACTTTCTATATCCTTATGCTTTAATAGTCTTTCTATCTATTCTTTCTGCAAAATTTTCTGAGCCTTGGTGGTTGTTGGTTGGATATAGATATCTCATTGGGACTGAGCTCTGAGTCTCTTTCTCTGAGCCCTGACTGCTATTAACTGCATAAGATGCTCTGCTGAACATTGTTGAGAGTAGCTCAGGTCTATGGGTATAAACATAAATGTTTAGAAGGCAATGTAACAGGACTGATAATAATAATAGCATGAGCTCTTCAAACTTTTGGTTAGGCTTAGAGTACTGTAATATCCAAAATGAATTCAAGACCACCTAGTACCTTCCCCCTTCAAAATTAACTTTCCAGACTGTATTAGCAGGCAAAGTGCAGAGGCAGGTAAGGAAGCTGGCTGACTAAACAAATGTAAAAACATAGTTTTAGTGCACAAAATGACTAAGCTTGCAACTGCCAAAATAATATTAGTTGTTCTCAGAGAAATAACCATAACAAGATAGCAGCTCCCAGAGAAATCCCCATACCCCATCCCACACTAAATTCTGAGAAAGACTGCAGACTGCCCTGACCTTGTTAGGATTCCCTGTGATGTTAATAGCTGTGACTGACCCAGAAGTTCCAAATGTACTATTACTTTGCTGACCAAATTTATAATGGGGCCAAGCAAAGTGAGTCACTAGTCCAAAGTCACTATACAAACCAACCAATGCCTGAAAGGGTTACTTGCTACACCAATGAGAACCCTGTTGCTCAAATCTGCCCCTTACAAAGGTATCAAAAGTGTGTTCTTTCTTTGTTCTGGGTCTCTCCTCTGGCCTGTGTGCTGAGAGGGGAGTCCCCAACATGTTGGATCAATAAAAATACTCATGCGTTTTGCAGTGATGGCTGTCTCTGTGGTCTTTGTGAGTAAGGGTCTTTTGACAAACTCCAACAGTACCAGGTATAAAATTCTATCCTTGAAGCATGTATTAAATTTAACTGAAACATAGTTGATTATTCTACAGCAATTGTGCCACTATTGCACTAGTAGGTTTACCTTACCTAGCAGGTCAGTATTGTAGTATTCAAAGTCCAATGCTGAGTAAGACAATGGATATCTTTCTTCCCCAAATAGCCTCCATAGCACTTTCCAATAATATAATAGCCAACCAATAGGAAGATTCCTGGTTTTTAAAAATTGACTTCTCTGGAAAACGGGTAGTGGTGGCACACACCTTTAATCCCGGCATTTGGAAGGCAGAGGCAGGCAGATTTCTAAGTTCGAGACCAGCCTGTTTCTACAGAGTGAGTTCCAGGACAACCAGGGCTACACAGAGCACCCCTGTCTCAAAACAAACAAACAAACAAACAAACAAACAAACAACAACAACAAAACAACCCCCCTCCCCTCAATTGACTTCTCTGTTTCCTTCAGCAAAATTTTGTCTTGTCTTCAGAAATAGGTCCTTACCATATGGTCATGATGGGTAGCCAATGCAAATGGAAATGCCCTGTGCTGTTTTAGACACGTCTGGGGATACCTTGAGTAGTAACTCTTAAGACCGTGCCCTGTATCTTGTACTTGTATTTTCATCTAATAACTCAAGTTTTCTTTGCACAACATTGTCTATTCCTGTGGAGTAGTTATCCCTGATTCTCTCTCTCTTTTTAGAATTGTACTTTGAAAATGGCTTACTAATTAGAAGGATTCCATTAGGATTATATATATATATATATATATATATATATATAGTTAGTTAGTTTTGGTTAACTCATCCACCATCCCTTACTGTCCTCTATTCTTCATTAATCCTTTAATTCTCAGTGTTCCCACCCATTTTTTCTCTTCACATGTGTTCTACTACCTTTGAGCTTTTTTTTTTTTAAATTGGACTATAAGCTAATAAGCTTCCATACCTCTTTTCTTTGAATTCTCCCCTCTCCTCTACTCCTTAATTTTCTGTTTGCTCCCATATCCCTCGCTGATTATGAATTTCTGTCATGACTATTCAACTTTGGTACTTTTGTTCTATTAATAGCCTTTCATTCTCCCTTTAATGTAGCCTCTAAGCCTGATTTCTAGTCTTTGACATCTTCCTTTGCTCTGAGTTAAATACACAGACAAAAATTTGAAGGTAGTATCTACATCTGAGAGAGAATGTGTGGTTTTTGTCTTTCTGAACCTGTGTTCCCTCCTCATCCAGTAGAATTTTTCTAGTTCCACCCCTTTAACTTCAAATTTCATTTTTCTTTGAAGTAGTGAAATATTTCCTTGTTCACTCATCTGTTCTTAGATATCCATTTCAGACCTGTCAATTGAACAGCAGTGAGCATGACTGTGTAATTCTCTCTGTAGGAGTAATCTATTTACCTTACTGGTGTGTTGAAAATGCCGAGTCAAAAAAGGTCTAATAAGACACTCACCAGAGTCCCTGATACATATTAAAACCTTAAGAAATACTATATGAGTTCTTATTAGTTTTGGTAGACTCTAATAATCTTCAACTACATCTGATAACTACCCTTCCCTTCTAAATGTAGAATTAAATACTAGAGGAAATGGTTTAGAAATTCAAATATTTGTCATATAAAATGTATATATTAAATTTATTTTGAGCTACTCTTATATTTTACAAAGTGTAATTTTAATTTATAAATCAAAGAGTCATTCTAAGTTGTAAATTAAAAGTTTAGTGATCTAGCTGTCTTTTCTAATATGAATTCTTTTTTTGAATCATCAGAAACATTTGTTTGTAAATTAAGATATAGCAATTAATGAAAAAAGAGACCACGGATTTGAAAGAGTGAAGATGGGGAAGGCCAAGGCGGGAGGGCTTGGAGATAAGAAAGGAAGGGAGAAATGATGGAATTATGCATCAAAAGTAAGACATTTTAAATAAGATATATTTTTGATAAATGTCATCTATGTAAACTTAAATTTTCATGTCTACAACTTCAACAGCTCATGTCTGCTGCTTTCATTTCCGGCATTGAATGCACACTCCTCCTCACACTCCTCTTCACACTCCTCCTCACACTCCTCCTCACACTCCTCCTCACACTCCTCCTCACACTCCTCCTCACACTCCTCCTCACACCTTCCTGTGTTAGTTTTCTGTTACCTTCAGCTTAGCTTTTTCTCTTAGCAAATGAGACTGGTTTACAGGATCTATGGATTGATCCTGGTGACAACATTAGCATTTTCCCTCCTCTTTTTTCCCTTTACTTTTAATTTAATGATGCGAGAACTTGTACTCTGAGAATTTTCCCTCTCATTTTTTATTGATTATTTTATTTATTTACATTTCAAATGTTATCCCCCTCATAGAAGCAGGGGTTACAGGGATAGGATAGGGGGATTGCAGTGGGGAAACTGGGAAGAGGGATAACATTTGAAATGTAAATAAATAAAATAACCAATGTATTCATAATTTAAGCATATATCAAAACGAATTAAACATTTATAGAAAATTCTAAGTCCAGGTATAGAGGCTTATAATCTCGGATCTCAGAAAGCCATAGTATTATCATGGTGAGTTCAGAGTTCATCTTGAGGTATTTAGTAAGTTCCAAAACAACATAGCCTGGATACAACAGGAAACCCTGACTGAGTGAGTGAGTGTGAGAGCGAGAGAGAGAACACACGAACGAGTTCAATATCTATAACATATAAAGTACACAAAACGGAGACTAATATGTGTGAAATAGAAGACCCTAGGCTCAAGAATGGTTATGCATTGTTTTGTTTAGGATATTTTAACATTGTGACACATAGAATTATCCAACCTTTGGCTTTTTTCTTAGATTATCAGTTAATAAAGTTTAAAGAATCTTATATAATTTTAATGCAGATATTACAGCAAGATGCTTCCAAATTACTTGGAGAAATACATAAAATTGCTCTGAGAATGATGTTTTATATGACCAATTCCCTGTGTACTTGAAATACAGACTCCCATGTTAAGGAACCCAATAGATTCTGATCCTGCAAGGGTTGGCAGTAATTACAGGAAATGTGTGCATTTGTCCAAACTGTAACCTGTAAATCAGAAAGTTTGTAGAGGGTATGCACATAGAGAACCATATAAACAGTGAAAACCTGGAAGTATTTATGGTCAAGTATACAATATGCAATAAGAAAATGAAACGAATTGATAAATGAAACCATTTAATTCTCAAAATAAATCTTATCCAGATGCAGAGAGAAATAATGGCTGTAGAAATTACTCTGTATGTTTTTGGAACATGTGAATTAACTTATGTTCAGATATAAGTAAATAAATGTCGCCACAATTTAAAGCACTGTGTGAAATGAGTTCCTGACTTTGGTCTAGGGGATAGAGTGAATGTGACAAAATTTTCACTGATGAGAAACCTAGTGCTTCTGTAAATGGGTTATAGTCAGTTGTCTCTGGATTTTATGTCTCTAGTTCTATCTATATATTATAGTCCTAGTGTTAACTGCATTATTACATTTGGTTATCAAAACAAGTAATGTTTAACGATATATCCCATCCTAATTAGTGTTCTTTCTTAGTTCATAAATAGAAGGCAAAACCATAAAGAACCAGGATTCTATTGAATTTAACCCAATTAATTACGATTATTATTATTATTAATTTGGCATCCTTGGCCTCTCTGCAGAGAACTGACATCTGAAAATATTTTCCACTTTGTGTGATAAATTGGACTTTTGATCTTCAGATATCCTATATATACCAGAGTATTTCTCAAGCAGTTGTATATATCCTGGATTAACATTAAATTAATAAAGTGAGACTTTTATATACCTAATAGTAGCATGCTTGATTATTGTTAAATCTGTTTTTTTCAGAGGTGGATTTTCTGTGTGCTGAGAAAATTAAGTTTCCAAGACAACAGAACTGAAGGTCAGATGTCTAGACAGACTTATTCACTGGTTTCATTAGCATCATCCTGTCATCTTTTGGAACTGGTGCTGGGTTTCTGCAGGCCCTGCATCAATATCGTGGGATGAAGGATGTTACATTATTGTGCTGATACTACTGGTGAAAAAAATATAAACCAAGTATATTAAACCTGAAAGGAGCTGGGTCAATTTTTAAAAGGCAAATCCAAGGCAAGGTTCCTTATCTCAAGTGTAGCTCGTTAGCAACTAAAGGAGCTTTGCAGGAAGAGAAAATGCTGAGGAATGGTATAGGTATCTTCCCTAGAGGGAGGATAATTAATTATAAACAAACTGCAGAAGCAACCTTGTATTAAAGATTAAATAAAATAATGTATCTTTTGTTTTAAATTCCATAACAAGTCCATTTTCTTGTTTTAAAATATTTAGTATCTAATAATTTTGAGTTACTTCAGAAAGATAAACTATATTAGTTCTGCTACATCGACAATCTCATAAATACCTCAGGCTAACTACCACCTAATATTTTGGAAAGTGTAACTATACACTCGTTGTTTCCTCTTAAGTTAGCGCACCAAGAATTTCGGCACCACTGAAAATTATGAAAATATTTAATTTAGTTTTAACCAGACAATAAAAAAGATAATACTTTTCAGTAAAGCAAGAAAAGGGCAATCACTTAAAAGGCTTAATCAAGATTGTTAAGTATGAGAATGATTAGGATTTAGACACACATCACTTTTGATTAAATTAGAACTGAAAATTGTAAGTAGTGAGAAATAGATACAGTGCATTTTCTAACATTAATATTAAGAATTAACAAGCATTTCTGCTCTTAGAGACATTGCAGGCTGCTGTGCCACATGCAAACCAGTAAGTTACAGTGAGGAGAGAGGCTCTGTCTATGCTCAGTGTTCTGACCTATGATCATCTGAATGATTAGTAGCCTAATACTCCCTGAAAAAAAAAAGCCTAAGACTGACTTCTAGTCCAGCCCCAGGGTGCCTAGACAGAGATCTAGCCTGAGATAACCATTAATCCAGTGATAGGAAGGCTTGGATGGGCTTCCAGAATGAGCAGCAAGCCAGAGACTAGACATACCCCACCTGGCACCAGGTCCCTGGGCAGAAATAAGTCAGAGACAGATAACCCTCACAAGGGGTCACTCAGGCAGTCCAGGCCAGGAGGGAGCCCAAGACAACCACAAGATAGGCACTATGGGGCCTGGAAAGGAAGCTAGCCTGAGATAACCACCAGTCCAGCATAGTGTAGGACTTGGAGGACAGACCATGCTTGAAATTACCCCTGCACTGTGCATTCTTGAGACTCATGAAATGACCCAGACACTCAGAGACTCTTTGTGCCACTAAGGCGAGCCAGTAAGTGGTGACGTGGAAGACAAAGAGAATCAGAAGTATGTGGGCACAATGGAGAGAGACCAAAAGGGACACTCAAGGGTAGTGGGGAATAGCCTGATGTGAGTAGCTGGTTATGCTATCTGGGAAGTTCTGGCCTGTGCTGCCACCAAGGGCAATATATGTCTTGCACCCTGCAATAATAGGGGTTTGTTACCAACAAAGAACAGCTGTATGTCCCTGATTTGGGATGCTACCTAGGGAACATATTGATATCTGAGGGCTAAGTAGAATTGCCTCTATCCCTTATCTGAGCATTGTGGGAGAGCTGACCCCAGAGGCATGAGAGTAGGAGAGCTGACCCTGTCCCTAGCCAGCTCCAGTATTTGAGAGAGTGGACCACACATTGTGGGACTTGCTGATGAGCCAGCCTAAGGATATTAGAGTGGGAGAGCTATCCCTACTATTCCTCTCACAAGGGGTAGTGTGGATAAGGAAGAGACACCCTCCTCCTCCCCCGACCCTCCTTAGGTGCTGCAGGCAGGAGACCTGCCCCTGGGGTCATGGGAGCAGGAGAGCTTGTGTTTTCCTGAACCAACTGCATTCTTGGGAGTTGCCTTTGCAGCAAAGTAGGGCTAACCCTGGGGACAGGGGTACTAGTGAGCTGGCTCCAAGGGTGTGAGCATGGGATAACAGGAACATCATATGTTTTCTGTGCCATCCTGTCCACTATGGCAGGTAGGGAAGCTGATCCTGCCTATCCCCTGCTGCTATACTCTGCCCTCTGGGGAGCAGGACCTGTACCTCATCTGGGCACCAGATCAGAGCTGGCCCTGAATGTGGGGCTGGTGGGCAAGCCAGCCCCTAGTGTGTGAATGTGTGGTATGTGTTTTGGGCTCCAACTGTGGTTCTACATCCTCTGCTTCCTTCCTCTCAGGGTTTCCAGATACCACTGCAACTGGGCTGGAATCATGAAGAGAAATGTAGAACAGGTGCTGTTCTGCAGGATCTCTTTTGTGCTGGGAGTGAGCTCTAGGGTGAGGAGGGGGCAAGAGGAGAGAGGCCTTCTCTGAGGATCTTCAATGGAAGAGCTCTTTGAGTTAATCACAGCTTATATACATGCTTTTATTTGGGGTAGACATGTACAAATACACTTTATTAGTAGTGAACCAGGCCTATATATACACTTTGGAGAGAAGGAAGTCATTTTCAGAGTAAGTGGAAAGCATTGGCTAGAGTTTTAAAGTTCTGTGAATGCCTCATTTGAATGGACAGGCATTCCAAGAATCTGAGTCCTTGCTGGGCTGATTCTTATGGGGCCTAGAGGCAGGGATCTGTAGGACTACCAAATACTACTCAACCTTCCCCAGGAAGAGGTTGTGGGGAGTTAGGATCCCAAGACGAGGTCAGAGAAGGACAAGCCCAGCTTGTAAAGGGAGTCCTCCATTTTGCACTGAGCTCAGATGAGCTATCCAGCCATGGTAAACTTTGACCTTAATTAGCAGGTGAATGTGAGAGAGTCATCCCTGCCTCATTTTCTGGCAGTGGCATAGATGAAAGATGGGGGAGAAATGGTGGACAAAAGACCTGGCCCTGGGTTCATAAAAATGGGAGAACTGGCTATGTCCCTCATCAGCTGCAACACTGGGGAGAGGAGACCCTGGACATTGCCTAAAGCAGAGTAGAGCTCACCAGGCTGTAGGGATTTCTGGCAATCCAGTCCCAAGAGCAGAGGAGCAGAAGAGACAGCAGGCTGATCAGTTTAGATCCAGTGCTTTGAATTGACCAACATCTAACCCATCAGTGAACCACTGGTGTTCATGAAGGGGCAGGTCCTACAGATCCAAAACTATAGGATCTCCATGACACAGGACAACAACAGGATATCTGAGAGGATTCCCACTGAGATTCCAGTATTGATAGAGTAGCAGAAGCCAGAGATCACATATCAGACCAAAGAGTCACTGCAATAAACATTTGCAAATAAAGAAGTGTGGACAAAAATGTATACCGTAGGGCACAATATGGCACACTGTAGCTTCCAAAATGATAATTTTTTCTCTGTTGTGGGGGAGGTTGCAAGAGTGGAGGACAGATACTAGAGGAGGAGGAGATGAGTGGGGCTAGGGTGTATGATGTGAAATTCACAAAGAACCAATATTGTTTTAAAAAATTAAGAAAATTAAAAAAAACGAATTAGCACACCATTGTAATAGAGAACAAAAACAACAAAACAAAACAAAACAAAACAAAACAAAACAAAACAAAACAAAACACAGTACAATTCTCTATGCTTAGAATCCATCAGGGCTCTTGCTAAGAACATCTAGAAAATTTATAGACAAAATTTAAAATTTTGTTGCCACCAGAGATTTAGGAGACAAAAATTCTCTACATAAATTAGTTTGCTGTTTCAGAAGTTGTCCTCCTATGCATAATTCTACAATAGGCATAATTCCTGTGTTCCCAAAAAAGAAGCAAAAGGACCATAAAAATCAGAATGGAGTTTTAAAGCAACTATGCCCAAAGAGGTAAAATAAGTGTTTACAATCCATGAAGAATAAAGAACTCAAGAAAATTCAGAAGAGATCTTTGGAGGGATAGAGCATGGAAATATGTATAAGGTCAGGACAGAGACCCAGCTTCAGCAAGAGTGAGTCGCTCATGTCAGCCCAGGCACTGACAGGGTCTGGGTCTATAGCCCTAATATAACTGCTGGTAAAGCATAAGGTGACCAATGTTAGATAATAATAATGTCATAAAACGGATGTTGGATTTTTATGACATTATCCAACATGTATACTACTACTGGAATAAAAATCAGCACAAGAAAGGTAGAGACAATAAAAAACTATATATTCCTCCATCTTAATCAAGACACTTGTATCATACACCTCTCCTCAAGGCTCGGGGTTCCTCATAGAAGAGAGGATTGAAACATTATAAGGGCAAAAGTTTGTAAAGGGTTGATGTGAATTGTTTTCAGGACATTACAAGGCTGATGCACACATAATCTTACAGAGGCTTTGACTGCATACACAAGACATGAAGAAAGCCAAGTAAGTCAAAAATCCAAATTACATCAGGGAATATCCCCCGCCCCCAAGCTGTCATTCCACTGTAGGAACTGTTGTCATTTATGGATCCTGGTACAGGGACAGTCAGTTAAATTTATGGATGCAGCGGGTTCTCCTAGGTTGCCCATGTGTCAGTTGATGATTGTACACACATAAACACACAGGCAGTACTAGGTATATTCCATTAGGCTAATAATAAAATACATAAAGTTGAGAGGAAAAAATAGAGAGGGCAGTATGGGAGTAGTTGGAGGGGAGGAAGTAAGGGTTGTTTTAATCTAAATGTATTATATCCATGCATAAAAATTTCATACAGAAAGTTATCCATCCAAAATAAAAAGGCCAAGTAGAAAAAAGAAACAACACTAATAGATGCAAACATAAATCAAATAATAGATATACTGAGATGGATTTTATATAAAATAAATTAATATCAAATTGAATGGCAAAAATAAGACATGACTGCTCCCAGGTATGGGTGGAGAAGGAGGTTCTCAGGTATGATTTGAATAGGTTTCTTGTACATATGAGAGAGAAAACATCCAGAGGAATATGGAATGGTCCAGATTCAAGTGAGCCATTCAAGGAGAGGAGTCAGGGGGAGGTGAGAGAGAAAAAGAAGAAGAAGAAGAAGAAGAAGAAGAAGAAGAAGAAGAAGAAGAAGAAGAAGAAGAAGAAGAAGAAGAAGAAGAAGAAGAAGAAGAAGAAGAAGAAGAAGAAGAAGAAAGAAGAGAAGAAGAAGAAAGAAGAAGAGAAGAAGAAGAAGAAGAAGAAGAAGAAGAAGAAGAAGAAGAAGAAGAAGAAGAGAGAGAGAGAGAGAGAGAGAGAGAGCACAAAGATTCTGGGTACCCAGAAAACAAGAGCCAAAACAGCTGAGGTTATATAGGGATCATAGGCTGGGGACAGGCAAGCCTAGTATCTGTGCTGGTTTAGGGAGAGGCAGAGGTGAGAGCTGAGAAATGCTCACAGGAAGCAAAGGTACTGAGTGACACTTGTCCAGGATTTTTTTTTTTTGATGTCTAAAATAAACCATAGAGGGCAAAACAGAGAATTTTATTGGAGAACTAAAGTTTATACACACACACACACACACACACACACACACACACACACACACACACGTGTGTGTGTGTGTACATATACATATACATATACATATACATATACATATACATATACATATACATATACATATACATATACATATACATATACATATACATATACTTATATATGAGATGATTCCATAATTTTCAAGACACCCATGACTAAAATTAATACCAAAACAGATTATATTTAAGAATTTTGAGAGCAACTGAAGATAATATAGAACTGAAAGATTGTTTCCAATGAAATAAGCAGAATGAAATGCTGAGATATAAAGCAGAAGTAGAATATATCTGAATCTAAATAGCTCATGGGCTCCAGGAGAAAGCATTACTATTATTCTGCTTAAGGAATATAGGAATAAGATGATTGGTAATGATGTTTCATTATACCCATAAACATATGTACACCATCCTCATCAGAGATGTGTCTTCCTATACTACATGGTAATTAAGAGACTTAACTGAACAACTTATGGAGAGAAGGATTTGAAATGTGCAACCCTAAATCACATATCACATTACTACTTCAAGGCTCAGATATCTGTGCAGAAGACAGAGGGAGCAGAAAGTTTATAAGAATTAGAGCTATTAGTCAGGCACTGGCAGAGTCTCTCAGGAGACAGCTATATCAGGCTTATAGTCATCCATAAGATGGAGCACAGGGTCCCCAATGAAAGAGCTAGAGAAAGTACTCAAGGAGCTGAAGGGGTTTGCAGCCCCCTAGGAGGAACAACAATTTGAACTAACCAGTATCTCCAGAGCTCCCTGGGACTAAACCACCAATCAAAGAAAACACATGGAGGGACTTGTGGCTCTAACTACATATGTAGCAGAGGGTGGCCTAGTTGGTCATTAATGGGATGGCCCTTGGTCCTGTGAAGGTCCTATGCCCCAGTATAGGGGGATGCCTGGGCCAGGAAGCAGGAATGGGTGGGTTGGAGAGCAGGCAGAAGGGGGAGAGGATAGGGGATTTTCAGAGGGGAAACTAGGAAAGGGGATAACATTTGAAATGTAAATAAAGAAAATATCTAATAATAATAAAAAAGAATCAGAAGTGGCAAATGGCTTCCATTTAATAGCATTTTCCAGATCCTATTGGACATGTGCCCACATGAACTGACAGCCACTGGTAGCATGCTCTAGACAAGTGCAGGTTCCCAGCAGACAAACTAGGATGGAGTTGGGGAAAGAGTACAGCTATGCCAAGCCTAGAAGCTATTTGCAGCCAATAGCTGCCAGCAGAGGAAGAATCAGTTTTCCTGAGTGGATAGACACTAGGTATATGAAAACACACTGTAGGGCAGGCCTCATGCTCAGAAGTAGCTGGCCAACACAGATAGGAGACCACATCTTTGGTGTTTTCGTTCTCTCTCTCTCTCTTTTTAATAAAGAGAGAGAACAAGAAGTTGGGTGGGTTGGGAGGTAGGAAGGATATGAGGGGAATTGGGAAAGGGAAAGAATATTACATTAAATTTTCAAGCAATAAAGTATTTTTAAAACTTAAAAAAGACGTGATAACTTGGAGAAAAGAAGAATTATATTTTCATCGTACTGAGAATCACAGAATGATGAGAAGACAGAGGAGATAAAGCTTTATGCCATAGAAAGACTGTAAAAAAGCAATTGAAGAAGAAAGTTATTAAAATTTCCAAAATATAATGATCATTAGCCTAAAGGAACAAAATGTGATTTATATTTAAATTATATAAAAAATAAAGACAGCAATACAATCACACTTTTAGAAGTGTTGGATTAAATAATAGACAACTTAAAATTCTATACTCAATGGAAACATTTAAAATGTAGGGACAGCCGGGCGTGGTGGCACATGCCTTTAATCCCAGCACTCGGGAGGCAGAGGCAGGCGGATTTCTGAGTTCGAGGCCAGCCTGGTCTACAAAGAGAGTTCCAGAACAGCCAGGGCTATACAGAGAAACCCTGTCTCGAAAAACCAAAAAAAAAAAAAAAAAATGTAGGGACAAATATCAATAACTGATACTCCTTGTCAGGCCCATTGTGTGTGTGTGTGTGTGTGTGTGTGTGTGTGTGTGTGTGTGTGTGTGTGAGTGTGTGTGTTTGTGTGTGTGTGAATAAATTCTAATTGTTTAGATATTATTCATATTTACATTGCAAAAGGTATAATATTCAAGTTAGAAATGATTGTTATCTGCTACCACCACAAATTCATGTTTCATGCTTCAATTTCTTATATCCATTAAATTTATTCTTAGATAAGTTCACACATGTATGTAGGGCCTACTGACCATTCTTGCCCAACTCTTTCCCATCTCCCTTACCACCTCTCACTATACCCCTCAACATCTTTCTGTCACATTCATGTCTAGTTGCTTGCTGTCTTTCTTTTAAAAAAATATGGGTTATACCTTATAGTTCTTTTTTATTAGATATTTTCTTTATTTACATTTCAAATGTTATCCCCTTTCCTAGTTTCCCCTCTGAAAACCCCCTATGCCTTCCCCCATCCCCCTGCTCACCAACCCACCCACTCCCACTTCCTGGTCCTGACATTCCCCTATACTGGGGCATAGAACCTTCACAGGACCAAGGGCCTCTCCTCTCATTGATGGCCGAAGAGGTCATCCTCTGCTGCATATGCAGCTAGAGCTACGAATCCCTCCATGTGTCTTCTTTGGTTGGTGGTTTAGTCCCAGGAAGCTCTGGAGATACTGGTTAGTTCATATTGTTGTTTCTCCAATGGGGCTGCTTTCATTCCTTAGCTTTAAGTCTGAAAGACTGAGTTTATGACCCAGGGCTCACAAAAGGTGGTGAGAACAGACTCCACAAACATTTCTCATTTACAAATACACACACACACACACACACACACATATATATACACATGTATACATATAATGAATTTTTCACATTCATCCTCCACTCTTCACCATATATATATATATGTATATATATATGTATATATATATGTATATATGTATATATATGTATATATATATGTATATATATGTATATATATATGTATATATATATATGTATATATGTATATGTATAAAATTTGTGTATACACAACTAACCCCAATTAGTGCTGTTTATATTCACTCATGTGTGGGGCTGACTACTGGGGTTTGGGCACTACCAGAGACTATACCTCTAAGAAAAATTTACTATCTCTACCTCAGCAGCTATTAAACATATGGCTCCTCAGCCACAATGGTAGGTCCTCAGGATGCCCTCCACAGCCCGTAATGGAATTTTAAATTGCTTGATCTTGAATAGGTCCTGTGCATTTAGTGTATTTAACCAGAGTTCCATTGGTTCTTATGTGCAACAGCCATGCCATCTCCAAAAGGCAGCACTAAAAAAGAAAATGTAAGATACATTTTGTAGAAAATAGAAAACACTTCATGAATTTGCTTTAATCCAAGACACATTTTCTATACTAGTGTAACTAACCAGCCATCACATTTTCCATCTGTATAGATCCATTCTTTAAGCTTCTTGCTGGACAGTTTGCCTAGAAAGTACATGAATATATTCTCTTGAATAAACATGCCAGACGGTTGTCATTTACACTTAAGTAAATGGGCCTCAACAACCAAGCAGCTGTGTGCTGTTGGCACTTGTCCTGGCTCCATTTCTTCTTGCTGCAGCATAACTTTTTCCATTCTGACTGCCTTGCTTGAGACTTTTAACTTTTACCATCTATTAATAACTGACTTGGGTTGCTTGATCCTTTGCTAATCTCCCAGCTTGGTGACTGTGATTTATACCATCCTCATTGGTTGTTGCTTTAAACTCTCATTAGGTCTTAGACAACAAATGCCAATTTGAAATATACCGATCCCTTGGCTAGTTTCAGAACCATATAGAAGAGGAGAAACTGATAGTTTTTTAAAAGCCATTATTTCCAGTGCTTGGGATAGGATGACTCATGGATTAAGTAATAAAATTAATTTGACTTTTGCTAATTAAATGCAGTTTTGTTTAATTTTGTTTCACAAAATCCCTTTTCTGGAAAGATATGTTTTGCAAAATAAACAGTCCAACAGGACAACACTTTCAGACATAGATTTCCCACAATATCTTATGTAGGAAGGGTCTTATGTATTTCAACCTGTCTCAAACTCAATCACTGTATAATCTTAGATGACATCCCCAGTGCTAAATTCCACCATGCTCAGTTTATACTGTACAAAGTCTTGAATCCAGGGCTATGTGCATGCTAGGCAGGTACTCTGTGGGCTGAGCTAAATCTCCATCTCAATTTCCTGTAGATATAAAGCAGAATCATTGGTTTGAAATTAAGTTAAAAGGGAAGCTGGTATGCCCAGGGCTAACAGTGCCAAGTCACTACTTCATGGCAGGCAACAACTGAAGTGTCAGTTACTAAAAGAAACTGCTTGGGTAGATTGACTGAGAGCCTGCAGATGATCTCTATGGGAATGTTCAACATTTTTGCCCTGGAGAACTCTAGTAATGTTGGAATTAGATAGCACACCAGGCAAGAAGCCCATCAGCTGGTATGCTAGGCAGGGTAGATTCTTTTCAAAGATGCAATGTTCTAATCCTGGAACCAGTGACCATATTAGGCTACCTGACAAGGGAGAATTACTGATGAATATGGAGTTGAAATTGCTAACCAGTTTAACTAATGAGGTTATACCAGGTTATGTTAGGAGCTCACGTTTTCCACAAATATTCTTTTAAACATAGTAGGAATACAGAGGTTATCAAGAAATGAACTGAGATTACAACACTGTCAACATTAATATTTAGTATAATTAGACTCACTAGACTTTTCATCTCCAGCATGCTAAGCTAATAAGTTGTAAGTCTGAAAGCCTTTACATTTATGGTAATTTGTCACAGCAATAAAAATAAACTAGCAAAGTTACCCTGGTGGTCTGAAACTCTCCTGGGGCTCTCCCTTCCTCAGCAGAGGTATTGCTTTATGAATGACAGCTCAGGGCCCGTGTTTCTAAGCCTTAGGAGACAGATTGACATCTATCACTAGAGATTTCAAGAGGGCAGCAGGTGCTCACAGGGACATGGCATGTCCTGTAAAGACATCAGGATTACTGCGCTGTACTCATCTGCTGTATGTGGGTCTCAGGCAGGTGTACCTTCCTCTCACGAAGCAATGAATAACCAAAGCTAGTGCTCATGGCTCTTTGAAACTAAGATATCATATTTTAATCAAGAATTTCATACGTTTAACATGTTCAGAAGATCACAATATTATTCATCAAAAACAGAGATAACAAATGAGTTGCTTAATGAAAATTAGAATGATAAATAACTTAAACAAAGAGCCACAGTAATAGCACATATGTGCACTCAGTATACACACACACACACACACACACACACACACACACTACAATTAGTATTCACAGTGCTTTCCCAATAGTTCTCAACCTGTAAGTTGTGAAAGTTGTAGGGGTCAAATGACCCTTTCACAGTGGTGGCATATCAGAAAGTTACATTATGATTCATTACAGTAGCAAAAGTGCACTTATGAAGTAGCAATGAGATAATTTTATGGTTGGGGATCATTAGCACATGACAAATTCTGTTAAAGGGTGGCAGCATTAAGAAGGTTGAGAATAACTACAGTACAGTAGTTATGCAACATGTCTAGAATGGGTCTAGTTTGCTATTGTATAAACAGTTATAAAACTACACATGTACCTTTTTTATTTTAGAGAAATACAAATAAAACTAAAGGCTGTGGAGAGATTGGAAACCTTTAACACCTGACATAATCTATCCTGTAAATTCAAGACAAACAAATACTGAAAAAGGCCCTTGCTGGGAATTTTAAAAATTAAAAGTATATATCAAAGTAAATGTTTGATAGAGTTCAATTATCATAAATAAAGGATAACACAAACAAAAATATCACTAACGCGGCTGAATAAATTCACTTGTATGCATTTACTAATTAATTTTACAAGAAAAGAATGAGCTGATGATGTAGAAATTCATTCAAATTATCCCAAGTTTCATCATACAAAAATTCTAAATTTTGTCATGTGAGCATCTCTGATAGGGTGATAGGCTCATCTATGTAACTGACAAATCTTAACAAATCTTAACACATAACACAAAACAACATTCTTTTCCACTTTGCTTTAGAAACTAGAAGCATCGTTGTATCTTTACATAGTTTAGGTATTTCCTTTCATAAAGATATTCACAGTGAGATCCAGGGATGATGTTATAATGGTTCCTTTTGATTTCAGCTCTGTCTTAAACCCATGGACAACTATAGCCCAGAGCAGCTGTGCAGCTCTCTAATCTAATCTGGAGCACTTTCCCAACAGAGAACTTGATGCCATATCTAGAATGCATCCAGTTGTAACTTTATAAACATTATAAAGTTGTATTTGCTCTATTTCTGTCCCGAGAAACACAATTAAAGCTGAAGCCTATGGAAATCTTAGAATGCTTCTGTGACCTGATACTCTTCATTCTCAAATTTTGGGTTGGTAAAAAATGTCTCCCAGAGAATATACAATTCAACTGCCATTTTGCTTTACTTAAGAAGATCAATGTTTACAGTAGCAGAAAGGAACTTTGATGCAGTATGAAAAATAAGGAAAAGAAATGGAGATTCAGAGACACTATTTTTAACAAGCTGTACCAGCTGGTGATAGACCCATTCTTTAACTCACATATTGATCTCAAGCTGCCTTTATTTTGCTCTGATTCCATCTTATACTTGATTCCCCACCCCACCCCCACCCAGGTCAAAACATCTACATTGTCCAACAGTTCATTGCTGACTTATAGTCTGGATCTTCTGGTTCAATTCTAATACGATTATTATACATCCCTGTTGACTCGTATTTTACACATGAACCTGATAAATAGAACCTGAATTCTGGGGCATATCTCACATATATCCTGTCTTGGTTTTGTCGTTTCTGCTCTGGAAATTGGTGTCATTAATTTCTGTGGGTCCAAGTCATATTTATAAAATAAGAATACCTTCTATACTTCCTCCCTCCCTCTTTCCCTCTTCCCTCTATCCTTCCTTTCCTTTCTTCCTCTTTCTGCCTATATCATTCTGTCTCTGTTTTTCTCTCTCAATCTCCCATCCTTTCTGTTTGTGTGTGTATATGAGTGTTCATTACATTGTCAGTGTTTCCTACCAAACCAGCCTAGACTTGTCTCACACTCATGGTCTTCCTAACCTCCTATGCTAGCCACTCAAGTGATCAGAGTGAGGTGTACACAGGCACCTACCCTGGGATATCCTTTTTTTTTTGGAAGAGTAGATTGCTCCTAGCAACTACAACTTAGAAGAAGAAAAAAAGTATGAGTTTATAAAAATAGAACAGCAAAGGGTATTATTTATTTGTGTATTTATTTATATTTTATGTGTAAGTGCTTGCGTGAATGAGAGACATGTGAGCAGTTGCCTATAGAGGTCAGAAGAGAGCACTGAATATTATGGAAATTGATATGAAATAAGAAAACCAGAAAAGATATAGTAAAATAGCTACTGTTCAGTTTCAACAAAACTCACGAAGTGTTTGATGTCTGCTCAAAAACTCTCATAGCGAACTATATTTGCAATGCAACAGAAATTAAACACTCTGTTGGTTAATGAATCAAAGTAGCTGTGATAACTATGAAACCAACAGTCTGCACCAGAATGTACTTGTGTTCATTATGGTCTAAATGAGTACTTTACTTTAGAAAACAATAATCCTTTATATTAAGTTCTACTTATATTTCTGCTTAGGATTTTAAAAAACTCACATATATATTATAGACTGCAGAATGTACACAGTGCATTTTAAGCTTGTAATAAAACAAAAATTCATTCATGGTTCCAATTCTTTGTCATAAGATTTTTTTTTAAATGCTTTGTTTCTTAGCAACAAGGAGAGCAGAGGAGCTTGGAATTTCTCTTTGACAGGCATGACAGCATTTAATCCTTTCTACAGTGGAGTTCTGTTCCTGTAACATGAGAAGAGGCATGCTTGCACTGGGCTCTGTCTCCTGCAAGGTTTTCCATAACCCATTTTATCATGATAAAGGAATGCAAAAAGCAAAAGGACATGTCTCCAGTGGCTACAGTAACTTCCACATGTGACCTTCCCATATAAACCAAACCAAGTCAGCGCATTCACCATTCACATGCTTCAGTGACACTTTCCAGGGTTAGGGAAGAGATCTGAGGAAGAACAGACATCTTGGTTTCCCCTTTACTTTTCTTGTCTTGTGTTAAAAAAAAAAATTAGTACCAATAGGCTTCCTGCCTCTTCAAATCACTCCTAGGTCCTCTGACTTGTTGCCTGCTATCTTTCTTTGCAATAAGAGATAAATATGGTGGTCCTCCTTCCTGTGGCTTAGCTTAACAAATTTCCCCTGTGTATGTAAATTATGATGTGGTCTATTATATCAATAACCCACAAAAATCTAAGCTTTTCCCTAGATTCTACTCTAGGATATGTATTCTGTAAATCCTGCTTTATCCTATCCTTCTGGATATAGACACAGCTCCCGTCTTAAAATGTCAAAAGAATAATTTACATATGGATTCACAAATGTTGTTCTGAACTATATTGTTAATAATATTTGGATTTAATAAAAGTTGAATGATTGAAAATAATTGTATTTATTTAGTTAGTGGATGACCACTTTCTCACAAATTTTTAAAAAATATTAAATGAGTGAGTCATATAAAATTAATCAGAGGAAATATGTGGAAATTAGATGATGAAGTGACTGAACAAAATTAAATATATTTAAAAAGTAAATTTTAATTATTTGAAAATATCTGCTCACATTTCTTCCATGCTTTAAAATTTGTGTCTACCAATTAACTGTAGAAAAAAATCAAAATTTACGTGCAGTAGACAATGATTTGGACAAATCTTATGCCTAGTTGCATGGCTGTTCAAATTTCAGATGGAATGATGGTTAATCTTTGATGTCAACTTATATAGGTAGGAAACAGTCAAAAGATGTGTCCCTAGGTGTGTCTGAAGGTGATTCAGAAAGCTTTAACTGAAGGTAAAGACTACCTTGAATGGTCAGACCTACTTCATGAACAGACCAGAGTCTCAGACTGACTAAACAGTGGGATTGAGGAAGCCAGTTTGAACATAGCATTCATCTTTCTCTGCATTCTGAATGCAGACAGATGTGATCAGCTACCTCTAACTTCTGCTGCATTGCTTTTACTTGTCAAAGTGAGTTATATACTCTCAAACAATGAGACAAGTTAACCCTTCCTCCTAAAGTTCTTTCTTGTTAATTGTTTTGTAAAAACAACTAGAAAAACAACGGATGCAGATGGTAAATATGATAATATCACCACCCACAGATCTATATAGTCATAGGCATTTCTATTTCTACATAGTAATAGAAATTAGTTATTGTAGGGAAATTGTTTGCACAGCACAAAATCCCTAAATAATTGGAAGAAGTAAGTAATCTAACAGCACACACATGAAAGACAGTGAAAGAAAGAGGATAAGAAAGCCTAATGACAGGAAATTACTTTCTGAGAATGTTTGATTCTGTCATATTGTGATGATCATGAAATGTAATTTTACAAGCTAAGATGCCTTCCAAATCATTAGTCCATATAATGTTATGAGACCACAATGGAGCATGCTTGTAGGCCTCATGAGTATATGCACTGTTTATGTGATTATAGGATTCTCATTTTCCCAGCAGGGCCTATTTCTAAGCATAGTGTTTTAGTGTGAATGTGTGCTAAGAGGTTGGCCTGTATCCCATGTCATGAGAAAGGTCAGCTTTACAACCAGGATGACCATCTGACTAAGAGAAGTAAAGAGTCCACCTTTCTATTAATAACCGGAAGATAAACAGTATATTGAACAGATTCTGATGAGTGGAACGTTTTTATAGATTGATATGGCAGCATTTGCTCAAACTGCCTAAAAATGAAACAGATTCAAGAACTGTAAAGGAATAAAAATTAAAACAACATTGCTCTGTAATAAATACTAAAGTAAATTAGGCTCAGTATAAATAGACTCCCCAAATTCGATCATACACTCTGGATGATTTAGAGTCTATAATTAATATTTTCCTGATTTTAGTATGTTTATATTTTGAGATAAATGAAATCTAAAGTATTTATTATTAAAAATGATTCAAATTGTTTTCTTTTAACCCCAAACTCATTATCTACTAAGGATTTGGAAGGCACCAAATTCATTTTCCAGTATATGAAAATATAAAACAATAAACATTTTAACAACCAAGCAGTGAAAATGAAAACCAAACACTATTATTCCCTTCTCAAAGAACCTTTATTTATGTTTACCAATAACAATATAAAGCAACAACCCCTGTGGAAGCTGGGTGTGCATGCTGCCACTTAAATGTTGTTTCTTATTCATTTGTTCTGCAGTGTAGGATTGTGAGTATATATTAATCAATATATTTTCAACTACTTGTCTATGATATATAGGCATATACTACCTCTTAAACATTAATATGTGTATAACTTAAAATGTATGTACAGATGGAGGGACATCAGTTTACATGGAGCTTTCTATTTTCATTTAGTGATATAAAATTCAAATTTGATACCTCTCATTGTTTATATGTAATTTTTAATTTCAAGAACCTGGATCTAAACTGGGCAATGGTGGTGCACACCTTTAATCCCAGCACTGAGAGGCAGAGGGAGGCAGATTTCTGAGTTTGAGGCCAGCCTGGTCTACAGAGTGAGCTCCAGGATAGCCAAGGCTACACAGAGAAACCCTGTCTCGAAAGAAAGAAAGAAAGAAAGAAAGAAAGAAAGAAAGAAAGAAAGAAAGAAAGAAAGAAAGAAAGAAAGAAAGAAAGAAAGAAAGAAAGAAAAGGAACCTGGATCTAACTGCCACAATTTAGGGAAAAATCTGAGCACCAATAACATCAACAACTAGATTACAATGTCCACACTGACCACATTGTCCACATTGGTTGTAGATGGAAAGTTGTCATCAGAAAAATATTTAAGAACCATATGTGATAGCCTTAATTGTTAGTCTTTAACATAAGGATTGCTACAGTTTACAACACAGAGAATATTATACACAAGGGAGCTAATGAGTGTCACACAAAGTATAAAACACAACTTTTAATTGCTTCTACTTTCCATCAGCTTGTCCCTGATGAAAATATTTCTTCAGGGAGGCACCTTCTATAAATAGTTATGACATTGCTTGTATATCAACAATTCTGTGTACATAATGCCATTTTGGTGGGTTCTTCGGGTCGAAGCATGAGGAAGCTATTAGATGAATCACAACATTTGGCTCATAATGTATATGTGAGCCACGTAGAAACTAAGATCTTGAATCCGATGCTGAAAACAAAGGCAGCCAGAAGTCTGCTTTGAATCACCAGTATCAGCTTCATCTGAGCTCTGGGCTTTAGAAAGCACTTAGTTTAGCTTACATCTGATCTGGACAGCATATTCCAAGCAGAGAAAGAGTGAGTACTGGAATACCTTTTGTCCCAGTGCCATTATTATTATTATTATTATTGTTATTATTA
Source organism: Mus caroli (assembly GCF_978045245.1). Lineage (NCBI taxonomy): Eukaryota > Metazoa > Chordata > Mammalia > Rodentia > Muridae > Mus > Mus caroli. Next base: position 37,112,228 of record NW_028227266.1, on the reverse strand, counting down.
TTATTATTATTATTATATTTTCTCTATTTAGATTTCAAATGGTATCACTACAGTTCCCTATACCCTCCCTCCACCCTGCTCCCCTACCCACCCACTCCCTCTTCTTGGCCCTGGCGTTTTCCTGTACTGGGGCATATAACGTTTGCAAGATCTAGAGGCCTCTGTTCCCAATGATGGCAGACTAGGCCATCTTCTGATACATATGCAGCTAGAGACACGAGCTCTGGAGGTACTGATTAGTTCATAATGTTGTTCCACCTATAAGGTTGCAGACCCCTTCAGCTCCTTGTGTACTTTCTCTAGCTCCTCCATTGGGGGCCCTGTGTTCCAGCCTATAGATGACTGTGAGCATCCACTTCTGTATTTGCCAGGCACTATCAGATCACACCAGCTGTCCCAGTGCCTTTTAACCTCCACATATTGTAAGACCCTCATACAAATTAGGGCCCCAGAACCATGGAAAGTTCCTGACGTTACCTGAAAATCTTCACTTACATTCTGCCACAATATATCATGCTATGTTCTCCAATTATCTGAGTGCTTTTATTTGGAACACCCGTTCTTTTAGGTTTTAATACTCAAGAGTGCTTTGTAATGTGATTATGAATCCTTAATCAAGAATAGTGCACAAAAACATTTTATTCTATTTTGTGTACAGTATGTTTCACTTTCTGGATAATGTTGCTAAATTTCAAGACCTAGATGTACACTGTATTTGTAATATTTTCATTAATTCATAATTCATTAATTTGTTCCATAGTCTATTTGTTGATAGTTTTGACATCTTGTCTAAGATACCATTATGAAAGATCAAAAAGATACAGGTTTTAATAATACTACATTATGTTAGCATTTTCATGGAGGTCTGTTATATGTTTGAATGAAGATTTGTGGTTGGTTTAAGAAAGTGATCTAAGAAATTATTTCCCTTGTAGCTATTTTAATTATTTTAGTACTTTTTGTTTAAAAATCAGTTTTTCATTAAATCTTATTATTCACCTTTGAAGGACAATCATTGAGATAACACGGGGGATTATTGTCAGTTCTATGTTGCCATAATTATGAAAATGGCTTATAATCCTGATATTTATAACTCTGTGTAACTTTTCTGATGGGGAAGAGTAAGATCTCTAACTCTTTTAACCTTCTGCTGATGACTCTAGGTTTAGTATATTCTTATGAATATTTTAGGATCATCTTGTCAATGTATGCAATTATAAGAGCAATATTTGTGTAGGCAACCCTTTGGACTGGAGAAGTTAAGAAGGACAGCCATACACATGAAGTGAATGCATTTGATTCCTCAACACAGAATTCCTTCCTATTTATGTTAAAAAGCCTTTACTCCTGTCAGCAACATCTTACACATTTTTATTGAAAGTAGATTTATTTCATACACTACATTCTGATTAGAGTCATTCCTCTACCTATTCCTCTCAGATCCCCCCCATCCTCCCAAATCTATACTCTTTCTCTCGTCATTAGAACACAGAAACACATCAAAAAACAATAAGATAAAATAAAACAAATCAGATTAGAGCCTAATAAACAAACAGAAAAAAGTGCAAAGAAAACATAAACAGAGAGACATACACATTCACACATATACAGAAAATCTGTAAAAAGAAAATAGGAAATAATAATCTACAAGTAAAAGATGTATACTGGGGAGAAAAAAGTTCATACAAAGCATTGTGAAACAAAAAACAAAACAAAACAAAACAAAACAAAACAAAACAAAACATAACCTCAGAAAGTATCATGGAGTTGATTTTGTGTTGGCCTTCTACTGCTAGCATCTGGCCTGCCCTTAAGTGTAGTTTATATACTCTGTTGAATTTCATATGGGGAAAACAATATTTCCTCTGCAAGTGTTTATCAGTGAGAAGTAGTTAGGGATGGGGATTGTGTCCACATTCCCACATAAGTCTGAGACCTCTTATGGCTTAGACCTGTGCAATCCCTGTGAATGATGACACAGGATCTAGGAACTCCTATGTTCTCAGTCCTAATGTGTATAAAATGTCACGTTTCCTTGGTGTTCTCCATTCCCACTAGTTCTCAAGTTTTTCCTGACTCTTCTTCTGCAGAGTTTTCTGAGCACTGAGGAGAAGGGGGATTTTATGGAGATATCCCATTAAGGGTTGAGGGTTCCAAGGTCTCCCATCTTTGCCTGTTGTCCAGCTATGGGTTTCTGTTTGTGTCTTCATCTACTGTGGGAGGAAGCTTCTGTTATGTTGGTTGAGCAAGAACCTGACCTATGAGTATAGTAGAATTTCATTAGGAATTGTATGTAGTTTCCCCTAAGACCCTGGCCTAGGTGCTCTTGGGTTTTATCCATCCAAGCAGTGTTAGATATGGATTTCATTTCACGGAGCGGGGTAAGAAGATAGTAGTTAGTTACTCTCACAACTTTTGTGCCACTATTGTACCTGGATCTTGCAGGCAGATCACCACTGTAGTTCAGAGGCTTTGCAGCTGGGTGGGTGTTTACACTGCTCATTTGGTAGTTTGCCTTCCTGTATCATTTACATTAGTTAGTAGGGGTGATGGTTCTAGTTCAACATCAGCTTGAGTTCTTTATGTCCAATGAGTTATATAGGTTTTTGTCTTCAGCTATAAAGCCAAGACATTAGTTTGTGGAGAGTATTCAACAGTGTTGGTAATAGTCTGGGTTTATTGAGTATTTACATGGGATGCTTTTGTTTAACCACTTGATTAGCTATAACCCATCCTTAACACTGGAGGTTTCATTTGGTGGCAAGAGATATCTATTTGGGACTTTGTCTTCTCTTTTATTTTGTTATTCTAATTTAGATTTCTTTTATAAATGCATATATTTTAAAAACTTTCTACTGTATTGGATTTCCATAATACCTCACATGAAGATCAAACAGGGAAGGCAAGTAGAGTGGGTAAGGAACAGTTAAAATGTCTTACAATTGTTAAGTGCATAGCCTTTAATTATTTTCTTTATTTTTCCTATGTAGGTTATTAGTTATTTTAATTGGGTTGTTTTGTTCTTTGTTGCAAGTTTGTAGAACTATAACTTACTTTTAGATGGTATTGTGTTTCATGACTTTAGATAACTCTAATTCTAGTAGTAGTTTTTGTTTGTAGATTTGTTGGAATTTAATATATACAAGATTACATAACTTAAAAAGAGAAATTTTTCTTTTTTTTCTTTTGTTTTTAGCCCTATCAGGTGGCTTATCACTACATCTTGTTTCTTTATTGCTGAAACTAGCACCTGAAGCATGGCACTGAGTACACATGAATAGGTTGGAAAGTTGTTGTTTTGCTGTTGTTTTTTCACCCCCCTAAGGAAGTATGATATTAGTCACTGATTTTTTATTGGATATTTTCTTTATTTACATTTCAAGTGTTATCCCTTTATTGATGTTGTCATCATCTCAACATATGGAAAATTATTTTGCTTTTGGGGTCCTAATATAGTCACATTGTGCATATAAACAAAATGTTCATGAAAACCCACTGAAACAAGCAAGTCAAGCTTTCAGAGTAATTACTGAGTCATTATCACTTAGAAAGTACATGTTAGCACTCTTAGAGCCTAGAGTATAAATGAAGACTGTCCTGTATGATATTTGATTTCATGCCTAATATGTTTGGGTCCCAGGGCTATGACTATTGATAAGGAAGTAGAGATATCAGGCAGAAAAAAACTTGAGTTCTGTTTGAAATTTTATAATGTAAAAGCACATTAAGCACCTGTCTTAAAAACTTAATCTCTTTCAGTATAGGAGCTCAGCAGAAAATGGCAGAAGGAAATTTCTCCATTGTGACTGGATTTATCCTCACTGGATTAACAGAGAAGCCAGCGCTACAGCTGCCCCTGTTCTTCCTCTTCCTAGGAATCTATGCGGTCACAGTGCTAGGAAACCTGGGCATGGTCATGCTCATCCTGTTCAGCCCTCACCTGCACACCCCCATGTACTTCTTCCTCAGTAATCTGTCTTTCGTTGACCTCTGCCAATCCAGTGTCATCATGCCCAAAATGCTGGAGAAATTTGTCATGATGAAGAGTGTCATTTCTTATGCAGAATGCATGGCTCAGTTTTACTTATTTGATGTTTTTGCTGTTTCAGAGTGTCACATGCTGGCTGTCATGGCCTATGATCGCTATGTTGCCATCTGTAACCCCTTGCTATATAATGTTACCATGTCTTACAAAGTGTGTTCCTGGATGGTAGTGGGGGTGTATAGTGTAGGCTTGATTTGTGCCACAGGTGAAACAGTCTGCCTGCTTAGACTGCTTTTCTGCAAAGCTGATGACATAAACCACTACTTCTGTGATCTTCTACCACTACTGGAACAATCCTGTTCCAGTACATTTATCAATGAAATACTAGGACTGTCCTTCAGTTCATTTAATATTACTGTCCCAGCTCTGACCATCCTCAGTTCCTACATCTTCATCATAGCCAGCATCCTCCACATTCCTTCCACTGAAGGCAGGTCCAAAGCCTTCAGTACTTGCAGCTCCCACATCTTGGCTGTTGCTGTCTTCTTTGGGTCTTTAGCATTCATGTACCTTCAACCATCATCAGTCAGCTCCATGGACCAAGGGAAAGTGTCCTCTGTGTTTTATACCATTGTTGTGCCCATGCTGAACCCCTTGATCTATAGTCTGAGGAATAAGGATGTCAAAGTTGCCTTCTATAAGGTTGTAGGAAGAAGACAATTCATGTGAAATGAAGGACACGCTTAAGCAAAACTGTACAACTGAAGAGGCCTTTGAAGTGTACAGTGAAGACATACAGCATACCCTCATGAGTCATGAGGTTTTATGAGTGCTTGGTTATTTTGAATAAAATGAAGTCCACTGCCGCTCTGGGTGACCCGCAATCTAACTGTCCAGAAGTATGTATATTACATTTAAATAGGTTTTCGAATAGCAAACACATTCATACAGTTATTTTGCTTTGCAAGTCTGGAACACTGTTCTTTTTAGGTAAAATTTAGTTTTGTTAAATCAGACAGTAATACATTTTCAGTAACATTTGAATTGCTTAATATTTGGGCTTCTTGAACTTTTAAATTAAGTGTACTGGTAGTCACAGTTTTGGAACTATGACTTTTTTTTTTTTAAGATTTATTTATTTATTATATGTAAGTACACTATAGCTGTCTTCAGACACACCAGAAGAGGGCATCAGATCTCATTATGGGTGGTTGTGAGCCACCATGTGGTTGCTGGGATTTGAACTTCTGACCTTCGGAAGAGCAGTCGGGTGCTCTTACCCACTGAGCCATCTCACCAGCCCGGAACTATGACTTTTAAGTGAACAATTGTAACCATTTGAAATATAAATACACAATTTTACTTTTTACTATACTCATAGAAATATGATTGACTAATATGAATAACTAACATGAGATTTTCTACTCGCAATGATAGACTGTACTGAAAGAGACTGAGTTCTTTATGCACATGATGGCAGGCACGGCTGTGGCATTCCTTCTGACACAGTTTCAGGATTACATCACCACCTTTGCTTCCTAAGCCATTTTGCATCTTTCCCAAGCTTCAAGGAAAGTTCATCCATTTAGTTTTTTTCCCTCATGACACTCTTGTGCTGGAGACACAGCTCAGAGACTGAGTGCAAACTGTTTTTAGTGAGACCTCAATGCTGATTCCTAGTCATGGTGAGCAGCTCACAACCTCCTTTAATTCTAGTGGCATCGGATTCTCTAGTGCTGCCCTCAAGTGCACAAAGCCATACTCACTCACACATGTACGTGTTATTAAAAATAAACCAACATAGTTTTTTTTTTTTTTTTTTTTTTTTGAGACAGGGTTTCTCTGTGTAGCCCTGGCTGTCCTGGAACTCACTTTGTAGACCAGGCTGGCCTCGAACTCAGAAATCCGCCTGCCTCTGCCTCCCGAGTGCTGGGATTAAAGGCGTGCGCCACCACGCCCGGCCCAACATAGTTTTAAAATGACATTCTTTTACAGTTACATTCAGCTCAGCCACTTATTCACATAAAAACGGTAAAGTGGGAACATCGTTTTTCTGACTCCTGAACTTACTGCCATTCTGAAATGAAAAATGCATTGATATTTTGAGGAAACTGGAAACAGGCTTCCATTCATGAAATCCCTCCTCTCTCTCAATGAAGCAGTCTGTTCGGTGTCACCAAGACTGTATAATACTTAGGTGGTGCCGGTTACACTAAAGAGGCCCCTCGAAGTAATGTGTCTGGAAGAAACCAACCCTATTACCCCAACCCGCTAGCTGTGATATCATCCACAGGAGGCTCAATTGCTTGAACTCCTCTGGCATAGTAAATACAAGGTGAATTCTTTCGTCTCTCCTAGAAATGCTTCTCGGAGTCTAGCAGACAATACATTTCTGTTTTGTTTCTGGGGCATTCTACATACCCTTTGGTATTTGTGCCCAAAGAATGGAATACACAGGGTGGAGGATTTTCTGCCTGTCCAAATCATCTTTGGATTTTCTGCTTCGTTGTTGTCTGTCCCTGCACTACGATGTCAGCTGTGGCTTTCTGGTCCTTATATGTACAGATGGTAAATATTTAGTTAGTATCTTGGATCTGTGATGTGGATCCCTGAACAAATCCCTGCAGCACAGGGGCTGCTCAGGCATCTGTCTTCTACTTACTGTGCTATATCGCCCTCTGGTGGTTTGTGAAAATTTCCATCTGCACACTAGGGAAACAAAACAAATGAGAACAAAACAAAAACATCAACAACAATCCATCTCTTGGCCAAGGGTCACTATGGTTTTAATAATTTGACAAGAATGAATAAGGAAAGAAGTTTATATGCAGATTTGTTAGAAAATTTAAAAGTATGGATATTCCTTTGTAAATACTTATGAAGAACATTTAAATGCATTTTTTTTCCCAATTTGAAAATTAAAACACAGAGGTAATAGTTTCGTGTTTGAAAGGCTTTACTGGATTTTCAAACTACAAAGTGATTTGTTCCATATCAAAGTCTCCCATATCTTTACCCATGGATTAAAATCTCATTTTTTTTATTTTCTCCCTTATCCTAACCCACACTGCTCCGTGCCATGTGCTGTTCACAATAATCTAATTTCACTTATTTAGAAGAATCATTTTTTTCTAGCAGGTGATATTAAAGTCTTATACATTCCTTTCCTCTCTTCAAAGCATATAATTATGGTTTCAATTATTCTTCACTAGCACATACTTTTCTCGTTTCTGTATAATGTTAATGTGGTACTTTTACCAGCCACCTTGCATCATGACTTTGAAATTAATGTATTTCTTTTATACTATTCTTGTTGTAAATCAGGCATGTACTGCAGGCCTGCCTGTCAGTGATTCAGCCCATGTCACTCCCATCCCTGCCAGGGACAGTGCATTTCTACCAGGGACAGGCAGCTCTTCTAAAAGGCCTTGGCCATCCCAGATTGCTGTTTCTGTCTTGTTTGTTTTCAATATCTCTCTTTCTCTCTCTCTCTCTCTCTCTCTCTCTCTCTCTCTCTCTCTCTCTCTCTCTCTCTCTCTCTCTCCCTCTCTCTGTCTTTGTCTCTCTGTCTGTTTCTCTCTCCCTCTCTCTGCCTCTCTCTCCTCCCCCCCGCCTCTCTCTCTCTCTCTCTCTCTCTCTCTCTCTCTCTTTCCTCTGTCTCTGTCTCTCCCACTCTCCCCCATTTCAATATTGTCTTTTGGTCTCTCTGCTCCCCTAATAAACTCTTGGGTTAGGTTTCTTTCTTCTCTCTCTCTCTCTCTTTCTTTTTTTTTTTATTAGATATTTTCTTTGTTTACATTTCAAATGTTATCCCCTTTCCTAGTTTCCCCTCTGAACAACCCCTATCCCCTCCCCACTCCCGTTGCTCTCCAACCCACTCACTCCCACTTCCTGGCCCTGGCATTCCCCTATACTGGGGCATAGAGCCTTCACAGGACCAATGGCCTCTCCTCCTAATTGATGACCAACAAGGCCATCCTCTGCTACATGTGCAGCTAGAACCATGAGTCACACTATGTGTTTTCTTTGATTGGTGGTTTAGTCCCAGGGAGCTCTGGGATTACGGGTTATTTCATATTGTTGTTCCTTCTTGGGTGCTGCAAACCCCTTCAGCATCTTGGGTATTTTCTCTAGCTCCTTCATTGGGGAACCTGTACTCTGTCCAATGGATGACTGTGAGCATCCACTTCTGTATTTGTCAAGCACTGGCAGAGCCTCTCAGGAGACAGCTATATCAGGCTCTTGTCAGCAAGCTCTAGTTGTCAACCACAATAGTGTCTGGGTTTGGTGGTTGTTTATGGGATGGATCCCCAGGTGGGGCAGTCTCTGGATGGTCATTCCTTCAGTCTTTGCAATGAACTTTGTCTCTGTAACTCCTTCCATGGGTGTTTTGTTCATTCTTAGTCATCAGGGAAATGCAAATCAAAACAACACCGAGATTCCACCTCACACCAGTTAGAATGGCTAAGATCAAAAACTCAGTTGACAGGAGATGCTGGTTAGGATGTGGAGAAAGAGGAACACTCCTCCATTGCTGGTGGGATTGCAAGCGGGTACAACCACTCTGGAAATCAGTCTGGTGGTTCCTCCAAAAATTGGACATAGTGTTACCGGAAGATCCAGCAATACCACTCCTGGGTAATACCACACCCAGAAGATGCTCCAACATGTAATAAGGACACATGCTCCACTATATTCATAGCAGCCTTATTTATAATAGCCAGATGCTGGAGAGAAACCACATGTCCCTTAACAGAGGAATGGATACAAAAAATGTAGTACATTTATACAATGGAGTACTGTGCAGCTATTAAAAACAATGAATTTATGAAATTCTTAGACGAATGGATGAATCTGGAGGATATCATCCTGAGTGAGGTAACCCAATCACAAAAGAAGACACATGACATGCACTCACTGATAAGTGGATATTAGCCCAGAAGCTTGGATTACCCAAGATATAATTCACAAAAAACATGAAACTCAAGAAGAAGGAAGACCAAAGGATGGATACTTGTTCCTTCTAAGAAGGGCGAACAAATTACTTATGCTAAGTCTGTTTCTTGGCCTGATCTCTTTTTTTTCTTTTTAATATTTTTATTAGATATTTTCCTCATTTACATTTCCAATGCTATCCCAAAAGTCCCACATACCCCCCCCCCCCTCTCCTACCCACTCCCTTCCACTTTTTGGCCCTGGCGTTCCCCTGTACTGGGGCATATAGAGTTTGCATGAGCAATGGGCCTCTCTTTCCAGTGATGGCCGACTAGGCCATCTTCTGATACATATGAAGCTAGAGAAAAGAGCTCTGGGGTACTGGTTATTTCATATTGTTGTTCCACCTATAGGGTTGCAGATCCCTTTAGCTCCTTGGGTACTTTCTCTAGCTCCTCCATTGGGGGCCCTGTGACCCATCCAATGGGTCTGTGAGCATCCACTTCTGTGTTTGCTAGGCCCCGGCATAGTTTCACAAGAGACAGCTATATCAGGGTCCTTTCAGCAAAATCTTGCTAGTGTATGCAATGGTGTCAGCATTTGGAGGCTAATTATGGGATGGATCCCTGGATATGGTGGTCTCTAGATGGTCCATCCTTTTGTCTCATCTCCAAACTGTGTCTCTGTAACTCCTTCCATGGGTGTTTTGTTCCCAATTCTAAGAAGGGGCAAAGTGTCCTCACTTTGGTCTTTGTTCTTCTTGAGTTTCATGTGTTTTGCAAATTGTATCTTATATCTTGGGTATTCTAAGTGTCTGGGCTAATATCCACTTATCAGTGAGTACATATCATGCGAGTTCCTTTGTGATTGGGTTACCTCACTTAGGATGATGCCCTCCAGGTCCATCCATTTGCCTAGGAATTTCATGAATTCATTCTTTTTAATAGCTGAGTAGTACTTCATTGTGTAAATGTATCACATTTTTTGTATCCATTCCTCTGTCGAGGGACATCTGGGTTCTTTCCAGCTTCTGGCTATTATAAATAAGGCTGCTATGAACATAGTGGAGCATGTGTCTTTCTTACCAGTTTGGCCTGATCTCTTAGTGGCACATCTTGTCCCTCAATCTGAGAAGGTTCCTTTTCTAAGAAACCTTCTTATCCTAAGAGTTCTCATTTTAGTTGCAGAATATTAATTCTGCAGCTGAATCGTTAGATGATTTTTATGCGGATAAATGTGGAGTGAGCTAACAGTACTAAAAGAACTACTAAGTTGTATGTCAAGAGGCCTTTATATTGTTTGTATGGGAATTTGGTAGTGTCTTTGAGACTTTGGCAGCAGCTTTTGTTGGCTCTTGTTTTTAGCATGAGAGGCAGAATCCTGGAAACAGAATAACCACCCTAGCTATTCCTGATGCATTGCTTTGGGGTTCTTGTCTCCATGGTTTGAATAAAGAAATCCTCTCACCCCTACAACAATATTTAAAGGCAGTTGAACACTGCCAAGAGATGAAGAATTAGTCTTCCCCAACAATGAGCCCCCTGTTTATTTATCCAATACCTAAATCATCTTCCCTAGAAACAAACACTTTCCTGCCACACTGAGCAGACTGTGCATGTTGTGTTTATGTATTGAATTGCTTATATGCATGTGGAACAATTGTTAAAATTCCAGAAGTGGGGAACATCAGACATAGGGGGAGGTTGAAGGGAAGAGAGAAGGGGAGAAATTATGTTATTATGTCTTAATTAAATAATACTAAGAAAAAAGAAATTCAGGGACCACACATGGAAGGTGAGTTTTAGAATGAAACATTTCCCCCCCATATGGGGAGTTGTAGAGAAAAAACAAAGTCAGAGCTCCTTTAGAGGAGACAGAGGCTCCAGGACTGAAAGACTGTTGAGTCACTGTCTTGGGTTAAAAAGGCTTTATGAGATAAAGCGAAGGAGGGGAAAGGGCCTGGTCAATATATTTCCCATTCTGGATGACTGCAGACTGGGCATCCAGTGGAAACCAGGCAAAATTTCTTCCCCTGATGACATTACTATGATAATGAATTGTTATGTGAATTCAAGTTATATCAGAATACATAGACATACAAAATATCTGAAAATTATTAACATTTATGAACTACCAGGATCAGTGAATACTTAGTTGATTTTCAAAACATGAGTCAGATAGTTACATTCCTGTGTTTAAGAGGTATGGGGCGAACAGCACCAGGGTAGCTAGGGCGCAGGGTCGGCTGACACTCGCCAGGTACCCACAACGTCCACCACAGGATCTTAAGACTTCTGGTGAGTGGAAAACAGCTTCTGCTCCAATCCAATTGCTCGCGGGACCTGAGACTGCATTAGTTAGGGAAGCAGAAAACCTGCCTGAGTAGGGCCACAGGCCTCTTCCGGCCTGACCAGCACCAGGGTAGCTAGAGCGCAGGGAACACTGACACCCGCCAGCTACCCACGACCCCCGCCACAGAATTTTGAGACTTCTGATGAGTGGAACACAGCTTCTGCTCCAGTCCAATCACGTGGGACCTGAGACTGCTTTGGTTGGGGAGGCAGAAATCCGGCCTGAGTAGGGCCACAAGCCTCTTCTGGTCAAAACAGCACCAGGGTAGCTAGGGCGCAGGGTCCGCTGACACTCCCAGCTACCCACAACACCCGCCACAGGATCTTAAGACTTCTGGTGAGTGGAACACAGCTTCTGCTCCAATCCAATTGCACGCGGGACCTGAGACTGCATTAGTTAGGGAAGCAGAAAACCGGTCTGAGTAGGGCCACAGGCCTCTTCCTGCCAGACTAGCACCTGGGTAGCTAGAGCGCAGGGTCTGCTGACACCCGCCAGCTACCCACGACACCCGCCACAGGATTTTGAGACTTCAGGTGAGTGGAACACAGAGTCTGCTCCAATCTTTAAACAGTGACAACGATAACAACTAACCCCAGAGATTACCAGATGGCGAAAGGTACACGTAATAATCTTACTAACAGAAACCAAGACCACTCACCATCATCAGAACCCAGCACTCCCACTTCGCCCAGTCCAGGGCACCTCAACACACCGGAAAAGCTAGACACGGATCTAAAAGCATATCTTATGATGATGGTATAGGACATCAAGAAGGACTTTAATAACTCACTTAAAGAATTACAGGAGAACATGGCTAAAGAGTTACAAGTCCTTAAAGAAAAACAGGATAACACAATCAAACAGGTAGAAGTCCTTAAAGAAAAACAGGATAAAACAATCAAACAGGTAGAAGTCCTTAAAGAAAAACAGGAAAACACATCCAAACAGATGATGGAAATGAACAAAACCATACTAGACCTAAAAAGGGAAGTAGACACAATAAAGAAAACCCAAAATGAGGCAACACTGGAGATAGAAACCCTAGGAAAGAAATCTGGAACCATAGATACAAGCATCAGCAACAGAATACAAGAGATGGAAGAGAGAATCTCAGGTGCAGAAGATTCCATAGAGAACATCAGCACAACAATCAAAGAAAATGGAAAATGCAAAAAGATCCTAACTCAAAACATCCAGGAAATACAGGACACAGTGAGAAGACCTAACCTACGGATAATAGGAGTAGATGAGAATGAAGATTTTCAACTCAAAGGACCAGCAAACATCTTCAACAAAATTATAGAATAAAACTTCCCAAACCTAAAGAAAGAGATGCCCATGAACATACAAGAAGCCTACAGAACTCCAAATAGACTGGACCAGAAAAGAAATTCCTCCCGACACATAATAATCAGAACAACAAATGCACTAAATAAAGATAGAATACTAAAAGCAGTAAGAGAAAAAGGCCAAGTAACATATAAAGGCAAGCCTATCAGAATTACACCAGATTTTTCACCAGAGACTATGAAAGCCAGAAGATCCTGGACAGATGTTATACAGACACAAAAAGAACACAAATTCCAGCCCAGGCTACTATACCCAGCCAAACTCTCAATTAACATAGATGGAGAAACCAAAGTATTCCAGGACAAAACCAAATTCACACATTATCTCTCCAAGAATCCAGCCCTTCAAAGGATAATAACAGGAAAAAACCAATACAAGGACAGGAACCACGCCCTAGAAACAACAAGAAGGTAATCCCTTAACAAACCTAAAAGAAGACAGCCACAAGAACAGAATGCCATCTTTAACAACAAAAATAACAGGAAACAACAATTACTTTTCCTTAATATCTCTTAATATCAATGGACTCAACTCCCCGATAAAAAGATATAGACTAACAAACTGGCTACACAAACAAGACCCAACATTTTGCTGCTTACAGGAAACTCATCTCAGAGAAAAAGATAGACACTACCTCAGAATGAAAGCCTGGAAAACAATTTTCCAAGCAAATGGTATGAAGAAACAAGCTGGAGTAGCCATTCTAATATCTGATAAGATTGACTTCCAACCCAAAGTCATCAAAAAAGACAGGGAGGGGCACTTCATACTCATCAAAGGTAAAATCCTCCAAGAGGAATTATCAATCCTGAATATCTATGCTCCAAATACAAAGGCAGCCTCATTCATTAAAGAAACTTTAGTAAATCTCAAAGCACACATTGCACCTCATACAATAATAGTGGGAGACTTCAACACACCACTATCACCAATGGACAGATCATGGAAACAGAAACTAAACCGGGACACAGTGAAACTAACAGAAGTTATGAATCAAATGGATCTGGCAGATATCTACAGAACATTCTATCCTAAAACAAAAGGATATACCTACTTCTCAGCACCTCATGGTACCTTCTCCAAAATTGACCACATAATTGGTCACAATACAGGCCTCAACAGATACAATAATATTGAAATTGTCCCATGCATCCTATCAGATCACCATGGACTAAGGCTGATCTTCAATAACAAAATAAATAATAGAAAGCCAACCTTCACGTGGAAACTGAACAACAATCTTCTCAATGATACCTTGGTCAAGGAAGGAATAAAGAAAGAAATTAAGGACTTTTTAGAGTTCAATGAAAATGAAGCCACAATATATCCAAACTTATGGGACGCAATGAAAGCATTTCTAAGAGGAAAACTCATAGCTCTGAGTCCCTCCAAAAAGAAACTAGAGAGAGCACACATTAGCAACTTGACAACACACCTAAAAGCACTAGAACAAAAGGAAGCAAACTCACCCAAGAGGAGTAGACGGCAGGAAATAATCAAACTCAGGGGCGAAATCAACCAAGTGGAAACAAGAAGAACTATTCAAAGAATGAACCAATCAAGGAGCTGGTTCTTTGAGAAAATCAAGAAGATAGATAAACCCTTAGCCAGACTCACTAGAAGGCACAGGGAAAGCATCCAAATTAACAAAATCAGAAATGAAAAAGGAGACATAACAACAGATCCTGAAGACATCCAAAACACCATCAGATCCTTCTACCAAAGGCTATACTCAACAAAACTGGAGAACCTGGATGAAATGGAGAAGTTCCTAGACAGATAACAGGTACCAAAGTTGAATCAAGATCAGGTTAATGATCTAAACAGCCCTATATCCCCCAAAGAAATAGAAGCAGTCATTAATAGTTTCCCAACCAAATAAAGCCGAGGGCCAGATGGGTTTAGTGCAGAGTTCTATCAGACCTTCAAAGAAGATCTAATCCCAGTTCTTCACAAACTATTCCACAAAATAGAAACAGAAGGTACTCTACTCTACTCATTCTATGAAGACACAATTACTCTGATACCTAAACCACAAAAAGACCCAACAAAGATAGAAAACTTCAGACCAATATCCCTTATGAATATTGATGCAAAAATCCTCAATAAAGTTTTTGCTAACCAAATCCAAGAACACATCAAAACAATCATCCATCCTGACCAAGTAGGTTTCATCCCAGGGATTCAGGAATGGTTCAATATAAGGAAATCCATCAAGGTTATCCAGTATATAAACAAACTCAAAGACAAAAACCACATGGTCATCTCGTTAGATGCGGAAAAAGCATTTGACAAGAACCAACACCCATTCATGATAAAACTCTTGGAAAGATCAGGAATTCAAGGCCCATACCTAAACATGATAAAAGCAATCTACAGCAAACCAGTAGCCAACATCAAAGTAAATGGTGAGAAGCTTGAAGCAATCCCTCTAAAATCAGGGACTAGACAAGGCTGTCCACTTTCTCCATACCTATTCAACACTGTACTTGAAGTCCTAGCCAGAGCAATTCGACAACAAAAGGAGATCAAAGGGATACAAATTGGAAAAGTTGAAGTCAAAATATCACTTTTTGCAGATGATATGATAGTATATATAAGTGACCCTAAAAATTCCACCAGAGAACTCCTAAGCCTGATAAACAGCTTCGGTGAAGTAGCTGGATATAAAATGAACTCAAACAAATCAATGGCCTTTCTCTACACAAAGAATAAACAGGCTGAGAAAGAAATTAGGGAAACAACACCCTTCTCAATAGTCACAAATAATATAAAATATCTTGGCGTGACTCTAACTAAGGAAGTGAAAGATCTGTATAATAAAAACTTCAAGTCTCTGAAGAAAGAAATTATAGAAGATCTCAGAAGATGGAAAGATCTCCCATGCTCATGGATTGGCAGGATCAACATTGTAAAAATGGCTATCTTGCCAAAAGCAATCTACAGATTCAATGCAATCCCTATCAAAATTCCAACTCAATTCTTCAACGAATTAGAAAGTGCAATCTGCAAATCCATCTGGAATAACAAAAAACCTAGGATAGCAAAATCTCTTCTCAAGGATAAAAGAACCTCTGGTGGAATCACCATGCTGGACCTAAAGCTTTACTACAGAGCAATTGTGATAAAAACTGCGTTGTACTGGTATAGTGACAGACAAATAGACCAATGGAATAGAATAGAAGACCCAGAAATGAACCCACACACCTATGATCACTTGATCTTCGACAAGGGAGCTAAAAACATCCAGTGGAAGAAAGACAGCATTTTCAACAAATGGTGCTGGCACAACTGGTTGTTAACATGTAGAAGAATGCGAATCGATCCATTCCTATCTCCTTGTACTAAGGTCAAGTCTAAGAGGATCAAGGAACTTCACATAAAACCAGAGACACTGAAACTTATAGAGGAGAAAGTGGGGAAAAGCCTTGATGATATGGGCACAGGGGAAAAATTCTTGAATAGACCAGCAATGGCTTGTGCTGTAAGATCGAGAATTGACAAGTGGGACCTCATGAAACTGCAAAGCTTCTGCAAGGCAAAAGACACCATCAATAAGACAAAAAAAAAAAAAAAACACCAAGAGATTGGGAAAGGATCTTTACCTATCCTAAATCAGATAAAGGACTAATATCCAATATATATAAAGAACTCAAGAAGGTGGACTCCAGAAAGTCAAATAACCCCATTAAAAATGGGGCTCAGAACTGAACAAAGAATTCTCACCTGAAGAATTCCGAATGGCAGAGAAGCACCTGAAAAAATGTTCAACATCCTAAATCATCAGGGAAATGCAAATCAAAACAACCATGAGATTCCACCTCACACCAGTCAGAATGGCTAAGATCAAAAATTCAGGTGACAGCAGATGCTGGCGAGGATGTGGAGAAAGAGGAACACTCCTCCATTGTTGGTGGGATTTCAAGCTTGTACAACCACTCTGGAAATCATTCTGTCGGTTCCTCAGAAAATTGGACATAGTACTACCGGAGGATCCAGCAATACCTCTCCTGGGCATATATCCAGAAGATGTCCCAACCGGTAAGAAGGACACATGTTCCACTATGTTCATAGCAGCCCTATTTATAATAGCCAGAAGCTGGAAAGAACCCAGATGTCCCTCAACAGAGGAATGGATACAGAAATTATGGTACATTTACACAATGGAGTACTACTCAGTTTTTAAAAAGAATGAATTTATGAAATTCATAGCCAAATGGATGGATCTGGAGGGCATCATCTCTAGTGAGGTAACACAATCACAAAGGAACTCACACAATATGTATTCACTGATAAGTGGATATTAGCCCAAAACTTAGGATATCCAAGATATAAGATACAATTTGCTAAACTCAAGAATCTCAAGAAGAATGAAGACCAAAATGTGGACACTGTGCCCCTTCTTAGAATTGGGAACAAAACACCCATGGAAAGAGTTACAGAGACAAAGTTCGGAGCTGTGATGAAAGGATGGACCATCTAGAGACTGCCATATCCAGGGATCCATCCCATAATCAGCTTCTAAACGCGGACACCATTGCATACACTAGCAAGATTTTTCTGAAAGGACCCAAATATACCTGTCTCTTCTGAGACTATGCAGGGGCCTAGCAAACACAGGAGTGGATGCTCACAGTCAGCTATTGGATGTATCACAGGGCTCCCAATGGAGAAGCTAGAGAAAGTACCCAAGGAGCTAAAGGGATCTGCAACCCTATAGTTGGAACAACATGATGAACTAACCAGTACCCCGGAGCTCTTGTCTCTAGCTGCATATGTATCGAAAGATGGCCTAGTCGGCCATCACTGGAAAGAGAGGCCCATTGGACTTGCAAACTTTATATGCCCCAATATAGGGGAATGCCAGGGCCAAAAGAATGGGAATGGGTGGGTTGGGAAGTGGGGGGCGCTATCGGGGACTTTTGGGATAGCATTGGAAATGTAATTGAGGAAAATATGTAATAAAAAATATTAAAAATTAAAAAAAGAGGTGTGGGGCACAGAAAAAATTTTCCCTAAGAAAACAGAAAATATAAATTGATATGAGATTGAAAACTGCTTCGTCTAAACTGAAAGTGGAAAAGATACTACAGAATTTAGAAACTCTTTCATCTACTGTTATGCTTCTAATAAATACTAGTAGAGTGTTTAGAGAGATTGTAGTCTACAATTTGTTACTGTAGAGTGGGAGAGATTCTTGTTGATAATGAAACCAGAAATTTATCCTTATTATTTCAAGTAATTGTGGTTTCCTCCTTTAGAAATATTTATACTGAAACTAACATATATTGAGCAAAGTAACATGTCAAAAAGCAGGATATAAATTTCATGTGTGTCTATTTTGTTTGTTTGTTGATGTGATAACCAAATCAACTGGGGAGAAAAAGGTTTATTTCATTTACATGTTAAAGTCTATCACTGAAGGAAGCCACAACAGCTGGCCAAAGTAGGAACCTGGAAGAAGTGGCTGAAAGAAAGACTGTGGAGGAAGGATACTTACTGGTTTGTTTTCACTGTTGCCTTAAATACTTTTCTTATGCTCCCCGTGCTCAACTGCTGAGAGATGGCTCTGTTCACGGTGGGATGTGCCTTACTAATTTTATAAGCAAATGAGAAGAAGACATGTTTGCAGACCAGTCTGGTGTAGGCAGTTCTGCAATTGAGATTTCTGTTCCTAGGCTTGTCAGTTGAGAATCACATTAGCCATTATAATTCCACCTATTGTAAATATGGCACACAAACACATAACCATTAAACCAGAACCTTTCCATTCTTTGTCATCAATGCCTCATTTTAATACTAACATCACAATATAAAGAATGTTTAAAATTTAAAAATCTGAGATATTTTAAATGTTCAAAATGTCTTTAAATATTAAGGTCTCTTAATTGTGGGCTTTAAAAAAATACAAATAACAGCTTCTGGGACAGGCGGGAGCCACAGAAATTCTGAGGCAGCGCCCTTTTCGGGCTCCAGACATCCGACCACCTTCCCGGCCAGGTGTCCACCTGGCCTGGGAGGCTTTTGCCTCAGGATCAGCGAGAGCCATCTTGGTTCCTGGACTCCACCGAAAAGTAGTCTGCACAGGTGAGAGTGTGCACACAGAAGCTATCAGCTTCTGGGACAGGGCAAAGCAACACAGCTTCTGGGAAAGGTCCTGTTTTGAGCCTTCATCTTCGGCTAGAAGGGAGGTCCAAATGCCAGATATCTGTGCACCTTCCCTGTAAAAGGAGAGCTTGCCTGCAGAGAGTGCTCTGACCACTGAAACTCAGAGGAGAGAGCTAGTCTCCCAGGTCTACTGATAGAGGGTAACAGAATCACCAGAGGAACAATCTCTAAACAGAGACAACTATAACAACTAAATCCAGAGATTACCAGATGGCAAAAGGTAAACATAAGAATCTTACTAACAGAAACCAAGACCACTCACCATCTTCAGAACCCAGCACTCCCACACCACCTAGTCCTGGGCACCCCAACACACCCGAAAAGCTAGACCCAGATTTAAAAGCATATCTTATGATGATGGTAGAGGACATCAAGAAGGACTTTAATAGCTCACTTAAAGAAATAAAGGAGAACACTGCTAAACAGGTAGAAGACATTAAAGAGGAAGCACAAAAATCGCTTAAAGAATTGCAGGAAAACACAACCAAAGAGGTGATGGAATTGCATAAAATCATCCAAGACCTAAAATGGGAAGTAGACACAATAAAGAAAACCCAAAATGGGGCAACACTGGAGATAGAAACCCTAGGAAAGAAACCTGGAACCATAGATGCGAGCATCAGCAACAGAATACAAGAGATGGAAGAGAGAATCTCAGGTTCAGAAGATTCCATAGAGAACATCAGCACAACAATCAAAGAAAATGGAAAATGGAAAATGCAAAAAGACCATAACTGAAAGCATCCAGGAAATCCAGGACACAATGAGAAGACCAAACCTACGGATAATAGGAGTAGATGAGAATGAAGATTTCCAACTCAAAGGACCGGCAAATATCTTCAACAAAATTATAGAAGAAAACTTCCCAAACCTAAAGAAAGAGATACCCATGAACATACAAGAAGCCTACAGAACTCCAAATAGACTGGACCAGAAAAGAAATTCCTCCCGACACATAATAATCAGAACAACAAATGAACTGAATAAAGATAGAATATTAAAAGCAGTAAGGGAAAAAGGTCAAGTAACATATAAAGGCAAGCCTATCAGAATTACACCAGATTTTTCACCAGAGACTATGAAAGCCAGAAGATCCTGGACAGATGTTATACAGACACTAAGAGAACACAAATTCCAGCCCAGGCTACTATACCCAGCCAAACTCTCAATTACCATAGATGGAGAAACCAAAGTATTCCAGGACAAAACCAAATTCACACATTATCTTTCCACGAATCCAGCCCTTCAAAGGATAATAACAGAAAAAAAAAAAAAAAACCAATACAAGGACAGAAACCACATCCTAGGAAAAGCAAGAAGGTAATCCCTCAACAAACCTAAAAGAAGACAACCACAAGAACAGAATGCCAACTTTAACAACAACAACAAAAAAATAACAGGAAGCAACAATTACCTTTCCTTAATATCTCTTAATATCAATGGGCTCAACTCCCCAATAAAATGACATAGGCTAACAGACTGGCTACAGAAACAGGACCCAACATTTTGCTGCTTACAGGAAACTCATCTCAGAGAAAAAGATAGACACTACCTCAGAATGAAAGCCTGGAAAACAATTTTCCAAGCAAATGGTATGAAGAAACAAGCTGGAGTAGCCATTCTAATGTCTAATAAAATCTACTTCCAACCCAAAGTCATCAAAAAAGACAAGGAGGGGCACTTCATACTCATCAAAGGTAAAATCCTCCAAGAGGAACTATCAATTCTGAATATCTATGATCCAAATACAAGGGCAGCCACATTCATTAAAGACAATTTAGTAAAGCACAAAGCACACATTGCACCTCATACAATAATAGTGGGAGACTTCAACACACCACTTTAACCTATGGACAGATCATGGAAACAGAAACTAAACAGGGACACAGTGAAACTAACAGAAGTTATGAAACAAATGGATCTGACAGATATCTACAGAACATTTTATCCTAAAACAAAAGGATATACCTACTTCTCAGCACCTCATGGTACCTTCTCCAAAACTGACCACATAATTGGTCACAAAACAAGCCTCAACAGATACAAAAATATTGAAATTGTCCCATGCATCCTATCAGATCACCATGGACTAAGACTGATCTTCAATAACAAAATAAATAATAGAAAGCCAACGTTCACGTGGAAACTAAACAACACTCTTCTCAATTATACCTTGGTCAAGGAAGGAATAAAGAAAGAAATTAAGGACGTTTTGGAGTTTAATGAAAATGAAGCCACAACATACCCCAACTTATGGACACAATGAAAGCAATTCTAAGAGGAAAACTCATACCTCTGAGTGCCTCCAAAAAGAAACTAGAGAGAGCATACAGTAGCAGCTTGACAACACACCTAAAAGCTCTAGAAGAAAGGAAGCACATTCAACCAAGAGGAATAGAAGGCAGGAAATAATCAAACTCAGGGGCGAAATCAAACAAGTGGAAACAAGTAGACCTACTCAAAGTTTCAAACAATTGAAGAGCTGGTTCTTTGAGAAAATCAACAAGATAGATAAACCCTTAGCCAGACTCACTAGAGGGCACAGGGAAAGCATCCTAATTAACAAAACCAGAAATGAAAAGGGAGACATAACAACAGATCCTGAAGAAATCCAAAACACCATAAGATCTTCTACTAAAGACTATACTCAACAAAACTGGAGAACCTAGATGAAATGGACAAGTTTCTAGCAGATAATATGTACCAAAGTTAAATCAAGATCAGGTTAATTATCTAAACTGTCCTATATCCCCTAAAGAAATAGACGCAGTCATTAATAGTCTCCCAACCAAAAAACGCCCCAGAACAGAAGGGTTTAGTGCAGAGTTCTATTAGACCTTCAAAGAAGATCTAATACCAGTTTGTCACAAACTATTCAACAAAATAGAAATAGAAGGTACTCTACCCAACTCATTCTATGAAGACACAATTACTCTGATACCTAAACCACAAAAAGAACCAACAAAGATAGAGAACTTCAGACCAATTTCCCTTATGAATATCGATGCAAAAATCCTCAATAAAGTTCTCGCTAACCGAATCCAAGAACACATCAAAACAATCATCCATCCTGACCAAGTAGGTTTCATCCCAGGGATGCAGGGATGGTTCAATATATGGAAATCCATCAAGGTTATCCAGTATATAAACTAACTCAAAGACAAAAACCACATGATCCTCTCATTAGATGCGGAGAAAGCATTTTCAAAATCCAACACACATTAATGATAAAAGTCTTGGAAAGATCAAGAATTCAAGGCCCATACCTAACCATGATAAAAGCAATGTACAGCAAAGCAGTAGCCAACATCAAAGTAAATGGTGAGAAACTGGAAGCAATCCCACTAAAATTAAGGACTAGACAAGGCTGTCCACTCCCTCCCTACTTATTCAACATTGTATTTGAAGTCCTAGCCAGAGCAATTAGACAACAAAAGGAGGTCAAGGGAAAACAAATTGGAAAGGAAGAAGTCAAAATATCACTTTTTGCAGATGATATGATAGTATATATAAGGGACCATAAAAATTTCACCAGAGAACTCCTAAAACTGATAAACAGCTTCAATGAAGTAGCTGAATATAAAATTACCTCAAACATGTCAATGGCCTTTCTGTACAGAAAGGATAAACAGGCTGAGAAGGAAATTAGGGCAACAACACCCTTCTCAATAGTCACAAATAATATAAAATACTTTGGTGTGACTCTAACTAAGGAAGTGAAAGATCTATATGATAAGAACTTCAAGTCTCTGAAGAAAGAAATTGAAGGAGATCTCAGAAGATGGAAAGATCTCCCATGCTCATGGATTGGCAGGATCAATATAGTAAAAATTGCCATCTTGCCAAAAGGATCTACAGATTCAATGCAATCCCCATCAAAATTCCAAATCAATTCTTCAATGAATTAGAAAGGGCAATCTGCAAATTCATCTGGAATAACAAAAAACCTAGGATAGCAAAAACTCTTCTCAAGGATAAAAGAACCTCTGGTGGAATCACCATGCCTGACCTAAAGCTGTACTACAGAGTAATTGTGATAAAAACTGCATGGTACTTGTATAGGGACAGACAAGTAGACCAATGGAACAGAATTGAAGACCCTGAGATGGATCCACACACCTATGGTAACTTTATCTTTGACAAGGGAGCTAAAGCCATCCATTGGAAAAAAGACAGCATTTTTAAAAAAATTTTTATTATTTTTTATTACGTATTTTCCTCAATTACATTTCCAATGCTATCTCAAAAGTCCCCCATACCCCCCTCCCCACTTCCCTACCCACCCATTCCCACTATTTTGGCCCTGGCATTCCCCTGTATTGGGGCATATAAAGTTTGCAAGTCCAATGGGCCTTTCTTTCCAGTGATGGCCGACTAGGCCATCTTTAGATACATATGCAGCTAGAGACAAGAGCACCCAGTTACTGGTTAGTTCACAATTTTGTTCCCCCTATAGGGTTGCAGATCCCAATAACTCCTTGGGTACTTTCTCTAGCTTCTCCATTGGGAGCCCTGTGATCCATCCAATAGCTGACTGTGAGCATCCACTTCTGTGTTTGCTAGGCACCGGCATAGTCTCACAAGAGACAGCTATATCTGGGTCCTTTCAGCAAAATCTTGCTAGTGTATGCAATGGTGTCAGCATTTGGAAGCTGATTATGGGATGGATCCCTGGATATGGCAGTCTCTAGATGGTCCATCCTTTCGTCACAGCTCCAAACTTTGTCTCTGTAACTCCTTCCAAGGGTGTTTTGTTTTCAGTTGTAAGAAGGGGCATAGTGTCCACACTTTGGTCTTCATTCTTCTTGAGTTTCATGCGTTTAGCAAATTGTATCTTATATCTTGGGTATTCTAAGTTTTGGGCTAATATCCACTTAACAGTGAATACATATTGTGTGAGTTCCTTTGTGATTGTTTTACCTCACTCAAGATGATGCCCTTCAGGTTCATCCATTTGGCTAGGAATTTCATAAAATCATTCTTTTTAATAGCTGAGTAGTACTCCATTGTGTAAATGTACCATAATTTCTGTATCCATTCCTCTGATGAGGGGCATCTGGGTTCTTTCCAGCTTCTGGCTATTATAAATAATTCTGCTATGAACATCGTGGAGCATGTGTCCTTCTTACCGGTTGGGACATCTTCTGGATATATGCCCAGGAGAGGTATTGCAGGATCCTCCGGTAGTACTATGTCCAATTTTCTGAGGAACCGCCAGAATGATTCCAGAGTGGTTGTACAAGCTTGCAATCCCACCAACAATGGAGGAGTGTTCCTCTTTCTCCACATCCTCGCCAGCATCTGCTGTCACCTGAATTTTTGATCTTAGCCATTCTGACTGGTGTGAGGTGGAATCTCATGGTTGTTTTGATTTGCATTTCCCTGATGATTAAGGATGTTGAACATTTTTTCAGGTGCTTCTCTGCCATTCGGTATTCTTCAGGTGAGAATTCTTTGTTCAGTTCTGAGCCCCATTTTTAATGGGGTTATTTGATTTTCTGGAGTCTGTCTTCTTGAGTTTTTTATATATATTGGATATTAGTCCCTTATCTGATTTAGGATAGGTAAAGATCCTTTCCCAGTCTGTTGGTGTTTTTTTTTTGTCTTATTGATGGTGTCTTTTGCCTTGCAGAAGCTTTGCAGTTTCATGAGGTCCCACTTGTCAATTCTCCATCTTACAGCACAAGCCATTGCTGTTCTAATCAAGAATTTTTCCCGTGTGCCCATATCTTCAAGGCTTTTCCCCACTTTCTCCTCTATAAGTTTCAGTGTCTCTGGTTTTATGTGAAGTTCCTTGATCCTCTTAGACTTGAGAGATAGTTATGCATCGATTCACATTCTTCTACATGATAACAACCAGTTGTGCCAGCACCATTTGTTGATAATGCTGTCTTTCTTCCACTGGATGGTTTTAGCTCCCTTGTGGAAGATCAAGTGATCATATGTGTGGGTTCATTTCTGGGTCCACAATTCTATTCCATTGGTCTACTTGTCTGTCACTATACCAGTACAACACAGTTTTTATCACAATTGCTCTGTAGTAAAGCTTTAGGTCCAGCATGGTGATTCCACCAGAGGTTCTTTTATCCTTGAGAAGAGTTTTTGCTATCATAGGTTTTTTGTTATTCCAGATGAATTTGCAGATTGTACTTTCTAATTCGTTGAAGAATTGAGTTGGAATTTTGATGGGGATTGCATTGAATCTGTAGATTGCTTTTGGCAAGATAGCCATTTTTACAATGTTGATCCTGCCAATCCATGAGCATGGGAGATCTTTCCATCTTCTGAGATCTTCTATAATTTCTTTCTTTAGAGACTTGAAGTTTTTTTTATACAGATCTTTCACTTCCTTAGTTAGAGTCACGCCAAGATATTTTATATTATTTGTGACTATTGAGAAGGGTGTTGTTTCCCTAATTTCTTTCTCAGCCTGTTTATTCTTTTTGTAGAGTGAGGCCATTGATTTGTTTGAGTTCATTTTATATCCAGCTACTTCACCGAAGCTGTTTATCAGGTTTAGGAGTTCTCTGGTGGAATTTTTAGGGTCACTTATATATACTATCATATCATCTGCAAAAAGTGATATTTTGACTTCATCTTTTCCAATTTGTATCCTTTGATCTCCTTTTGTTGTCGAATTGCTTTGGCTAGGACTTCACATACAATGTTGAATAGGTATGCAGAAAGTGGGCAGCCTTGTCTAGACCCTGATTTTAGAGGGATTGCTTCAAGCTTCTCACCACTTACTTTGATGTTGGCCACTGGTTTGCTGTAGATTGCTTTTATCATGTTTAGGTATGGGCCTTGAATTCCTGATCTTTCCAAGACTTTTAACATGAATGGGTGTTGGAACTTGTCAAATGCTTTTTTCCGCATCTAACGAGATGATTTTTGTTTTTTGTCTTTGAGTTTGTTTATGTACTGGAATACCTTGATGGATTTCCGTATATTGAACCATCCCTGCATCGCTGGGATGAAACCTAATTGGTCAGGATGAATGAGTGTTTTGATGTGTTCTTGGATTCGGTTAGCAAGAACTTTATTGAGGATTTTTACATCAATATTCATAAGGGATATTGGTCTAAAGTTTCTATCTTTGTTGGGTCTTTTTGTGGTTTAGGTATCAGAGTAATTGTGTCTTTATAGAATGATTTGGGTAGAGTACCTTCTGTTTCTATTTTGTGGAATAGTTTGTGAAGAACTGGGATTAGATCTTCTTTGAAGGTCTGATAGAACTCTGCACTAAACCTATCTGGTCCTGGGCTTTTTTTGGTTGGGAGACTATTAATGACTGCTTCTATTTCTTTGGGGGATATAGGGCTGTTTAGATCATTAACCTGATCTTGATTCAACTTTGGTACCTGGTATCTGTCTAGGAACTTCTCCATTTCATCCAGGTTCTCCAGTTTTGTTGAGTATAGCCTTTGGTAGAAGGATCTGATGGTGTTTTGGATGTCTTCAGGATCTGTTGTTATGTCTCCTTTTTCATTTCTGATTTTGTTAATTAGGATGCTTTCCCTGTGCCCTCTAGTGAGTCTGGCTAAGGGTTTATCTATCTTGTTGATTTTCTCAAAGAACCAGCTCCTTGATTGGTTGATTCTTTGAATAGTTCTTCTTGTTTCCACTTGTTTGATTTCGCCCTGAGTTGATTATTTCCTGCCTTCTTCTCCTCTTGGTTGAATTTGCTTCCTTTTGTTCTAGTGCTTTTACGTGTGTTGTCAAGCTGCTAATGTGTGCTCTCTCTAGTTTCTTTTTGGAGGGACTCAGAGCTATGAGTTTTCCTCTTAGAAATGCTTTCATTGTGTCCCATTAGTTTGGGTATGTTGTGGCTTCATTTTCATTGAACTCTAAAAAGTCTTTAATTTCTTTCTTTATTCCTTCCTTGACCAAGGTATCATTGAGAAGAGTGTTGTTCATTTTCCACGTGAAGGTTGGCTTTCTATTATTTATTTTGTTATTGAAGATCAGTCTTAGTCCATGGTGATCTGATAGGATGCATGGGACAATTTCAATATTTTTGTATCTGTTGAGGCCTGCTTTGTGACCAATTATGTGGTCAATTTTGGAGAAGGTAACATGAGGTGCTGAGAAGAAGGTATATCCTTTCGTTTTAGGGTAGAATGTTCTGTAGATATCTGCCAGATCCATTTGTTTCATAACTTCTGTTAGTTTCACTGTGTCCCTGTTTAGTTTCTGTTTCCATGATCTGTCCATTGGTGATAGTGGTGTGTTGAAGTCTCCCACTATTATTGTGTGAGGTGCAATGTGTGCTTTGCGCTTTACTAAATTGTCTTTAATGAATGTGGCTGCCCTTGTATTTGGATCATAGATATTCAGAATTGATAGTTCCTCTTGGAGGATTTTACCTTTGATGAGTATGAAGTGCCCCTCCCTGTCTTTTTTGATGACTTTGGGTTGGAAGTCAATCTTATCAGATATTAGAATGGCTACTCCAGCTTGTTTCTTCATACCATTTGCTTGGAAAATTGTTTTCCAGGCTTTCATTCTGAGGTAGTGTCTATCTTTTTCTCTGAGATGAGTTTCCTGTAAGCAGCAAAATGTTGGGTCTTGTTTGTGTAGCCAGTTTGTTAGTCCATGTCTTTTTATTGGGGAGTTGAGTCCATTGATATTAAGAGATATTAAGGAAAAGTAATTGTTGCTTCCTGTTATTTTTGTTGTTAAAGTTGGAATTCTGGTCTTGTGGTCGTCTTCTTTTAGGTTTGTTGAGGGATTACCTTCTTGCTTTTTCTAGGGCATGGTTCCCGTCCTTGTATTGGTTTTTTTCTGTTATTGTTCTTTGAAGGGCTGGATTCGTGGAAAGATAATGTGTGAATTTGATTTTGTCGTGGAATACTTTGGTTTCTCCATCTATGCTAATTGAGAGTTTGGCTGGGTATAGTAGCCTGGGCTGGAATTTTTGTTCTTTTAGTGTCCGTATAACATCTGTCCAGGATCTTCTGGCTTTCATAGTCTCTGGTGAAAAATCTGGTGTAATTCTGGTAGGCTTGCCTTTATATGTACTTGGCCTTTTTCTCTTATTGCTTTTAGTATCCTATCTTTATTTAGTGCATTTGTTATTCTGATTATTATGTGTCGGGAGGTATTTCTTTTCTGGTCCAGTCTATTTGGAGTTCTGTATGCTTCTTGTATGTTCATGGGCATCTCTTTCTTTATATTTGGGAAGTTTTCTTCTTTAATTTTGTTGAAGATGTTTGCTGGTCCTTTGAGTTGAAAATCTTCATTCTCATCCACTCCTATTATCCGTAGGTTTGGTCTTCTCATTGTGTCCTGGATTTCCTGGATGCTTTCAGTTATGGTCTTTTTGCATTTTCCATTTTCCATTTTCTTTGATTGTTGTGCCGATGTTCTCTATGGAATCTTCTGCACCTGAGATTCTCTCTTCCATCTCCTGTATTCTGTTGCTGATGCTCACATCTATGGTTCTAGAATTCTTTCCTAGGTTTTCTGTCTCCAGTGTTGCCTCATTTTGGGTTTTCTTTATTGTGTCTACTTCCCTTTTTAGGTCTAGTATGGTTTTGTTCATTTCCATCACCTGTTTGGATGTGTTTCCTTGTTTTTCTTTAAGGACTCCTACATGTTTGGTTGTCTTTTCCTGTTTTTTTTTTTAAGGACTTCTACCTGTTTGTGTTATCCTGTTTTTCTTTAAGGACTTGTAATTCTTTAGCAATGTTTTCCTGTAATTTTTTATGTGAGTTATTAAAGTCCTTCTTGGTGTCCTCTACCATCATCATGAGTTATGCTTTTAAATCCAGGTCTAGCTTTTCGGGTGTGTTGGGGTGCCCTGGACTGGGCAAAGTGGGAGTGCTGGGTTCTGATGATGGTGAGTGGTCTTGGTTTCTGTTAGTAAGATTCTTACATTTACCTTTCGCCATCTGGTAATCTCTGGAGTTAGTTGTTATAGTTGTCTCTGTTTAGAGATTGTTCTTCTGGTGATTCTGATTACTGTCTATCAGCAGACCTGGGAAACAGGCTCTCTCCTCTGAGTTTCAGTGGTTAGAGCACTCTCTGCTGGCAAGCTCTCCTCTTACAGGGAAGGAGTACAGATATCTTGTGATTGGACCTCCTCCTGGCCCAAGAAGAAGGCCCACAACAGAACCTTTTCCAGATGTTGTTTTGCTTTGGCAGGTCACAGAAGCTGTCAGCTTCTGTGGTGCACACTCTCACCTGTGCAGACTAAGTTCCTAAATTCGCTGGAGTCTTGGAACCAAGATGGCGCTCCCTGCTCCTGAGGCAGAGGGCTCCCATGCAGGGCGGACCACAGTCCTCCGGCTGGGAGGGTGCCGGATGTCTGCGGCCCCAAAAGGGTGCTGCCTCAGCGGCTCTGTGGCTCCCACCTGTCCCAGAAGCTGTCTGCCTCTGTGGTGCACACTCTCACCTGTGCAGACTAAGTTCTTAAGTTTGGCGGAGTCCTGGAACCAAGATGGCACTCCCTGCTCCTCAAAGACAGCATTTTCAACAAATGGTGCTGGCAAAAATGGATGTTTTCATGTAGAAGAATGTGAATTGATCCATTACTATCTCCTTGTACTAATGTCAAATCTAAGTGGATTAAGGAACTCCACATAAAACCAGAGACACTGAAACTTATAGAAGAGAAAGTAGGGAAAAGCCTCGAAGATATGGGTACAGGGGAAAAGTTCCTGAGTAGAACAGCAATGGCTTTTGCCGTAAGATCTAGAATCGATAAATGGGACCTCATAAAGTTGCAAAGCTTCTGCAAGGCAAAAGACACCTTCAACAAGACAAAAAGACCACCAACAGATTATGAAAGGAACTTTACCTATCCTAAATCAGATAGGGGACTAATATCCAATATATATAAAGAACTCAAGAAGGTGGGCTCCAGAAAATCAAATAACCCTTTAAAAAATGGGGCTCAGAGCTGAACAAAGAATTTTCGCCTGAGGAATACTGAATGGTAGAGAAGCACTTGAAAAAATGTTCAACATCCTTAATCATCAGGGAAACAGAAATGAAAACAACCCTGAGATTCCACCTCACACCAGTCAGAATGGCTAAGATCAAAAATTCAGGTGACAGCAGATGCTGGCGAGGATGTGGAGAAAGAGGAACACTCCTCCATTGTTGGTGGGATTGCAAGCTTGTACAACCACTCTGGAAATCAATCTGGCGGTTCCTCTGAAAATTGGACATAGTACTACCGGAGGATCCTGCAATACCTCTCCTGGGCATATATCCAGAAGATGTCCCAACTGGTAAGAAGGACACATGCTCCACTATGTTCATGGCAGTCTTATTTATAATAGCCAGAAGCTGGACAGAACCCAGATGCCCCTCAACAGAGGAATGGATACAGGAAATGTGGTACATTTACACAATGGAGTACTACTCAGCTATTAAAAAGAATGAATTTATGAAATTCCTAGGCAAATGGATGTACCTGGAGGGCATCATCCTGAGTGAGGTAACCCAATCACAAAGGAACTCACACAATATGTACTCACTGATAAGTGGATTTTAGCCCAGAAACTTAGAATACCCAAGATATAAGATACAATTTGCTAAACGCATGAAACTCAAGAAGAACGAAGACCAAAGTGTGGACACTTTGTCCCTTCTTAGAATTGGGAAAAAAACACAACCCTGCAACCCTATATGTGGAACAACATTAAGAACTAACCAGTACCCTGGAGCTCTTGACTCTAGCTACATATGTATCAAAAGATGGCCTAGTCAGCCATCACTGGAAAGAGAGGCCCATTGGACATGCAAACTTTATATGCCCCATTACAGGGAAATGCCAGGGCCAATAAGTGGGAGTGGGTGGGTAGGGGAGTGGGAGGGGAGGGTATGGGGGACTTTTGGGATAGCATTGGAAATTAAAATGAGGAAAATAACTAATAAAAATATTAAAAATAAAATAAAATAAAATGAAGAAAAATAAAGGGTGTTCTGGAATGAACATTTATAACGAATCATAATATTATGTAAGTTCTGAGAAAACATAAAAGATCAATGTGGATAAAAATGTTGAATCATGGGCCTGGAGATTTGCTCAGTGGTTAAGAGCACTGACTGCTCTTTCGGAGGTCCTGAGTTCAATTCCCAGCCACCTCATGGTGGTTCACAACCATCTGTAATAGAATCTGATGCCCTCTCCTGGTATATCTGAAGAGAGCCATAGTATACTCATATGAATAAAATAAATAAAAGGTATTTAAAAAATACTCTATATACTTCCTTATTTTAAGAATGAAGAAATAGAACACAATTATAATTAGATCAAAGTTAAGCTAATATCTAAGGTGTAAAAAGCCTGATATCCAACAACCTGGACTCATTTATGATCTTTTGAGCTCCAAAGAGCTTAGTCTTACCTTTCTGACTATACCATGAAAAACCTACAACTTGTCTCAGAGGCTCCACTATACACATGACCCTGTCCATAGTGGTTGTCTGATGTTCCTGGCATCTCTACTACCATACATTTCCATAACAACTAGGACTACAACTTCTCCAATGGCTTCTTATGGTCCTGATTTATGAATAATTTGATCCTATTGCAAAGTGCCAAGCCTCAGCAAACACTATACCCAGAACTCAAGTGTATCCATTCTTTTAGTGTTGCCAATATTTCATCAGTATGGTTTTACCATGATTCCCTTTGAAGATGAAAAAGGTTGTGAATGCTCAGTCTTCAGCGTTTGGAGTGACTGAGCCTAGAGGTTTTGCTTTAAGATCTGTGAAGCTATGCAAAGTAACCTTAGTCTTTATTTTGAGTACTCTTACCTTTGAGATATCTTTAGTTGAGATATCTTTAGTTGCTAATATAAAGTTGATATCTTTTAACATAAGTTCCACTATATATTTACTTTTCTTATATTTAATATAATGAAATAACCAAAACATTGGAAACTATATTTACTAGGAAACAATGGAGTAAAACTATATCTGCTATATCAGTGACTCCTTGCCTTGTAATGTCATCATACCCCTATTGCTTTTCACTGGTTTGAGAAATGTGTCACAGGTGTGTTTATACACCAGATAACAAAGACGAAAAGTTTTTTTTTTTTCCTGCAAGTTTGAGATCAGTATTTCTGTTACCTTCTTCCTTTAACACTGCCTTTGTTAGTACCTGTGTTCTTACAATACTGTAAATAATTTTCAGTATCCTCCACACTCATTAAATTAAGAACAAGTTGAAAGCATTCAGTATGTACAATTATTGCATGTTTTGGGGTATAGTCTTAGGTTCAGGAATTTGCTGAGAATGAATAATGTGGTGTTTGTCACCACATAATCCCTTGTAGTGTACTTTTTGGTGGGTTTCAGTTTTCTCTTTTCCATTTATTGCAAAGAGAATATTTTGTTGTTTTTCAGAAATGAGAGCTGTACTTATCTTTAGATATAAGAACAAGAATTTAGAGCACAGTTATGATTTATTCTTTATAAATTGGTGGTCATGGGTTCTCCTTTAATATCCATGATATTACTATCCCTAGGTAGTTGATAAAATTGCCAGTAACTATTTCAGTTGCTAGAATTATTTCTCTCTTGTTAAGCAAGTCCTAAGTCCATTTAGACAGCTGCTGATTACTGCCAAGACATGAGTGCTACTATTGATCTCTTAGGGTTATCCTGCCACTCTGGATATTGTTGTTGTTCATGAGTATCATAACTAAATAAGATTCTTGATGGCTTTTATCCCTTAGAACTGTGCATTACACCTTCTGGTACAATGAAAGCCACTCCTCAGGAGGAGGCTTTCAAATCAAATAGAGTGGGAATCCTCTGGTCCGTGTCTGAAGTGCAGGTGACTTCAGCAATATTGACTTGCCTTCCAACACTGGGTGCCAAACAACTCCAATCGCAATAGCCTGTAATAGTCTCTTAGCCTGCCCAAACTAACAATTCATAATTGGACTCCTCAAGACTGATACTAGAGTTTTTGTTAGATAATCTGTGGCTGTTTGTTGCAACATTGTCGGTGCACATGGGAAGAGCATTTATTTTTAAACATGTACCTTATAAAAACAAAACACAAACATAAGAAACAAAGAACAAAGGTACCCTGTGAGAAGCTATTCAGTTGGACATATCTTTCTAGATTTTTCATGTTGTATACATACAATGTTCACTTTAGGCAATTTAGTTTGAACAGTATGGATCATGGCTTTTTGCATATTGTGAATATGCAACAAAGATACTCTATAGTGATACAAATAGATGATTTCTTTATCCTCAGTGATGATCTAATAAGAATTCCCAAACTTATATTAGTAATTATTAAGCTCTTTTATAGTGAGACTGCTATTAGGTTCTCTCTGATAATCAAAAATGCAGTGAGAACTCTGACCATTGTTAGTATCATGAGTTAATTGCTTCTGAGATAGCAAGAAGGCATTTACTACTCAGAGCTCATTCTAAGAAGTTGTAAAACCATTAACCAAAGATCATGAAAGGGGGACTCATGATTTACTATATGTGCTAGGATAGAAGATAAAATATTGACTGGGTTTATCTGTATAAAGCTTCATTAATACCTTGGTCACCAAAAGTTATGGTTTTTAACTCTCCATAAACCTGTTCAGCTAGGGACAGACGATAAATGTTACACCAGATGATTACTCCTAATAGATATGCCTGTAAACATTCTCTGTTGTAAACTTCTTACTCGATTTATGATTTGAATTTATGTATAAACCTGTGATGTACTTTTTGCCATATGATCGTGTGTTTTGAAAGCTGTATAAGTGCTGAGGACAAAGAGGAGGGCATATTCTCCTTATACCCCTTTTCTTAACACTCTCCTTATCCAGCTTCTTTTAGTCCTGTGTATCCCCATTTTTTCTTAGACACCTTGTCCCCGTTTCCTTACAAGCCCCATCCCCCACCTTTTTAGAGAGCTTTCATAGGAAACTTTTTTAGACCTTAGAAATCAAGGCTAAAATTACTTTTCAAAGGGTCACTTTTTCTTCCTGTGACTTAAACTAGCAGGCTGAAAGTTAGTGACATGCAGTTCCCAGGGAGATAGAACAAAGGTTAATTTACATAATCTCCTGTTGTGTTATGAGGAGGTGCTAAAAAATTTCTAACCTCAGAAGAACTCAGAAGGTAGGTCAGCTACTGAAAGCAAAGTGACTTAAACTCAAAGCAGGTAAAAGTTCTATTATTATACAGCAACCCTAAATATCTCATAAGACCACGTGTTATCCCGGCTGATGATCTTTCTTCTCTGCTGCCTCAAGAAGAACCAAACAAGAAAGAAGCCCGCCAGGCCTGGCCCCTGCAAGATATTTTTACAAAGTCCATATGTAAACATTTGGTGGAATTAAAAACAATTATGTGTGGAGATACTTATGTGTGGCTGGGAAAATAAAAATGCCTGTATGTTATTTGATATTCACCTTTTTTTTCTACCTTTCACTGGTGTTCTCTAATAAAAGCTTTAATATCTGAATTAAACACATACACATATTCATTCATACATAAATGCATACATACATACACATACACACATACACACACACTGTTATGCTTTCTGTTGCTGTGATAAACACTAAGACTAAAAGCTATTTCGGGAAGAAAGTATTTTTATCATTAAATACTTCCAAGTAATAGGTCATCTTCATACAGGTTCATGCCAGAAATTCCAGGCAGGAACTAGAGCAGAGACCATGGAGTCTAAGGGGACATATTACTGGCTTACACTCTCTGTGTCACTTAGCTAACTCTCATATATAGCTCTGGTCTACTTGCATTGTGATGGCACTGCACATAGTGGACTAGGCATGCCTATAAATCAATTATCAGATAAGAAAATGCTTCACACAAACAGCCACAGACAAATCTAAATTTTGAGATTTCCTCTTTCCAGGTGACCCTCGATATGTGTCAAGTTGCCAGCTGAAGCTAACTGTGACAGTCATAACAAAATCTGTTCACTGCCTTGTTCTTTTGTCTTTTAGAAAACAACATTTAGATCAACAAGAAGCCACAAATTAAATTGCATCCTCCTCCAATCATAAAATCATGATTCAAAAAATACATTTAAAAGAATGGCTGGGAAAATAATTAATTTGCTAAAAGTTCTTGCTTTATAAGAACCAGGTCCTGACTTGAATCTCAAAATTTTATTTTAAAAGGTAGGCATGGTGGCTGGCAATTGTAAGCACAGGACTTAGGAGATAGAGACAGATAGATTGCTAGAGCTTGTTGGCCAGCCAGACTACTCTACTTAGTTCATTACAGGCCAGTGAGAAGACTTGCATCAAAAAAGTGAACAATCTAAGTAAGAACACCAGAGTTTGTTTTTGTCTTTCCGACGCTTGGGCACACATGCACATGCACCTTCATTTCATGCAATTATATGTACATCTGAATAATAATGGCTTCTGGTTCCTAGACCAGTTTATCATAAGGTTGGCTGGAACCACTAAGAATGTCCAGAAGCTTATAAAAAATGAAATTCTACTAAGATTTCTTTTGTTAAAATATTAGTTTTAATACAGATCATCTCTCTGTAAACCATTACCACCAATGTATAAAGTTTGATAATATAAAGAAATTAATCAGCTGGGAAATGGCATTTGCTTCTCTTTTCCAGTTTGCTCAATGAGAATTGGAAATCCTTGGAGACTGTGCAGCCATGATATTTGGAGCCGACATTCATAAGTCCAGGGCACACTTCAGAGAACAAGAGACAGAACTGGTCAGGAGATTGTGAAAGGTGAGACTTTTGCTACCTCTAGAGCTTAAGAAGCACTTGGAGATGTCAGCTTATCATTAAATAAACTTGAAAAATAGCTTGGAGACTGAGGTCTTTGTTCTCTCATCACTAATGACTTGTAGGGTCCTTAGCACATGTTACCCACCACATCAGCATTAGTGATTTTGCAGATGGCAAGTAAACTTTGGTGCTGAGATTTGTGAAAATAAGTAGGGTGAGTATGTTCATCTAGACATGTGAATAAATGTGATTAAAAGTGATGAGAAGAGCCACTGTGAAAAGTCAGGAAAATACCTCTAACTATCTTTATTAATGCAATAATTCAGAAAGTAATTTTAAACGCTTATAGAATGTACCAGCCACTTTTTAAGTCCCTGAAGGTATTGTCCATCACCTGTGTTTTGCCATGGCTCACTAGTTAACATTTGAGTATTCACGAGGAAATTCTAGTCAATTATGATGAAATGAAAAATGTTTACATGTTTTAAATTTTAAAGGAGATTTTGTTTTGTTTTGTTTTGTTTGTTTTTGTTTTTCGAGACAGGGTTTCTCTGTGTAGCCCTGGCTGTCCTAGAACTCACTCTGTAGACCAGGCTGGCCTCAAACTCAGAAATCTGCCTGCCTCTGCCTCCAGAGTGCTGGGATTAAAGGTGTGTTCCACCGTGCCTGACTCTAAAGGAGATTTAAAACATTTATGAGAAAATTGAAAGGACAAATTGGAATAGTACTGTTCTCATCATCTCTGACTGAAAATATTTTATGCCCAGGAATCAGCTTTTAATTTTCCTATTTTAATTAGTTTTTATGTAGTTAAATGTCTTCAATGTAAAGCATAAAATAAAACTCCTTTTGCTTTAGAATATATTAAAATCCCAAGAAATCACCATATAACTTCAGAAACTAGATGATTTTTATTCTGAAAATGTCCTTATTTAAATGGAGGAATCTATCATTGACTTCATAACTCAGATGCCATGCATCCATGTATAACAGTACTTCCTACTTCTTGAACACATACATAATGGTATTACTACAGCATAACGGGATGAGGAGATGAGAGGTGTTTCTAACGGGAACAAACAGGCTTATCCAACATAAAGGACAAAACTCAATAGCTCAGCAATTCTGAATCTTTCTAATGATCTGATTGCATGTCTTTGAATTTGCATTGCATAATTATATAAATCATTATCACACTATGGCCACTGCATATTTACAATTGATGTCTTGGATGTCCATTTTTTTATGCATCATCTAAGGATATGTGGGCTTAACCGAGTAATGACTTATGGCTGGATGTTTTCATATGGATTGCATCAAGTCACTTACCTTGGATGTGAAGAAATATTTTTCACACTAAAACTTATATACTGGTAGTTACACTGTAAAATTTTAAAGAATTTTCTTAATATGTGGACCCATTTCTTTGGTTCTTTTTTTATCTTTTTATGGCTGAAGTTGTAGTAAGTTTGAAGTCAGGTTGGTTATAAGAAGCATACCTTACCATGAAAGATGGGTGATGTCCAGTTCAGTTTTAATTCAAAAAGGAAAAGTGTTAATAATGTTAGACTCCTTACATATCCTTTATCTGCATTTCCTATCATGACAAGTGTAATGCAAGTAATTAATCTCAATTACAAGATTAGACCTTCTCTTCTATGTTACAGAATTTATAGCCCCACTAAACTAGCTTTGATTAGGGCCCTTATTTGCAAACAACTATGCTTCCCTGTAACATATTTGGTATTTTAGTTTATCCTGATAATCATTGGGTACCAAAAGGTGTTTTACAAGCAAAAGCAAATTTCAGAGAACCCACCATATTAAATCTATATACATGGGAATACTTTGATAGTAAAAACATCTTTATAATGATTACATATAAATTAGTATTACATCTTTGAATTGAATACAGATAATGCTATTCAGATTTTATTTGGTAGTGATTTTACTAGATTTTTGCTCATTCTGTATCATTACTGTGAATATTGGTACATTATGTACTTAGTGTAAGCCCATCAGAATGTAATAATATTCAATTCAATTCAATTACATGTTTTATTTTTTTCAGTAAATTTTATCACATATTTAGAGCCTAATTTTAAATACTATATGCTAATATAAGTACAATTAGGTTGTGAGTTTTTTTTTTAAAGCAGAATGAATATCACTTTACATTTTACTGCTGCAGTGACCAAAGGTCTTTGTTATTTTCTTTGAATTTCAACAATAATTAGAGAAGGAGGAGGAGGAGGAGGAGGGGAGAGAGAGAAATAGCTCCCAAATGCACATCTATTTGTTTTATATGACTTACAGTTTTACAGTTTTCTTAATATTTTAGTCATTTTAGGTTTTTACACACTACCTGAAAATATTTATATTCATGAAATTTAGCATAGGTTAGGAGCTCTATATTAAATACATTTTGAGTGATGAATGATAATTTGAGACTATTTTAATGGTTGTAAAAGCTATCTGTCTATCTACAATAAAACATAACTTCCAAGTATAATGTATGAGGAGGTAATGGCATTGGCTTAATGTAACTGAGTACAGAATGCAGAAAGGTTT
Source organism: Mus caroli (assembly GCF_978045245.1). Taxonomy (NCBI): domain Eukaryota; kingdom Metazoa; phylum Chordata; class Mammalia; order Rodentia; family Muridae; genus Mus; species Mus caroli. Next base: position 37,074,153 of record NW_028227266.1, on the reverse strand, counting down.
TATAATACTAAAACTCAGTGAGCCTACAAATAGAATAAAAGCAAATTATTTACAGCTTTTGCAGTTGGTTTTGAGAAAAGCTAGAAATTAAACTGGAGCTGTTCTGTGGAGATTCAGTTCTCTCATGGGGATAATGCTAAGAATATAAACAGAAAATATAATAATTTCTGATTTACTTCATCAACATGCTCACATTTTTGCATTGGTAAATTTTTATTAATGCTGTAGTGATCTTAGGGGACGTTCACGAATAACAATAGTGGAAAATAGATAAATTAAAACACATTTCATACTCATATGTGTTTTACATCTGATTGAAAAGCAACTATATACATTACTCTCTTAGAAATTAAAGCACTAACTGGGAAGACAAAGTGACTCAGACGCTAAATGCACTTGCTACTCTATCCTGATGACCTGAGTACTAGCCTCAAAATCTACAGGGTGGAAGGAGAAAACAGGCTATCCAAAGTTATGTCTGGCCTTCACATGTGTGCCACAGCATACACTTGTACACACACATCATAAAAACAAACACATAATAAATAAATAAATAATAATAATAATAATAATAATAATAATAATAATATAGCATTTAAATAAGACACTAAGGAACCTAACAATAGTGTGTGTATATGCTGAATATATAGATATTCACGAATAAAGCTTTGTTTTGAGCATGATATATATTTAGGTTTCTAGATTCCATTATTCATAACCTTTAAGATGCATAATTTTTAAACATCAGGTCATATTGATTTTTTTTTTTTGCTGTAAATTCTGAAATGATCCAAGCACACAAAGGTTGCTTTAATTCTTAAATGCCATGTCTTAAATGCAATGACTTTATACGTGAAATTTACTAGCTGGATTATCATAAACCTAGCCATAAGTATGTGAGATTTGATTTCTTTACCACATAGAGTATTTAAAAACACTACTGTGGTGATTTCTTTTCCCATTAAACTTTTCTACAGGTTCACTCAGGACTACTACTTAAAAGATCTAATGTATGAGGATTATTTGTAGTTTAGTAGATTGAATTCTGGATATGTGGTGCTAATGTGCTTATACTTTATGTCATTTGCATTTCATTTTTAATTTTATAAATATCATTGAAATATGTTTTATTATAAAAGCCCATAATACTAATATAGGAATGCAGAATTCATAGTTTGATATCCAAAGAGTATCAAATATAAAGCTTGTGATGCCCTTACACAGGACAAAGCAGGCTTAAATTTGTTCAGCATTAAAAAAAAAAAATATAGGTCATAGCTTAGTGAAGAAAGGTGTGACTCAAGTTTGAAAAATTCAAGAAAAAGTTAATCAGAATATTTAGTACATTTACTACTGTGCTTTGCTTACTAGGTAATAGAACACCATTCACAAAATCATTGTGCATATGGAATGTAATTAAAACTAAAGCAAAATCATATACAAAATAGTATATATTTTGGGATCTTTAACAAGATTTGATAATATTTTTGAAAAGTTTAAAAAGCAATAGGTCTTTGGTCTGACAATAGTGCCAGTTGTAGGTTTTATCTTGTGGCTAGATAATGGATCAATACCCCATGATGTTCATGAAACCATTGTACCAATGAGATTGTCTTCAAGTCCAGATGTTAATATATCTCAAGGGGTTCCGAGCTGCAGGAAGATTGTTGAGCACATTTTTTTCTAGTAGTGTCCAAAGTGTTCTCCAGCACTATGAAAGCTAGCCCTTAGTGATGAAACTTCTAGGCCACGGCAGATTTGTTGATATTTTCATGCTCTGCGATTCAAGTACAGTGTGCCTCCAGCAACAATGTCATACTATTGAAACTGTAACCAATGGATTGAGAAGAGCCCTATATTTTCGTAGGAGTTGATGGGACCCCACTTGCCAACAACTCCAAATAGATAATCCATTGACTCAAGGTAGTGTATGGATAAAAGGGAAAAATGTCGTCCAGAGTCAAGGGGACAGCTGTACATGTGAACTCACAGTGATTATGATAATATACTAATTCTTTTGTGAGGTCAGTCCAGACCCTATCTCTGTATGGACAGGCGAGGTTAGCATGAATTTCCTCTTCTAGCTGAGAAGCCATTGGCAATTGATGGCATCCGGGAGAAGGAGATTCATTTTCATGAAGAATGTTGCCCATGGTAAGTCCACCATACATCTGTAGAAGGCCATGTCTCTGAGAATAGAGGGATAGCACAGAGTGGTCAGGATGGGAGAAAAAATGAGGACACCGAGTAGGCTGAATCTGGGTGGATTTCAGAAAAGAGGTGAACACTACCTAGACAGTTTGTATAAAATTTTTGAAGAACTAACTAAAAATATAAAAAAAATGAAATTGACCAAATACAGTTAGAAAGAAAACTCCTACAATGCAATAACTGGTAATTACCTAGGTATAGATTCATTACATATGATGACATAATGACATATTTAAGAGAAGAAACTTTTTTTATTGGGTATTTATTTCATTTACATTTCCAATGCTATCCCAAAGGTCCCCCACACTCTCCCCTACCCACCCACTCCCACCTCTTGGCCTTGGCGTTCCCCTGTACTGAGGCATATAAAGTTTGCACGACCAATGGGCCTCTCTTTCCACTGATGGCCGACTAGGCCATCTTATTCATATGCAGCTAGAGACACGAGCTCTGGGGGGGGGAGCGGTATTGGTTCGTTCATATTGCTGTTCCACCTATAGGATTGCAGATCCCTTCAGCTCCTTGGGTACTTTCTCTAGCTCCTCCATTGGGGGCCCTATGATCCATTCAATAACTGACTGTGAGCATCCACTTCTGTGTTTGCCAGGCCCCGGCATAGTCTCACAAGAGACAGCCATATCTGGGTCCTTTCAGCAAAATCTTGCTAGTATATGCAATGGTGTCAGCGTTTGGAAGCTGATTATGGGATGGCAGTCTCTAGATGGTTCATCCTTTCATCTCAGCTCCAAACTTTGTCTCTGTAACTCCTTCCATAGGTGTTTTGTTCCCAATTCTAAGAAGGGGCAACGTGTCCACACTTTGGTCTTTGTTCTTCTTGAGTTTCATGCGTTTAGCAAATTGTATCTAAGATCAAAAATTCAGGTGACAGCAGATGCTGGCGAGGATGTGGAGAAAGAGGAACACTCCTCCATTTTTGGTGGGATTGCAAGCTTGTACAACCACTCTGGAAATCAGTCTGGAGGTTCCTCAAAAAATTGGACAGTACTACCGGAGGATCCTGCAATACCTCTCCTGGGCATATATCCAGAAGATGGTCCAACTGGTAAGAAGGACACATGCTCTACTATGTTCATAGCAGCCTTATTTATAATAGCCAGAAGCTGGAAAGAACCCAGTTGCCCTTCAACAGAGGAATGGATACAGAAAATATGGTACATTTACACAATGGAGTACTACTCAGCTATTAAAAAGAATGAATTTATGAAATTCCTAGGCAAATGGATGGACCTGGAGGGCATCATCCTGAGTGCGGTAACCCAATCACAAAAGAACTCGCACAATATGTACTTACTGATAAGTGGATATTAGCCTAGAAATTTAGAATAGCCAAGATATGAGAAGAAACATTTTTAAAAAGCATGGAATTTGTAAAGTCACCACATCTATGGAATGATGAACAATGTATGAAATATTTCCAAAGGGATATTATGATAAATTTGAAATATAAATAACTGTGAGACATAGTTAAAGTTTAATGGGATACTTGTAGAAAATTACAATTTCTAAAATAAATACATTTTAAAGTACTGGCTGAAGCTTTACTAAAAAATAATTAAGTAGTACCAGGGTGTGTGGCACAATCCTAAGTCTATGCAGTCAGGGCATTTAAGTAAGAAGTCTGTCAGTTCTAGGCTAGCTGTACTATAGATTGAACCTTTGTCTCAAACAAACAATAATGGGTAAAGAGGAGAAAATCATAGTAAAGAAGCATAAAGGAAAGTGAGATGACAAATATAATACAAAATATAAATTGGACAATTAGCATAACTATGCAAGAGTATTTATTGATTAATCAAAATGGACAGCTTCTAGAATGGACAGACAAAATTACTCATACATTACTGATACAAGGTCTGAAGAGACAAATCACTGGTTAAAACCACCCTCACACGTACACACACACAGGCACACACATTCAGAAAAATACACATACATACATACAAACACACAAAGCAGTCATTATAAAAAAGGCAAAATATTTGATCATTGATATAATTTTCAAATGTGTTGATATTTCCACTTTGAAAAAATAAGAAAACAAATATGAGTATTCATATACAATAAATAAGTTTGGTTGCTAAAGTTTTCATAGGTAGTAAAACTACATACATCTATATTGCATATTTTCAAATACTATCAGTTTGAAAATACTATTTTATGGTCATTCCAGCAATATAATCCTTTTGAAGTATATGCTTTTGCTTACATGTGTGATTTATTCCTTTATGATACTAGTTAAGATTATATTTTATCAAAAAAGTATAATTGAATATTTGGGCTATTTCCTACTTAAGCTTTTATAAATAAATAAAACAAACAAATAAATGTGCCAGAACATTTTCCACAATTTTTATGTTTCCAATTATCCTGGATAAAAACTGAAGAACATGTCATTGAAGTTCATAGAAGATGTGTGAAGTTCATAGAAGTAATGTGCGATGAGTTTAGCTACTTTTTTTTTTTATTATTATTATTTTTTTATATTTTTATTACATATTTTCCTCAATTACATTTCCAATACTATCCCAAAAGTCCCCCATAGCGCCCCCCACTTCCCTACCCACCCATTCCCATTCTTTTGGCCCTGGCATTCCCCTATATTGGGGCATATAAAGTTTGCAAGTCCAATGGGCCTCTCTTTCCATTGATGGCCGACTAGGCCATCTTTCGATACATATGCAGCTAGAGACAAGAGCTCCAGGGTTCTGGTTAGTACATCATGTTGTTCCAACAATAGGGTTGCAGATCCCTTTAGCTCCTTGGGTACTTTCTCTAGCTTCTCCATTGGGAGACCTGTGATACATCCAATAGCTGACTGTGAACATCCACTCCTGTGTTTGCTAGGCCCCGGCATCGTCTCACAAGAGACAGCTATATTTGGGTCCTTTCAGCAAAATCTTGCTAGTGTATGCAATGGTGTCAGCGTTTAGAAGCTGATTATGGGACGGATCCCTGGATACAGCAGTCTCTAAATGGTCCATCCTTTCATCACAGCTACGAACTTTGTCTCTGTAACTCCTTCCCTGGGTGTTTTGTTCCCAATTCTAAGAAGGTGCACGGTGTCCACACTTTGGTCTTCATTCTTCTTGAGTTTCATGCATTTATCAAATTGTATCTTATATCTTGGGTATCCTAAGTTTTGGGCTAATATCCACTTATCAATGAATACATATTGTGTGAGTTCTTTTGTGATTGTGTTACTTCACTCAAGATGATGCCCTCCAGGTCCATCCATTTGGCTAGGAATTTCATAAATTCATTCTTTTTAATAGCTGAGTAGTACTCCATTGTGTAAATGTACCATAATTTCTGTATCCATTCCTCTGTTGAGGGACATCTGGGTTCTTTCCAGCTTCTGGCTATTATAAATAGGGCTGCTATGAACATAGTGGAGCATGTGTCCTTTTTACCGGTTGGGACATCTTCTGGATATATGCCCAGGAGAGGTATTGCTGGATCCTCCGGTAGTACTATGTCCAATTTTCTGAGGAACCGCCAGACTGATTTCCAGAGTGGTTGTACAAGCTTGCAATCCCACCAACAATGGAGGAGTGTTCCTCTTTCTCCACATCCTCACCAGCATCTGCTGTCACCTGAGTTTTTGATCTTAGCCATTCTGACTGGTGTGAGGTGGAATCTCAGGGTTGTTTTGATTTGCATTTCCCTGATGATTAAGGATGTTGAACATTTTTTCAGGTGCTTCTCTGCCATTCGGTATTCCTCAGGTGAGAATTCTTTGTTCAGTTCTGAGCCCCATTTTTTAATGGGGTTATTTGACTTTCTGGAGTCCACCTTCTTGAGTTCTTTATATATATTGGATATTAGTCCCTTATCTGATTTAGGATAGGTGAAGATCCTTTCCCAATCTGTTGGTGGTTTTTTTGTCTTATTGATGGTGTCTTTAGCCTTGCAGAAGCTTTGTAGTTTCATGAGGTCCCACTTGTCAATTCTCGATCTTACAGCACAAGCCATTACTGTTCTATTCAGGAATTTTTCCCCTGTACCCATATCTTCAAGGCTTTTTCCCACTTTCTCCTCTATAAGTTTCAGTGTCTCTGGTTTTATGTGAAGTTCCTTGATCCACTTAGACTTGACCTTAGTACAAGGAGATAGGAATGGATCGATTCGCATTCTTCTACATGTTAACAACCAGTTGTGCCAGCACCATTTGTTGAAAATGCTGTCTTTCTTCCACTGGATGTTTTTAGCTCCCTTGTCGAAGATCAAGTGACCATAGGTGTGTGGGTTCATTTCTGGGTCTTCAATTCTATTCCATTGGTCTACTTGTCTGTCACTATACCAGTACCATGCAGTTTTTATCACAATTGCTCTGTAGTAGAGCTTTAGGTCTGGCATGGTGATTCCACCAGAGGTTCTTTTATCCTTGAGAAGAGTTTTTGCTATCCTAGGTTTTTTGTTATTCCAGATGAATTTGCAGATTGCGCTTTCTAATTCGTTGAAGAATTGATTTGGAATTTTGATGGGGATTGCATTGAATCTGTAGATTGCTTTTGGCAAGATAGCCATTTTTACAATGTTGATCCTGCCAATCCATGAGCATGGGAGATCTTTCCATCTTCTGAGATCTTCTATAATTTCTTTCTTCAGAGACTTGAAGTTTTTATTATACAGATCTTTCACTTCCTTAGTTAGAGTCACGCCAAGATATTTTATATTCTTTGTGACTATTGAGAAGGGTGTTGTTTCCCTAATTTCTTTCTCAGCCTGTTTATTCTTTGTGTAGAGAAAGGCCATTGATTTGTTTGAGTTAATTTTATATCCAGCTACTTCACCGAAGCTGTTTATCAGGCTTAGGAGTTCTCTGGTGGAATTTTTAGGGTCACTTATATATACTATCATATCATCTGCAAAAAGTGATATTTTGACTTCATCTTTTCCAATTTGTATCCCTTTGATCTCCTTTTGTTGTCGAATTGCTCTGGCTAGGACTTCAAGTACAATGTTGAATAGGTATGGAGAAAGTGGACAGCCTTGTCTAGTCCCTGATTTTAGAGGGATTGCTTCAAGCTTCTCACCATTTACTTTGATGTTGGCTACTGGTTTGCTGTAGATTGCTTTTATCATGTTTAGGTATGGGCCTTGAATTCCTGATCTTTCCAAGACTTTTATCATGAATGGGTGTTGGATCTTGTCAAATGCTTTTTCCGCATCTAACGAGATGACCATGTGGTTTTTGTCTTTGAGTTTGTTATATACTGGATTACGTTGATGGATTTCCGTATATTGAACCATCTCTGCATCCCTGGGATGAAACCTACTTGGTCAGGATGGATGATTGTTTTGATGTGTTCTTGGATTCGGTTAGCAAGAACTTTATTGAGGATTTTTGCATCAATATTCATAAGGGATATTGGTCTGAAGTTTTCTATCTTTGTTGGGTCTTTTTGTGGTTTAGGTATCAGAGTAATTGTGGCTTCATAGAATGAGTTGGGTAGAGTACCTTCTGTTTCTATTTTGTGGAATAGTTTGTGAAGAACTGGGATTAGATCTTCTTTGAAGGTCTGATAGAACTCTGCACTAAACCCATCTGGTCCTGGGCTTTTTTTGGTTGGGAGACTATTAATGACTGCATCTATTTCTTTGGGGGATATAGGGCTGTTTAGATCATTAACCTGATCTTGATTCAACTTTGGTACCTGGTATCTGTCTAGGAACTTCTCCATTTCATCCAGGTTCTCCAGTTTTGTTGAGTATAGCCTTTGGTAGAAGGATCTGATGGTGTTTTGGATGTCTTCAGGATCTGTTGTTATGTCTCCTTTTTCATTTCTGATTTTGTTAATTAGGATGCTTTCCCTGTGCTCTCTAGTGAGTCTGGCTAAGGGTTTATCTATCTTGTTGATTTTCTCAAAGAACCAGCTCCTTGATTGGTTGATTCTTTGAATAGTTTTTCTTGTTTCCACTTGGTTGATTTCACCCCTGAGTTTGATTATTTCCTGCCGTCTACTCCTCTTGGGTGAATTTGCTTCCTTTTGTTCTAGTGCTTTTAGGTGTGTTGTCAAGCTGCTAATGTGTGCTCTCTCTAGTTTCCTTTTGGAGGCAATCAGAGCTATGAGTTTTCCTCTTAGAAATGCTTTCATTGCGTCCCATAAGTTTGGGTATGTTGTGGCTTCATTTTCATTGAACTCTAAAAAGTCCTTAATTTCTTTCTTTATTCCTTCCTTGACCAAGGTATCATTGAGAAGAGTGTTGTTCAGTTTCCACGTGAAGGTTGTCTTTCTATTATTTATTTTGTTATTGAAGATCAGCCTTAGGCCATGGTGATCTGATAGGATGCATGGGACAATTTCAATATTTTTATATCTGTTGAGGCCTGCTTTGTGACCAATTATGTGGTCAATTTTGGAGAAGGTACCATGAGGTGCTGAGAAGAAGGTATATCCTTTTGTTTTAGGATAGAATGTTCTGTAGATATCTGCCAGATCCATTTGATTCATAATTTCTCTTAGTTTCACTGTATCCCTGTTTAGTTTCTGTTTCCATGATCTGTCCATTGGTGAAAGTGGTGTGTTGAAGTCTCCCACTATTATTTTATGAGGTGCAATGTGTGCTTTGAGCTTTACTAAAGTTTCTTTAATGAATGTGGCTGCCTTTGTATTTGGAGCATAGATATTCAGGATTGATAGTTCCTCTTGGAGGATTTTACCTTTGATGAGTATGAAGTGTCCCTCCCTGTCTTTTTTAATGACTTTGGGTTGGAAGTCAATCTTATCAGATATTAGAATGGCTACTCCAGCTTGTTTCTTCATGCCATTTGCTTGGAAAATTGTTTTCCAGCCTTTCATTCTGAGGTAGTGTCTATCCTTTTCTCTGAGATGAGTTTCCTGTAAGCAGCAAAATGTTGGGTCTTGTTTGTGTAGCCAGTTTGTTAGTCTATGTCTTTTTATCGGGGAGTTGAGTCCATTGATATTAAGAGATATTAAGGAAAAGTAATTGTTGTTTCCTGTTATTTTTGTTGTTAAAGTTGGCATTTTGTTCTTGTGGCTGTCTTCTTTTAGGTTTGTTGAGGGATTACCTTCTTGTTGTTTCTAGGGCGTGGTTCCTGTCCTTGTATTGGTTTTTTTCTGTTATTATCCTTTGAAGGGCTGGATTCATGGAGAGATAATGTGTGAATTTGGTTTTGTCGTGGAATACTTTGGTTTCTCCATCTATGTTAATTGAGAGTTTGGCTGGGTATAGTAGCCTGGGCTGGAATTTGTGTTCTTTTAGTGTCTGTATAACATCTGTCCAGGATCTTCTGGCTTTCATAGTCTCTGGTGAAAAATCTGGTGTAATTCTGATAGGCTTGCCTTTATATGTTACTTGGCCTTTTTCTCTTACTGCTTTTAGTATTCTATCTTTATTTAGAGCATTTGTTGCTCTGATTATTATGTGTCGGGAGGTATTTCTTTTCTGGTCCAGTCTATTTGGAGTTCTGTAGGCTTCTTGTATGTTCATGGGCATCTCTTTCTTTAGATTTGGGAAGTTTTCTTCTATAATTTTGTTGAAGATGTTTGCTGGTCCTTTGAGTTGAAAATCTTCATTCTCATCCACTCCTATTATCCGTAGGTTTGGTCTTCTCATTGCGTCCTGTATTTCTTGGATGTTTTGAGTTAGGATCTTTTTGCATTTTACATTTTCCTTGATTGTTGTGCCGATGTTCTCTATGGAATCTTCTGCACCTGAGATTCTCTCTTCCATCTCTTGTATTCTGTTGCTGATGCTCGTATCTATGGTTCCAGATTTCTTTCCTAGGGTTTCTATCTCCAGTGTTGCCTCATTTTGGGTTTTCTTTATTGTGTCTACTTCCCTTTTTAGGTCTAGTATGGTTTTGTTCATTTCCATCATCTGTTTGGATGTGTTTTCCTGTTTTTCATTAAGGACTTCTACCTGTTTGATTATGTTATCGTGTTTTTCTTTAAGGATTTGTAACTCTTTAGCAGTGTTCTCCTGCAATTCTTTAAGGGATTTTTGTGCTTTCTCTTTATTGTCTTCTGCCTGTTTAGCAGTGTTCTCCTGCATTTCTTTAAGTGTGTTATTAAAGTCCTTCTTGAAGTTCTCTATCATCATCAGGAGATATGCTTTTAAATCCGTGTCTAGCTTTTCCGGTGTGTTGGGGTGCCCTGGACTGGGCGAAGTGGGGGTGCTGGGTTCTGATGATGGTGAGTGGTCTTGGTTTCTGTTAGTAAGATTATTACGTTTACCTTTCGCCATCTGGTAATCTCTGGGGTTAGTTGCTATCGTTGTCACTGTTTAAAGATTGGAGCAGAAGCTGTGTTCCACTCACCAGCAGTCTCTAAATCCTGCGGTGGGGGTCGTGGGTAGCTGATGGTACCCCGGTGCTGGTCCAGCCGGAAGAGGCCTGTGGTCCTACACAGGCCGTTTTTCTGCTTCCCTAACTAATGCAGTCTCTGGTCCCGCGTGCAATTGGATTGGAGCAGAAGCTGTGTTCTACTCTCCAGAAGTCTTAAGATCCTGTGGTGGGTGTTGTGGGTAGCTGGTGAGTGTCAGCCGACCCTGCGCCCCAGCTGCCCTGGTGCTTTTCTGACCGGAAGAGGGTTGTGGCCCTATGTAGGCCGGATTTCTCTCTCCCCAACCAGAGCAGTCTCAGGTCCCGCGTGATTGGACTGGAACAGAAGCTGTGTTCCACTCACCAGCAGTCCCAAAATCCTGCGGCGGGGGTCGTGGGTAGCTGGCGGGTGTCAGGCAACCCTGCGCTCCCGCTACCCAGGCGCTGATCCGGCCGGATGAGGCCTGTGGCCCTACTCAGGCCGGTTTCTGCTTCCCTAACTAATGCAGTCTCAGGTCCCGCGCAATTGGATTGGAGCAGAAGCTGTGTTCCACTCACCAGCAGTACCAAAATCCTGCGGCGGGGGTCGTGGGTAGCTGGCGGGTGTCAGGCAACCCTGTGCTCCCGCTACCCAGGCGCTGATCTGGCCGGATGTGGCCTGTGGCCCTACCGAGTTTAGCTACTTTTCATCCACTTGCCAAAAGTATTCAAATATCATTCAAAAAATAGAATGGCTATTCAAATGTACTTGTGTGAAAGTATTTTATTTTTATTTCATTGGTGTTTATTCACAATGAGCACATAATCGTATGCATATTTATTCTTCACATACTGACTTTCGAAGTATCTTGTTTTATAAGGTTTATTTTTCATTAATACATTTATTTTACTTTTGAAAATTATCTTTATGGTATGACTTTTAGAATTATTTAATGTTTTTCGTAGAAGCCCTTTGACAGATGTATTTATTCACTGTGTGTTTGTGACCACACTTTTATCCCTTTACGCTTTAAATATTTTTATTATTTCTTGCAGTTTATAAACATCCTTTGATCCTATTCAGTCTCCATTTCCTACTCTTCCCAGGTCCATGATGCTTCCTTCCTGTGCAACATTGTGTCCTCTTTTTATTGTTTTCTCATCATGGCCGATTTGTCCCTTATGTATATTCATGGATAGATGATTTCTCTCTGTGGCATGGTCAACTTGCTTGGAACTACACATTGAGAGAAAACTGATATATCCTCTCTCAGCATTTATAGACTATCAGTAGCTCCCCAGCTGAGGTGAACACTGTGCAGAATTCCCCAATTCCATGTTGGCTCTTGGTCTGCTTTGGCTGACACAGATCCTGTGCATGCTGCCACAATCAGTGTCTTAGAAGCATCTGCTCCACTGTGCCCAGATACACTGCTTTCTGGAAGCCAACCTCTGGATCTCACATGCTTCCTAATCCACTTAACAGTGATTCCTGAGCCTTTGGAGAAGGGTTGTAGTCTTAAATGTAAATTATGCATAAATTTATTTTAATAAAAAGTTTTGGCAACTTCATATAGGTACACACAGACATGAATACACACAGACACATACACACACACACACGTACAAAATAATTGCCATTATTCAAATCATTTTATACCTAGTATCCCATAATACAATTGTTTCTCCTTACAAGTCTCTATCCCACACTTATGAATTTTTTCTTTGTTTTCTTAGGCAATTATTTTAACTAGGTTATTTGCATAACTATCTGCATGATAGTTTAGAACCATCTTTTGGAATATGGGGCCTTATTAGTAAGCACACAACTAAAGACAATATATGCTCCATTCTAGAAACTATTAATAGTTCGTATTTCACACTGGGGAATGAAGTGTTAGGTCTCCTGTGCACATCAAATCTGTGATAAATTATGTACAGCCTTAGTCTTTTATGGATCATTGATAAAGCCACCGTTGCTGTGAAATCATGAATTCACTGATTAGATCTTTCTAAGAAGAAAAATTTTCACGTTTTTTTCTAAGAAGAGAAATCATATTATTTGGCTCTTACATAATTTCTGGCCTCTCTCATTTTATGATTAGAATCATTGCATGTTTTGACTTTTTAAAAATTTGTGTGTGTGATTTTAAGAAAATTTGAAGGTGTAGTCTTCCAGGGATGTCAATAATTTACTTTATGTTGTCTTCAAGAATTTCTGTCTTGCCAGGCAGTGGTGGTACATACATGCCTTTAATCTCAGCACTTAAGAGGCAGAGGCAGGAGGATTTCTGAGTCCAAGGCCAGCCTGGTCTACAGAGTGAGTTCCAGGACAGCCAGGGCTACACAGAGAAATCCTGTCACACATGCACAAAAAAATTTTCTGTTTTACTCTGTCTACTTAAATATGTGAGCTTTCTTGAGATATTAAATGACTAAACTGTAATCCAGTTATAAATTTAATTTGTGTACACAGTGAATAATTTGTTTACAGTTCAGCAGGATAGAAGATAATTATGTCTTTCCTTCAACTTAGGTGTTTTTGTATTGTCTTCTTCTTAGGTCCCAACATATAAGTGGGAAAAGTAATAACTGATCTGAGTATGCTTCTCTAATTGTAATGTGGAGAAATATCTAGTTATTCATTGACAGAATGTCAATATGACCTAACTACACAAAAACTATATTGCAGATATTCTGGGCAATTGGATACCAGTAATAGTTATTTCCTTACATTGCAAATAACAAAAAATACATTACACTATTCAAGGGTGTTATTAGTAAGTGATGGTACTGAGTATGGACACTTTGTCTTCTTGGCCTCACTCGCTATTTAAACACTACTGACCCTCTTTGTATTAAGAACTGGTTCCCAACCAAAATCACGCCCTATTAGCATCAAGTGTCCAGTACTTAATCCTAGTAGCACCCTGGTGTAGAACCAAATGCAATGGTTACTCTAAATGTGAATTAATTTTCACATTTGGAAACTTCAGGACTTAATCTAATTCAAGAATTAGAAAAAGGATATGTCTGCAATAATAGTTTTGTAGATCTGCCTGGAGAAATAATATTTTGGGTAGTCATTCACTGTTTTTGTGGAGATCTTGCTTCTTTAAGACTGTATGTCAGTTATTTTCACTGATATCCACTCTAAGTGTCATCTTAGAGACCTTGCTTTGAAAATACAAAATCTTTAAGAACCTGAACTTAGTGATAGTATTTTATATTAAATGTATTCTTAATTTATAAGTTCATGCTTAACATTAATATTAAAGAATAAATTTTATCTACTTAAAATAATTACATAAAGAGCAAATTTGTTCTTAAGAAGAGAAATAATTTATAAGGGGACCTTGAGTACATGGAAAATAATAACAAGGTCACTTTAACAGCCTTATGATTTTTTTTTTTTTATTTTACTCCTTCAGGATCAGAATGGATGATATGACATCAGGAAACTATTGCACAGTGACTGAGTTCTTCTTGGCAGGGCTGTCAAATAAGCCAGAACTCCAGCTGCCCCTCTTCTTCCTTTTCATAGGAATTTATATGATCACTGTAGCAGGGAATCTGGGCATGATCATACTGATTGGGCTCAGTTCCCACCTGCACACACCCATGTACTATTTCCTCAGCAGTCTCTCCTTCATTGACTTCTGTCAGTCCACAGTTGTTACTCCTAAAATGCTACTGAACTTTGTGACAGAGAAGAACATCATCTCCTACACTGGATGCATGGCTCAGCTCTACTTCTTCCTCATATTTGCAATTGCAGAGTGTTACATTTTAGCTGCGATGGCATATGACCGCTATGTTGCTATCTGTAACCCATTGCTTTACAATGTAACCATGTCCTATCAAATTTACATTTCCCTAATTTCAGGAGTGTATATTATTGGTGTGATCTGTGCATCAGCTCACACAGGCTTCATGGTTAGAATTCGATTCTGCAAATTAGATGTGATCAACCACTATTTCTGTGACCTTCTTCCCCTCTTGAAGCTTGCATGCTCTAATACCTATATCAATGAAATGTTGATTCTATTTTTTGGGACACTGAATATCTTTGTCCCAATCCTGACAATTATTACTTCCTACATCTTCATTATTGCCAGCATCCTCCGCATTCGCTCCACTGAAGGCAGGTCTAAAGCCTTCAGTACTTGCAGTTCCCACATCTTGGCTGTTGCTGTCTTCTTTGGATCTTTAGCATTCATGTACCTTCAACCATCATCAGTCAGCTCCATGGACCAAGGGAAGGTGTCCTCTGTGTTTTATACCATTGTTGTGCCCATGCTGAACCCTTTGATCTATAGTCTGAGGAATAAAGATGTTGCTGTTGCCTTGAAAAAAATAATTGAAAGAAAAACATTTATGTAGTTATAAATAATATCAAGATTATTTATTAGAGCAAGATTTTCCATAAACACATAGTTTGAATTGACATTATTCATTTTAATCTACTTGTCAATTTTATTACTCATTTTCTAGGACACTTTTATAATTTTTACTATTATAAATTCTGAATTCAATTTTCTATACACATATTATTCCATATTGTTTCACAGAGTCAACAATGCTAATAGTAAAGTATATTGTTCTATAGTAGTACATTGTTCTATATACCAATGCTGCATTGCCCATCATATTGTGTATATATTTATATATTTTCATAATTTATAAACATTAATATAAAAATACACTCAATTGCAACAAATTAGTACTCTTTGAATTATTTTTAATTCATTTTTGAGAATGTCATATTTAAGTCCCGTAATTGCACCATTTTTCCCATTTCCCTTCAACCATTCTCATTTTCCCTCTTCTTTTTTCTCAAGTTAGTTGCCTCTCTATCTCTCTGTCTCTGTCTCTCTGTCTATGTTTCTGACTGTCTGTCTGTTTGTTTGTCTGTCTTTATCTCTTTCACTCTACAGAGTAGGGTACTGGTCCACAGCAGATTTGTTCTTCCCAATCTTTAATTGCCTAGAACTCTTCATGTAAGAGTGGATTCCCCTGAAATTTCCCCTGTCCACATTGGTATGCCAACTGATATTATATTTGGTTCTTGCTTTGGGAACTATATTGTTGAAATTTCATGATGCTACTTTCCTGGCATTCATAGATAACATAATATCACTGCAGGCTTCCTTGCCCTCTTCATCTTGGAACATTCTTACATCATCTTTCTAAATGTTCCCTGAGCCTGAGGTGGAGTGGTTGTATTGTAGATGGACAAAGTGTGGCTCTTCATCCCACCATCAGTTGTTCATTAGGCATGTGTGTGTGTGTGATTTTAGGTAAACATGAAATAATATGATTCGTTATGGCTTTTTCAAATGTACTTGC
This sequence comes from Mus caroli, assembly GCF_978045245.1. NCBI lineage: Eukaryota > Metazoa > Chordata > Mammalia > Rodentia > Muridae > Mus > Mus caroli. Next base: position 37,058,306 of record NW_028227266.1, on the reverse strand, counting down.
TAGTATTCCCCTTCTGTACTTCTCTTTCCTTGTTGATTTCCTTTCTCCTTCTCCAATAAAACACCCCCAGTTTTCCTGTTTCCCTCTTCATCACACCCACTATTCCCCTCTAAAGAGTGCATGCCCAACCCCTTCATCCATTTTTATTTTTCTGGTTTCTATATTAACTCTAGATTGTATTCACACCCAAATACTTGGATTTAGGTATCTCCAGTAAGGGAGAGTCTCTAGTGTTTTTCTTCCTGGCTTTTAGTTGCCCCAGTAACTACTGTTTAGTTTCATTTATTTATATGAAGCTGTTAAGATTTTATTTTTATTTTCATCTAAATAGAATACCATTGCATAGATGAAGGATGTTTTCATGTATCTCTAGCTATTGTGAATATTGTGCAGTAAACATGGGTGAAAATAATCTGAAATACAGACTGTCAAGACTTTTGGGTATAAACCAAGAAGTAGTATTGCAGGGTCATATGGTAGATAATTTATTTATTGAGAATTCACCAACCTACTTCCAAAGTGGCTGCACCAATTTGCAATCCCATCTACAGTGAAGGAGGATTACCCTTTCCTATGTCCTCCTCATATTTGTTGTCTTCTGCTTTTGTATTTTATTCTGACTGGGGTGAGTTAAAATCACCCTAGTTTTTGTTGTTAGAGTATTTGTTTCTGTTTCTAATATGATTTCATCAAGCTGGAATGGGAAGTCAGTGCTCTTAATCACTGAACCATCTCTCTAGCTCTCACTTTGGTCCCTCTCTGGCCCCACCCATTGTAGCTGTCTTCAGACATGCCAGAAGAGGGCATTAGATCTCATTACTGATGGTTGAGAGTCATCATGTGGTTGCTGGGATTTGAACCCAGGACCTCCGGAAGAGTATTTGGTTCTCTTAACTGCTGAACCAACTCTTCAGCCCCCAGTTCAACCTTTTAAGAAACATGTTCATAGACACTGCAGAAAGTGTATTTCCATTGTGATTCTGAATATAGTAGCTGACAGTAAACATTACTTATCACAAAGATAGTGATATGAAAAGAAAATGAGAATTCCATTGAGAATTGGATACAAGGAATTTGTTTTACATTCACTTGACTTCAGCTTGTCTCTGTCCTTGTATTTTGTGAGAGGCTCAGTATAAGTAAGGATAGTGGGCTGCTTTGAGCTAAGATTGTATATTAAAACACACTTTTGCATGATGCACTGAAGAGCAGTCTTGGTGATGAGAAACAGTCTGTAGCCCAAGGTAGAATGCTTTGAAAGGTTTATGTGGATATAATTTTCATCATATTACTCAAGAATACCCAGTAACCTTTCATTATAATGATATGTAATAGGTAAAAATTATTCTTTGTGGAATTAATTTTTACCTTATTTTCTTGTTTAATATTTTATTTATTTACATTTCAAATGTTATCTCTTTTCCTGCCTTTCCTTCTGGAAACCCCCTATTCCATCCTCCTTTCTCACCCACCCGCTTCTAAGTCTCCACCTTGGCATTATCCTTTTGAAGCACTTATACTTACATAGAAACTATGAAAAAGTAGTTAGAAGAGTAAACATGTTCCACTCTTTTTAGCAATTATGATAACCAGAAAAAGAGACAAAAAATAATAACACAAACATCAGATTGATTCTAAAATAGGCAATTGAAACACTAAAATGAGGAAGAAAAATGACTCCAAAGAATGAGTAGCATCATGAAGAAGACAGGAGCTAACATATAGGAGTTATTAAACACTCTTATAGAAGACAACATTTTATCAAAGATTTAATCATTGGATAAATAAAGTAGATTTTTTTCCATAGGATCTCTGACCAGTCTAGAAAGAGGTCATTGATTTAATGATGGCACAGGATATAGGTTTCATCTTTTGCAGCAGGCCTTAAATCCAAACAGAAAGTGATTAGATTTCACAATATTTTCATGTCACTGTTGCAAAAGTGGGCATATCAGTCTAGTCTAGTTATTATTATTGTTCTTGTATCTTAAAGGGTTCACAACAAGGTAACATGTGGCAGCATGCACAAGCTGGGATGACATGTGTAAGCCCAACATAGATAAAATCTCAATATGGAGAACAGAAATGAGTATGAAGTTATGCCTACTGCTAAGGAGCTATTGGTAGTGGGAAGCTTCTGGGAGACTGACAGTCACATTTCCTTAAAAGTATAACCCTTCATAAATCAAACATGCAGTGGAATGCTATAGAGCCAAGAATGTGTAGTCCAGGAAAATTTGACTTGATAGGAGGGGGAAAAAGAATTTACAAAGTTGTGTAGGTAAGAAAGGGGATAGACCTGGAAAGAATGAATGAAAGATAGGAATATTATCAAAACACATTGCATGCAATTCTCAGAAGAATGTAATGATACATTTAAAGCTTCGATAATGCAAATGAATATGAAAGAAGACATTCTTTCAAATTTTATTAACTTGGATACAAATGAAAAGTACTTTTATATAAACTTGGGGTAAAATTTTCATAGTAAAATGCTTTTATGAGTCATATTATCTAAGTACATTTGGTAGATGTCAATGGAGGTCAAAATGTCTAAATCCTATTGTAGTACCTTCCCTTCCGTTTAATTCCTCCAAAGCTTCCATTCATTTGTTGTTCCTCTTTTTCATTTCTATGACCTCTATATCTTCAATAATCATTCTTACCTACATTTATGTACATGTTATTTCTTGTAATTCCCTAAAAATGTTTCATTGACAGCCCTACCATCACAATTATGGACTAGCATCTTAATAGCTGTGTTTCTCCAGGAATTCCCCAAACACCATATCTATCCAGATGTGTTTTTTACTTTGCATTCTGCAGGGCAGGCAGTCTACCTCTATATTTCTATGCTGATAACCTATAGAAAAATGTGTGCTTAACACTTAAATGTACTTTTTGTTTGTTTGTTTGCTATGTTTTGTTTTTCGAGATAGAGTGTTTGTTGTGTGTGCAGCTCTGCTTTTTTGGGACTCACTGTGTGGATGAAGCTGGTCTTGAGCTCAGAGAGATTCATCTGCTTCTGCCTTCCAAGTTCTGGGATTAAAAGTGTGTGCCACAATCACAAGGCTTTAAATATGTTTTAATATTAATTCATATTGATATTCTAAGAAAATTTTTTGAATCACTACCATTCATACTATTTCTGACATTGACATATTAATTTCTAATTTTAATTTTTAGATAGCAATTTAAATACATTTCTCCTTTCTCTTCCTTACCTCCAAACTCTGCCACATACCCCTTCCTTCTCATTTTCAAATTCATTTCAAATTTCATTAATTTTTAATTAATTAATCAATTTATTTATTTATTTATTGTTTTTTCGAGACAGGGTTTCTCTGTGTAGCCTTGGTGGTCCTAGAACTCACTCTGTAGACCAGGCTAGCCTCGAACTCAGAAATCTGCCTGCCTCTGCCTCGCCAGTGCTGGGATTAAAGGCGTGCGCCACCAATGCCTGGCACAAATTTCACTAATTTTTATTGCACGCATGACTGTCCTCTGAGAGCCTCCAACCAGCATCTGACTGAAACAGATGCATAGATCCACAGCCAAATATTGGACAGAGCTTGGGTACTCTTATTAAAGTGTTCTGGGAATGATTGAGGTCCCTGAAGAGGATAGGAACTCCACAAGAAGACCAACAGAGTCAAAGAACCTGGGCTCTTGTGGGCTTTCAGAGACTGAACCACCAACCAAGGAGCACACACAGGATGGACCTAATTCTCCCACACATATGTAGCAGATGTGCAGCTCTGTCTTCATGCTGTTCCCTGAGCAATTTGAGTAGGTGCTCTCCTTAAAGCTGTTGTGTCCCTGTGGAGTCTGTTCCCCTGGCAGGGCTGCCTTGTATGGTCTCAGTCGGATAGAATGTGCCTAGTACTGCAGAGACTTGATGTACCAAGGTGGCAGGGTACCCATGGGGTCTTCTACCCTCTCAAAGGAGAAGGGAGGAGCTTGGAGAAGGGAGCTCTGTGAGGGGGATTACTGGAGGGGGAGGGAGCAACTGTGATTAAAGTGAATAAATAAATAAATAAATAAATAAATGGAAAAAATAAATTATATTTGCCTGTTTTTCCTTATTCTAGTTCTAGAAAATAATCACCGTTTCTCAAGAGAAGTCCTGGACCCATTACCAGTGATAGACTAGACCTTTAATTTCCTTAGCAACTCCTGGATTCTAGTTGCTTTCTGCTTCTATGGATTTGCTCAATAGATCTGATTCATATTAATGAAGCCTACAGTGTGTGTCCACCTTGGAGCCACTTGTTTTCTTTGGCATGCACCATGTGTTTCAGGCAGTAGCATGAGTTTGGGTTTCTTTTCTCATTCTAGCATACCCTCCATTCCATGGATAGATGAAGTAGAGCTTTGTATTTACCACTGCATGGACAGCTACTAGTTTGTTTGTTTGTTTCTTTTTTGTTTGTTTGTTTGTTTGCTTGTTTGTTTGTAACTATTTCAAGTATTTCTGCTTTTATAAGTCCTTATAAGGTGTGTGTGTATGTGCAATCTTTCATTCTTGTGAATATGTACCTAGCATTGAATGATCTAGGGTGTATGGTAAATCTGTTTTCATATTTTACAGAACTGTCATACCATTTTTTCTCAAAAATTCTTTAATGTGAGGTGCCCTGCCACACCTGAAACATCCACAACACTCATGGTTCAGAGAGCATTGAGGAAGGAGGGAAACAAAGACTGTAAGAGCTAGAGGACCAGGATGCAGGGGATAAAACCATTTCTTCTATGTTTGAGAGGGAAGCAACACCTATGGAATCTGAACAGTATATACCCCTGAACAGGATTGCACAATGACAACACCAGTTGATATGCGTATATGCATGAGGAAATTTCACCTGCCTCACACCTAGATTAAAAGCTACAGGTAAATAGCAACTACTTGATTGAAGAGACGTTATTTTTTTTTTTAATTTTTTATTACGTATTTTCCTCAATTACATTTCCAATGCTATCCCAAAAGTCCCCCATACCCTCCCCCCCCACTTCCCTACCCACCCATTCCCATTTTTTTGGCCCTGGTGTTCCCCTGTACTGGGGCATATAAAGTTTGTGTGTCCAATGGGACTCTCTTTCCAGTGACGGTCGACTAGGCCATCTTTTGATACATATGCAGCTAGAGTCAAGAGCTCTGGGGTACTGGTTAGTTCATAATGTTGTTCCACCTATAGGATTGCAGATCCCTTTAGCTCCTTGGGTACTTTCTCTAGCTCCTCCATTGGGAGCCCTGTGATCCATCCACTAGCTGACTGTAAGTATCCACTTCTGTGTTTGCTAGGCCCCGGCATAGTCTCACAAAAGACAGCTATATCTGGGTCCTTTCAGCAAAATCTTGCTAGTGTATGCAATGGTGTCAGCGTTTGGAAGCTGATTATGGGGTGGATCCCTGGATATGGCGGTCTCTAGATGGTCCATCCTTTCATCACAGCTCCAAACTTTGTCTCCAAACTCCTTCCATGGGTGTTTTGATCCCAATTCTAAGAAGGGACGCAGTGTCCACACTTTGGTCTTCATTCTTCTTGAGTATCATGCGTTTAGCAAATTGTATCTTATATCTTGGGTATCCTAAGTTTCTGGGCTAATATTCACTTATCAGTGAGTACATATTGTGTGAGTTCCTTTGTGATTGTGTTACCTCACTAAGGATGATGCCCTCCAGGTCCATCCATTTGCCTAGGAATTTCATAAATTTATTCTTTTTAATAGCTGAGTAGTACTCCATTGTGTAAATGTACCACATTTTCTGTATCCATTCCTCTGTTGAGGGACATCTGGGTTCTTTCCAGTTTCTGGCTATTATAAATAAGGCTGCTATGAACATAGTGGAGCATGTGTCCTTCTTACAGGTTGGGACATTTTCTGGATATATGCCCAGGAGAGGTATTGCTGGATCCTCAGGTAGTAATATGTCCAATTTTCTAAGGAATTGCCAGACAGATTTCCAGAGTGGTTGTACAAGCTTGCAATCACACCAACAATGGAGGAGTGTTCCTCTTTCTCCACATCCTTGCCAGCATCTGCTGTCACCTGAATTTTTGATCTTAGCCATTCTGACTGGTGTGAGGTGGAATCTCAGGGTTGTTTTGATTTGCATTTCCCAGATGATTAAGGATGTTGAACATTTTTTCAGGTGCTTCCCTGCCATTCGATATTCCTCAGGTGAGAATTCTTTGTTCAGTTCTGAGCCCCATTTTTTAATGGGGTTATTTGATTTTCTGGAGTCCACCTTCTTGAGTTCTTTATATATATTGGATATTAGTCCCCTATCTGATTTAGGATAGGTAAAGATCCTTTCCCAATCTGTTGGTGGTCTATTTGTCTTATTGACGGTGTCTTTTGCCTTGCAGAAGCTTTGCAGTTTCATGAGGTCCCATTTGTCAATTCTTGATCTTACAGCAGAATCCATTGCTGTTCTACTCAGGAATTTTCCCCCTGTGCCCATATCTTCAAGGCTTTTCCCCACTTTTTCCTCTGTAAGTTTCAGTGTCTCTGGTTTTATGTGAAGTTCCTTGATCCACTTAGATTTGATTTTAGTACAAGGAAATAGGAATGGATGAATTTGCATTCTTCTACATGATAACCGCCAGTTGTGCCAGCACCATTTGTTGAAAATCCTGTCTTTCTTCCACTGGATGGTTTTAGCTCCCTTGTCAAACACAAGTGTCCATAGTTGTGTGGGTTCATTTCTGGGTGTTCAATTCTATTCCATTGGCCTGCTTGTCTGTCACTGTACCAGTACCATGCAGTTTTATCACAATTGCTCTGTAGTAAAGCTTTAGGTCAGGCATGGTGATTCCACCACAGGTACTTTTATCCTTGAGAAGAGTTTTTGCTATCCTAGGTTTTTTATTATTCCAGCTGAATTTGGAGATTGCTCTTTCTAATTCGTTGAAGAATTGAGTTGGAATTTTGATGGGGATTGAATTGAATCTGTAGATTGCTTTTGGCAAGATAGCCATTTTTACAATGTTGATCCTGCCAATCCATGAGCATGGGAGATCTTTCCATCTTCTGAGATCTTCTTTCATTTCTTTCTTCAATGACTTAAAGTTTTTATCATGCAGATCTTTCACTTCCTTAGTTAGAGTCATGCCAAGATATTTTATATTACTTATGACTATTGAGAATGGTGTGGTTTCCCTAATTTCTTTCTCAGCCTGTTTATTCTTTGTGTAGAAAAAGGCCATTGACTTGTTTGAGTTAATTTTATATCCAGCTACTTCACTGAAGGTGTTTATCAGGTTTAGGAGTTCTCTGGTTGAGTTTTTAGGGTCACTTATATATACCATCATACCATCTGCAAAAAGTGATATTTTGACTTCATCTTTTCCAATTTGTATACCCTGGATCTCCTTTTGTTGTCAAATTGCTCTGGCTAGGACTTCAAGTACAATGTTGAATAGGTATGCAGAGAGTGGACAGCCTTGTCTAGTCCCTGATTTTAGTGGGATTGCTTCAAGCTTCTCACTATTTACTTTGATGTTGGCTACTGGTTTGCTGTAGATTGCTTTTATCATGGTTAGGTATGGGCCTTGAATTCCTGATCTTTCCAAGACTTTTATCATGAATGGGTGTTAGATCTTGTGGAATACTTTTTCCGCATCTAAGGAGATCATCATGTGGTTTTTGTCTTTGAGTTTGTTTATATAATGGATTACATTGATGGATTTCCGTATATTAAACCATCCCTGCATCCCTGGAATAAAACCTACTTGGTCAGGATGGATGATTGCTTTAATGTGTTCTTGGATTCGCTTAGCGAGAATTTTATTGAGGATTTTTGCATCAATATTCATTATGGAAATTGGTCTGAAGTTCTCTATCTTTGTTAGATCTTTCTGTGATTTAGGTATCAGAGTAATTGTGGCTTCATAGAATGAGTTGGGTAGAGTTCCTTCTACTTCTATTTTGTGGAATAGTTTGTGCATAACTGGAAATAGATCTTCTTTGAAAGTCTGGTAGAACTCTGCACTAAACCCATCTGGTCCTGGGCTTTTTTTGGCTGGGAGACGATTAATGACTGCTTCTATTTCTTTAGGGGATATGGGACTGTTTAGATTTTTAACTTGATCCCGATTTAATTTTGGTACCTGGTATCTGTCTAGAAATTTGTCCATTTCATCCAGGTTTTCCAGTTTTGTTGAGTATAGCCTTTTGTAGAAGGATCTGATGGTGTTTTGGATTTCTTCAGAATCTGTTGTTATGTCTCCCTTTTCCTTTCTGATTTTGTTAATTACGATGTTGTTCCTGTGCCCTCTAGTGAGTCTAGCTAAGGGTTTATCTATCATGTTGATTTTCTCAAAGAACCAACTCCTGGTTTGGTTAATTCTTTGAATAGTTCTTCTTGTTTCCACTTGTTTGATTTCACCCCTGAGTTTGATTATTTCCTGCCATCTACTCCTCTTGGGTGAATTTTCTTCCTTTTTTTCTAGAGCTTTTAGATGTGTTGTCAAGCTGCTAGTGTGTGCTTTCTCCAGTTTCTTTTTGGAAGCACTCAGAGCTATGAGTTTCCCTCTTAGAAATGCTTTCATTGTGTCCCATAGGTTTGGGTATGTTGTGGCTTCATTTTCATTAAACTCTAAAAAGTCTTTAATTTCTTTCTGTATTCCTTCCTTGACCAAGGTATTATTGAGACGAGTGTTGTTCAGTTTCCACGTGACTATTGGCTTTCCATTATTTATGTTGTTATTGAAGATCAGCCTTAGTCCATGGTGGTCTGATAGGATGCATGGGACAATTTCAATATTTTTGTATCTATTGAGGCCGGTTTTGTGACAAATTATGTGGTCAATTTTGGAGAAGGTCCCGTGAGGTGCTGAGAAGAAGGTATATCCTTTTGTTTTAGGATAAAATTTTCTGTAGATATCTGTTAAGTACATTTGTTCCATAACTTCTGTTAGTTTCACTGTGTCCCTGTTTAGTTTCTGTTTCCACGACCTGTCCATTGATGAAATTGGTGTGTTGAAGTCTCCCACTATTATTGTGTGAGGTGCAATGTGTGCTTTGAGCTTTACTAAAGTGTCATTAATGAGTGTGCCTTCCCTTGCATTTGGAGCATAGATATTCAGAATTGAGAGTTCCTCTTGGAGGATTTTACCTTTGATGAGTATGAAGTGTCCCTCCTTGTCTTTTTTGATAACTTTGGGTTGGAAGTCGATTTTATTTGATGTTAGAATGGCTACTCCAGCTTGTTTCTTCAGACCATTTGCTTGGAAAATTGTTTTCCAGCCTTTTACTCTGAGGTAGTGTCTGTCTTTTTCCTTGAGATGGGTTTCCTGTAAGCAGCAGAATGTTGGGTCCTGTGTGTGTAGTCAGTCTGTTAGTCTATGTCTTTTTATAGGGGAATTGAGTCCATTGATACTAAGACATATTAAGGAAAAGTAATTGTTGCTTTCCTTTATTTTTGTTGTTAGAGTTGGCATTCTGTTCTTGTGGCTGTCTTCTTTTTGGTTTGTTGAGGGATTACTTTCTTGCTTTTTCTAGGGTGTGATTTCCCTTCTTGTAATGGTTTTTTTCTGTTATTATCCTTTCAAGGGCTGGATTTGTGGAAAGATAATTTGTGAATTTGGTTTTGTTTTGGAATACTTTGGTTTCTCCGTCTATGGTAATTGAGAGTTTGGCCGGGTATAGTAACCTGGGCTGGCATTTGTGTTCTTTTAGTGTCTGTATAACATCTCTCCAGGCTCTTCTGGCTTTCATAGTCTCTGGTGAAAAGTCTGGTGTAATTCTGATAGGCCTGCCCTTATATGTTACTTGACCTTTCTCCCTTACTGCTTTTAATATTCTATCTTTATTTAGTGCATTTGTTGTTCTGATTATTATGTGTCGGGAGGTATTTCTTTTCTGGTCCAGTCTATTTGGAGTTCTGTAGGCTTCTTGTATGTTCATCGGCATCTCTTTCTTCAGGTTTGTGAAGTTTTCTTCCATAATTTTGTTGAAGATGTTTGCTGGCCCTTTATGTTGAAAATCTTCATTCTCATCAACTCCTATTATCCGTAGGTTTGGTCTTCTCATTGAAGAGATGTTATTATGGATTTAGTCTAATGCTTTTATTATACCAATTGGGTTCCTAAAATTAGAAGAAAATCTGCATGTAAGACACTGAGTGTCTCTGCCTCCCAGTTGGTTTTGATTGGTAAATAAAGTTTCCAGTGGCCGATGGCTGCGTCATGAGACAGAAGTGGGACTTCAGGATTTGCAGGCAAGGAGACCGAGAGGTGAAGGAGGATTGAGACCACCATATCTGGAAAGGAGAAAGACCAGGCTTGAGAAGTACTGGACAGAGGGACTCCGAACATGTAAGAGTTGAGGATCATGGCAGAGGAGGGCTACAGGTCTGGGTCCAGGGTAGTCAGGACGGAATATAGGTTTTAGTAAGTAATAATTCAGGAATATCAGAAGGGAAATTGTGCTAGCTGCATGGAAGTTTGGGATGGCCCAGTCACTGAACTCCTCAAAGCATACTAACATGTAAGGCTGTGTGAGTGTCTTTCATTCTGGAACCCAGAACATTGGGGCACAAGCAAGGAATGTCACCGCCACTGCCAGCAATTTTGATTAGTGTTACTCACCTACTGCAACAATAAGTGGACAATCAGTCTTTTTCAGGGATGAACCATACCCAGTAGTTTATCCATGAAAAGTAGTTTGATATGCATATATATATGTACATGCACATATATATATGCATAGGAACATTAAATTGATACAGCACCCTACATAATATCTCTATCTCTATCTTCAATGTTTATATCTATATCATCTATTACTATATCTACATATATATCTATATCATCTATATATATCAATTTATACCATTCATATCTACATTTATAATTTTTTACATTTATATTATTTACATTAATTATATTGTTACTTATTAATATTTATTCATATCTATATTAATATGCACATATGTATGTACCTACTCTCATACAGATGTGTATGTTGTGTGTCCATAATTATTTCTTCAAGGTCATGAATTTTACAGGAAGTGGGGGAATTTAGGAGGATTCGCTGTGTGGTGATAGAAGGACAGAAATTATACAAGTAGAGTACTTTTTTATGAAGTGCTAAGAAAAAAAAGGCTATTTTTAAATTAGAACATAGACAAAACTTTAAGAATAATATAGGGGCTTTCCATCCTAGAAGACTGCCCAGTCTGTCAAATCTTAGGAGAAAAACTAAAAACAAGGAGGAAATAAAAAAGATAAGAAAGAACTATTTTTTTTGTTTACACATGATATGATATTATACAGAAAAAAAATCTTAAAGACTCTACCTGAAAGACCCTAGAATTTATGGATTTTCTTAACAAACTGGCAGGATACACTATTAAATATTATTTCAAACCCTTTTTATATGCCAATTTCTAACATGCTGAAAGAGAAATTATGGAAAGAAACCCTCTCATTAAAACCTCAAGAAAAGAAAAAAGAAAAAAAAAAGAAAGGAGGAAGGAAGGTGAGGAAGAATGAAAGAGAAAGAAATCAAATCACAATCTCACCATGATTATAAAATGAAATATGGAACTCTACAGTGACATATTTAAATCTATGCATATAGAATTAAAGGAGACATTAGAAGTTGGAAGAGACTCCATGGCCATGAACTACAAAAGTTAATTTTGTGATTGAGCATCCTGATTTAGTGCAGTACCAATCCTCCTGACAGTTTTCACAGAAGTAGAAAAACAATCTTAAAATTCATAGGGAAGTACAGGAGATCCATATGGCCAAAGGAATCTTGAATAAAGCATGTGATACTATCAGGGAATATCATGCCTGATTTTAGTTACAGACTCACAGTCAATGGACAAATTTCACTGTATATGTAAAGTTTATGAAAATTCAATTGAGACCAATTTTGCTTCAGTGGCAACACTATTATGAATAGACACAAGATATTAGTGGAACATTAAATCACAGGTATCAGTCTGAGGTTGTGAGGGACTGAGTAGAATGAATAACCACTATTAAAGTGTAAGCAATAAGTATGCAAAAAACTATATGATGTTTTCTTTCCATGACTCATCTTTTCCATGATTGCAAATTCTTTGGAAAAAGAAGGGGATTGCAGAGCTTCAGTTGTTACTGTTCTTCAACTTACTAGTGGTCACGATTGTCGGAAACCTGGACATAATCATCTCGATTCTCTTTAGTTCTCAACTACACACACCTGTTGTTATTTACTATGCTGTCTGTTCTTTATTGACTGCTCTAAGTCCACCGTCATTACTCCCAAAATGCTGCTAAACTTTGCGGCAGAGTAGAGTGTCATCTGCTACTAAGAATGCATACCTCAGTACTACTTCTGTGCTTTTGGTGCTGCAAAATGTGTTCTGCTGGCTGCAGTGGCATATGACCTGTGTTGCTGTCCACAATCCTTTACTTTACAAGTTAATCATATCCTATCATATCTATTATATATTATATATATGATATATTATATCATATCATATCATATCTAGGACTCTGGTCCTAGATTGTGGCTGGGTATACGGTAGGGGTTTACTACATACCATATTTCACACTGTCTTCATGATAAGAGTTTTTTGTTTACTGTAAGACTGGTATATTAAACCATTACTCTCTGGTTCTAGTACTTTTATCAGTGAATTATTAGTCCAGTGCATTTAATCTCACTCTTTTATGTCTGGGCATTCTTAGCTATTATATCTTCATCATTCTTAGCTTATTCCAAAGTACTTCAACTGATGGCAGGTCCAAAGCCTTTAGCATTTGCAGATCCAATATTTTGGATGTTACTGTGTTTTGGGGTTATATTCCAGCATTATGTTCATAGACCAAGGAAAATGTTGTCTATGTCTTATACTATCCTTGAGTCCATGGTAAAATTGAGAATCTATAGCCTCAGAAATAAAGATGCCAAAGTGGCCATGAAAAAAAATTGCTGGAAAAGTAATTTGGAGCAAAAAGTAAATTTGTCTGAAATATAAGGAAGGACTAAGAGCAATGACAAATTCACTAATAAAATTATTGTCAGCAAGTAAGCGGTTAAAAGACATAAAATGAAGAGAGATAAAAATATTTAAATTTACATGTAAAAATCACTCCCATCCTGATTTTCCTAGAGTCCATTCACCCATAGTAACTTATATCACCTCCTAAAAATTATTCAGCGTGCTCATTATGGGTGGTTGCATTTATGTTATATTCCTGGATTTATTTAGACATTATTCAGCTATGTTATCTAGCAAATCAATATATTTATGTATTTTGATTTAATTGTCTTAATACTTTATGTAACTGGCTTTCTTTTGTATTAACAAACAAATCTCAAAGTATTAGTCTGAATTAACTATACAAAGCATTTGGAATATGCAAACTCACATTCTATTTTTCCAAAGAATGAAGAAGTAAATAGATAATATGGAAGAAGATGATGAGCGTAATATTCTTCCTATCCACCAAAAGATAAGAATATTTGAAGGAGGATATGTTCCCATATATATTCTTTTGTTTTATATATATATATATATATATATATATATATACATAATACATATAACATATAACATATAATATATATAATATATATATATATATATATATATGTATATATATAGTTCCCCTCTTTTCCTCTTTTGATCCTCTTTATTTCCTGACAAGTCTACAACCTTGTTATCAAAGAGAGCACACTGAATGTCTTGAATGTCTTTTACTCTCCAAGTAACTTCTTGCTGTTCTTGAAATCAGGAAGGAGTGAACACATCTTACTCCCCTTGGGATAGAATCAGTTTCTTCAGTAAGACTCAGTAGCTCTCGATGGCGTCTGCCTTACCTGGCATCCCATTTTTCCACCTTTCCTCCTAGTTTTTCTTATTAGTCTAAGTTGCCACTTTTCTGCATTGTTTAAAATATCTGAGTTATTACAACTTCAGAAGGAAGAAAGCTGCTTTTATTGAATTCTTGAATAAAATGTACCTAGGAAAATGGTTTTGCATACCCTCACACTATCTAAGCACATTTGGTACATGCCAATGAGAGTTACAAAGTTCAAATCTTTTAGTTGTTTACACTAATTTTTAATTTTTTTTGAAGAAAATATTTTTAGAAAATCCCTTTAGTGTATATCTTTTAGGTTTCAGCAATATTATAGTGCTTCTAACATACATTTATGATATCCATTGTTTAAAAAGAACTAGGGATCTTATGACCAGGTTACCTTACACACTTGAGAACCACTGGGTAACATAAATTAATCCTTATTGTTGATTTCTACAGAGATGAATTCTTGAGGGACAAAATTCTATAGGGAAATAACTCCCAGTATTCTTAATAATCAATCTTTTGTTTCTGTGGCTAGCATATAAAATATTTATATTAACCAGCTGTGTAGAAAAACAAATGATTTTGAGAACCAACTTTAAGGAATAGTGACTCAACAGATAATACAGGGTAATCTGCCCTTCACATGTTCAAGGTCATTTTCTCTTCTAGGGTAAAGAAGAAGATAAGCAACCAACATTGAGCTGTCTGTGAAGGAGAGGTATGTTCAGATACAAGTCCTTACCTCATAAAGTCTTAGTCTCTCCTATTCCTTTCTACATCCCCTTGTAAGAGAAATGTGTGACTTTTTGCATTCTCTCAAAACCCATTTTCATTCCACAATCTTCATGTCCTTATTTACAATAAGATTTATAGGACAGTTAATATTTGTTTACTTAAAGTTGTTTTGGGGGATTTCATACATGAAGACTCTGTATTTACACTGTTTCAAACATTCCATCTCTCTCTCTCCTCTACAACTTCTCTAAATCTCTCTCCCAACTTCTCTCAAAATATTAACTACTTTAATTATTGTTACATACACATGTATAATATATATCACACACACACATATGTATGTATGTATATACAGTCACCATATCATGTGTCCAATCTCTGTTGCTCATATGTGTATTTGTTTAGGACTAACCAGTTTGGATTAGATAGCTGTCGCTATTTGAATGAGAATGACTCCAGTAGACTCATATATTAGAATATTTGGGTACCAGTTGGCAGACTATTGAGGATTAGAAGTTCTGACCTTTGTTGGGATGGCCCCTCGTTGGTGGAGGCATGCCATTGAGGATGAGGCTTCCAAAGCACATGCCAGCCATAGTCTCACTACTTTTTAGCCTGTTACAGAGCAGTTTGTAGGTCTCAGTTAACTGCCCCAATGACAGAAGAGCCTGGTTTCCTGCCCGCCCTCCTGCTGCCACATTCTTCATCATAATGAGCATGGCCTAATCCTCTGTAACTCTACCCAAGCCCCCAACTAAATGCTTGCTTCTGTAACTTAGATTGGCCATGATGTTTCTTCACAGCAATATACCAGAAAATTGCCTATAGCTCTTCTTCTATGGGTGTAGGTAGTCTTGCCATTTCCCCCATTACTTTGTTGTCATGTCACTGAATCAAGATAAGAACTAGACTACTTGATTTCCACTCAGTATGAATGTTTTACAGGCATTTTGTTTGTTAACTTAGATTGTTAAATAATTTGTAGTTCATATATTTAAGGCATGGTGTTAATTACTACAAATGTGGAACAAATAATAAATGGACGCATAAAATGAATATAAGATATAACAGCTCCTCTGTGAATATGCTATGATTTTTAGTTTAGCATTTTTATAGGATTCCTGAGTGTGGTCCTTATTCTTGTTTCTTCTCTTAGACCTTTTTTTCTCTATTGTTTTGTCTGGTCCAACATCAATGTTGTAGTTTTTTGTTTTATCCTCTCTGTTTTACTTTGCTATATTTCAAAAATGAATGAATAAACCCTAGTCAGTTTAACTGAAATATCACTTATTTTGTGCTTTGAAAGGGAAAATTGGTTTTCTCCAATAGAGTGATACTGGGTATATAAACTACTTAAGGACAGGCCCCATGATCAGGAGTAATTGACCAAATTATATGAACTTTGCCTTTTTTTTTTTTTTTTTTTTTTTACAGTTTGGTGGTTTTATTGGGGAATATACTTTTTTTTCTTTTCTTGGTTTTAGGCGACTTTATAGTTGTATTGGTTCTTTTATTTATTTATTTTTTTGGTTTATTCTGAAAAAACTTATGTTGGGTGGGTAAGGATAGAAAGAGGATCTCAAAAGATTTGGGGGAGGAGAGGAATATACTCAAATATTTTTAAATTTAAAAATTATTTTAAATAATAAAAAATATTTTAATTTTTGCTTGAGTTTTTAAATGGTACTTACTTGCAAGACTAATATTGTTTCATTGTATTGCCTTTTAGATTTTATAAAAATTATAATTTAAACTAAAAAATAACACACTAATAACTTACATATGAAATTTGATATTTGAATTTATATAACTATGGTATGCTTCTCTCTATTTTTTAACCTATAATTTGTAACCTTATCATGTAACAAATTATCTATTAAAAACTAGTTACTTTAGCTATCTCATTCATATTATCTATTAGTTAATAGTAAATAGCATATGATATAAAAATTGTGAATGTATATTAGGTTGTTCTGAATTTTCACTGACATTTTCCCTATAAGGGAAATTACATTGCTTAAAAAAAATCTTAACTAACCTGACAGATACTTTACTGTGATAAATAAGGCAGACATGAAAGGAAAAAGACTGCACAGATCCACTTATATGAATTATTTATAGAAGTAAGAACTCAATGGTCTAGGGAATACAATAATGGTTGTGAGGCATCAGGAGAAGATACATAATATAGATGTTCAAAGAATTCATAGTCTCCAGTATCTTCAGTGAATCAGATCTTCATCTTCATATCTTCATGAATGTATTTCATGTATTATCATGCTAAAAGTTTAAAATATGGGATCATGTAACTCAATATATTTGGTGGTAAATTTTATATAAAATATTTGTTCAAAAAAAATCAGACAAGCAAGAGACACAAATTCCTACAAACTTTGGGAGGTAATATGATTTTTGATTATATTGCAGTACTGCTGATAAGAGGAACATTTTCAAAGTCTAAAAAATGAAATCAGATATGTTAAATATATGTGGATTTTTGAATCTGAATTTATTGTTAAGAAAAGAAAAAGGTCAGTGAAGATTCAGAACAACATTTTATACATTCACAATTTTTGTATCATATGTTATTTAGATTGTCATTAAACATTTTTGTTATTTTACTTATGATTCTTTTGCTAAGGACTAGACTCAACTTGGAGAAGGGTTCTGAGGAAGGGGTGTGTGGGAGCAGCGAAACAAATGACACAAAGCTAAACCGTAGGTACAAGCTGATGACCTATGTTCTGTACCAGACAGCTTTCAAGATTGCCTTCTCTCTGTTCTGTTTTTTTTTCTGGTGCTCTTCAGACAGTTCTCTCTCTCTCTCTCTCTCTCTCTCTCTCTCTCTCTCTCTCTCTCTCTCTCTCTCTCTCTCCCTCTCCCTCTCTCTCTCTCTCTCTCCCTCTCTCTCTCTCTCTCTCTCTCTCTCTCTCTCTCTCTCTCTCTCTCTCTCTCTCTCCTCTCTCTCTCTCTCTTTCTCTCTCTCTCTCTCTTTCACCCTCTCTCTGTTCTCAAAGCAATTCTCTCTTGCTATTTTAAGAAACCTTTCTGGATAGCTCATCCCTTGTAAAACATAAACCCAGGTTTTTATTTACATATCTATCTACTCATTTACTTCAGCTTCTTTTAGGATCTTCCCATAAATTAGTATTCCATTACCCCAACCTCTAGATTCTATAGAGACAGCAAGCACACACATTTTTTTTTAATTGCAAAAGAACTCACAGATCTGTCTGCCTTTGCAAGCATAAACAAAATCTTAGCTGGGTGGGATCTCCTGTGATCACCAGTTCCTAAATCTCTTTCCTTAGTATCCTTCTGACAAGTTGGATCACACTGCAGCTGTTTTTGTTCTTTTAGATTACTGAAGACCTTTATATAATTTATATTGCATTCTTATATTTTACATAGTTGAGAGATTATATGTTTTGGAGTTCAGGTTTTTAGAGTTGTTTTACACATCTTTAAGTATTGTTTTGAAGGTACCAGCATTTAACACTTTGCTAAGACATTCACCACACCTTCAGTTCTCAGACTTGTGCTGTCTCTAACCAAGAACATTAATTGGAATGACAGTCCTTTAAGGAGGAACATGCAACTATGTACATGAGCCTGGTGTTTTAGCACACGCCTTTCATCCCAGCACTTGGGAGGCAGAGGCAGGCGAATTTCTAAGTTTGAGGTCAGCCTGGTCTACAGAGTGAGTTCCAGGAGAGCCAGGGCTACACAGAGAAACCCTGTCTCAAAAAACCAAGCCAAACCAAACCAAACAAAAACAAACAAAAACAAAAACAAACAAACAAACAAACAAGAAACAAAACAAAACAAAACAACCCCCCCCAAAAAAACAAAAACAAAAACAAAAACGAACAACAAAAGAAACTATGTATATTATTATACAAACAAGCATAATACCCACAGCAGCCACTGACATTCAAGGAGTTCTATGCCTTCTTGTCCTTGTTCCAGGGGCAGGAACCATGTCATTATGACCCTAACAAGGCCATCCTTGGCTCAGCATTCATTAATTTTTAAAAGGTGACTGACAAAGGGAGCCTAAAAAAATAATGCAAAATGAGTTTTTAGAAATGCTCCACCAAGAACCAAGGCATTCATGCATTCAGGCGACATAAGCAGAGCTGAACAGAATTAATCACTGGGATGCAGAGACAGTTAATAACATGGAGTTGGTCAAAACCCACAACCATTGATATACCATAATTGAGAAACAGATAATATAGCTTCTATGATGGAGACTAATATTTATAGGGCCAGGTTTGTGAAGGATAAGAAACATAGTGAAAACAGCTAATAAGCAGACTCAGAGATATAGAAGGATGCATCTTGGTCTAATCTTTTTGGTGTGACATAATAGCACAGGGAGTTAATATTTAGTGAGCAGAACTATATTTATCTTGCCATAATTTTCTGCTGATATGACAGAAGGATGTAGAACAAAAGTAGTTCAAAAGAAAGCTATAAAGAAAGCACTAAAGTAAACCCATTGTTAGAAATTGGCATCTGTGGTAACTAAATCATTCTCATAGCAGCATTAATGAAACTGTCATATAAACTAAGCTCCCCTAAAGAATGGTTCAGCTTCTTCAATATGTTGTATTTGGTGCTAAGTTTCTCAAACGTCCATTTTGAAAAACACATTCTATCACAATATGTGGCTCTCAGATTTTATAGTAGAGTTGTATTTAAGAGAAGAACTAAAATAGAACTGAGATCTTCTTAAATAAATCTAGCTAGAAAAACAAGAAGTTAGGTATTATCATATAAGAAATTGCGGTCCCTTCTGGTCCCAGCCAGCACTGGGTTAGCTTGGGCGCAGAGTCTGCTGATACCCGCAGGCTACCCACAAGACCCGCCACAGGATCTTAAGACCTCTGGTGAGTGGAACTTCAGACCAATTTCCCTTATTAATATTGATGCAAAAATCCTCAATAAAATTCTTGCTAAGTGAATCCAAGAACACATTAAAACAATCATCCATCCTGACCAAGTAGGTTTTATTCCAGGGATGCAGGGATGGTTTAATATACAGAAATCCATCAATGTAATCCATTATATAAACAAACTCAAAGACAAAAACCACATGATCATCTCCTTAGATGCAGAAAAAGTATTCCACAAGATCTAACACCCATTCATGATAAAAGTCTTGGAAAGATCAGGAATTCAAGGCCCATACCTAAACATGATAAAAGCAATCTACAGCAAACCAGTAGGCAACATCAAAGTAAATGGTGAGAAGCTTGAAGCAATCCCACTAAAATCAGGTACTAGACAAGGCTGCCCACTTTCTCCCTACCTATTCAACATTGTACTTGAAGTCCTAGCCAGAGCAATTCAACAAAAAAAGGAGATCCAGGGGATACAAATTGGAAAAGAAGAAGTCAAAATATCACTTTTTGCAGATGATATGATAGTATATATAAGTGATCCTAAAAATTCTACCAAAGAACTCCTAAACCTGATAAACAGCTTCACTGAAGTAGCTGGATAAAAAATTAATTCAAACAAGCCAATGGCATTTCTGTACCCAAAGGATAAACAGGCTGAGAAAGAAATTAGGGAAACAACACCCTTCTCAATAGTCACAAATAATATAAAATACCTTGGAGTGATTATAACTAAGGAAGAGAAAGTTCTGTATGATAAGAATTTCAAGTCTCTGAAGAAATTGAAGAAGATCTCAGGAGATGGAAAGATATCCCATGCTCATGGATTGGAAGGATCAACACTGTAAAAATGGCTATCTTGCCAAAAGCAATCTACAGATTCAATGCAATCCCCATCAAAATTCCAACTCAATTCTTCAACGAATTAGAAAGAGCAATCTGAAAATTCATCTGGAATAACAAAAAGTCTAGGATACCAAAAACTCTTCTCAAGGATAAAAGAACCTCTGTTGGAACGACCATGCCTGAACTAAAGCTTTGCTACAGAGTAATTGTAATGAAAAAGGCATGCTACTGGTATAGCGACAGAAAAGCAGACCAATGGAATAGAATTGAAAATCCAGAAATGAACCCACACATCTATGGTCACTTGATCTTCGACAAGAGAGCTAAAACCATCCATTGGAAAAAAGACAGCATTTTCAACAAATGGTGCTGGCAGAACTGGTGGTTATCATGTCGAAGAATGTGAATTGATTCATTCCTATCTTCTTGTACTAAGGTCAAATCTAAGTGGATCAAGGAGCTCCACATAAAACCAGAGACACTGAAACATGTAGAGGAGAAAGTGGGGAAAAGCCTGGAAGATATGGGCACAGGGGAAAAATTCTTGAATAGAACAACAATGGCTTGTACTGTAAGATCGAGAATTGATAAATGGGACCTCATGAAACTGCAAAGCTTCTGTAAGGCAAAAGACACCGTCAATAAGACAAAAAGGCCACCAACAGATTGGGAAAAGATCTTTACCTATCCTAAATCAGATAGAGGACTAATATCCAATATATATAAAGAACTGAAGAAGGTAGACTCCAGAAAATCACATAACCCCATTAAAAATTGGGCTCAGAGCTAAACAAAGAATTCTCACCTGAGGAATACCGAACGGCTGAGAAACACCTGAAAAAATGTTCAGCATCCTTAATCATCAGGGAAATGCAAATCAAAACAACCCTGAGATTCCATCTCACGCCAGTCAGAATGGCTAAGACAAAAAACTCAGGTAACAGCAGATGCTGGCGAGGATGCGGAGAAAGAAGAACATTCCTCCATTGTTGGTGGTATTGCAAGCTTGTACAATCACTCTGGAAATCAGTCTGGAGGTTCCTCAGAAAATTGGGCATGCTACTACCAGAGGATTCTGCAATACTTCTCCTGGGCATATATCCAGAAGATGTTCCAACTAGTAAGGAAGACACATGCTCCACTATGTTCATAGCAGTCTTATTTATAATAGCCAGAAGCTGGAAAAACCCAGATGCCCCTCAACAGAGGAATGGATAAAAAAATGTGGTACATTTACACAATGGAGTACTACTCAGCTATTAAAAAGAATGAATTTATGATATTCCTAGGCAAATGGATGGACCTGAAGGGCATTATCCTGAATGAGGTAACCCAATCACAAAAGAACTCAAATGATATGTACTCACTGATAAGTGGATAGAAGACCAGAAACTTAGAATACCCAAGATATAAGTTACAATTTGCAAAACACATGAAACTCAAGAAGAATGAAGACCAAAGGGTGGACACTTTGCCCCTTCTTAGAATTGGGAACAAAAAACCCATGGAAGGAGTTACAGAGACAAAGTTTGGAGATGAAACAAGAGGATGGACCATCAAGAGACTGCCATATCCATGGATCCATCCTATAATCAGCCTCCAAAAGCTGACACCATTGCATACACTAGCAAAATTTTGCTGAAAGGTCCCTGATATAGCTGTCTCGTGTGAGACTATGCTGGGGCCTAGCAAACACATAAGTGTATGCTCACAGTCAGCTATTGGATGGATCACAGGGCCCCCAGTGGAGGAGCTAGAAAAAATACCCAAGGAGCTAAAGGGATCTACAACCCTATAGGTGGAAAAACATTATGAACTAACCAGTACCCTGGAGCTCTTGACTCTAGCTGCATATGTATCAAAAGATGGCCTAGTTGGCCTTCACTGGAAAGAGAGGCCCATTGGACTTGGAAACTTTATATGCCCGAGTACAAGGGAATGCCAGGGCCAAAAAGTAGGAGTGGGTGGGTAGGGGAGTGGGTGGGGGAGCGTGTGGGGGACTTTTGGGATAGCATTGTAAATGTAAATGAGGAAAATACCTGATGAAAAGAAAAGGGAAAAATAAAAAAATATCCTATTTTTGCTGTGGAAAAAAAAAAGAAATTGCTTTACATGAACATGAGCTAACAGTATCCACCTATAGTCATTATGAAGCTTTTCCTTATGATTTACCATAATTGGTGCAGAATTGGTAATGTTATGCTTTGTGGGGGACAGGCAACCACAATTGCTGAATCAAATTAAAACAAGGGTAAAAAGAGAACTCCACAGTATCTCTTAGTTTTCTTGATGATTTCTTAATCTTCAACATCTTCAACATCTCTGCTGTGATTTCTGTGTTCTAACATTATCTAGATATGCTGCTAATTATATGTAATAGTTCTCTTTAATTAATGTTCAATTTTCTATATGATCAATTATATGTATGCATATAAATGTGTCATGAGAAATTATTTACCCACTCAATTAATGGTGTCACAATGGTTTGAAATGAACTGAAACAAGGTAGAAAATAGGTACCAATAAAAACAATTCTTAAATTAAGGTCACAAGTATGTAACATGTACAATTATATTTGTATATTTCCTTTCTCCAGGACTGAAAAATCTCTGACTTCTCAAATCAAAAAGAGGATGCCAAAGGTTGCAGATATCTGAAAGTATTTGAATTATGTTTCAAAATTCATTGAGTGACAGGGGAACGAATACTCAATATTTTTCTTCTATATAACTTTTTTATTTTTACATATACTTTCTAGAAGACCATGGAAGAATTAAATCATACCTCAGTGGCAGAGTTCATTCTTGCTGGTTTAACAGAGAATCCAGAGCTCCAATTGCCTCTATTCCTTATCTTCCTATCTGTCTATTTGGTTACAGTTGTTGGAAACCTAGGAATGATGGTCTTGATTCTGATTAGTTCTCAGCTACATACACCTATGTATTATTTACTCAGCAGTCTGTCCTTTATTGACTGCTGTCAGTCTACTGTCATTGTTCCTAAAATGCTGTTGAACTTTGTGACAGAGAAGAATGTCATCCTGTACCCAGAATGCATAGCTCAGTTCTATTTCTTCTGTACTTTTGTTGTTGCAGAATGTCACATGTTGGCTGCAATGGCATATGACCGCTATGTGGCTATATCTAACCCTTTGCTTTACAAAGTAACCATGTCCTATCAAGTCTGTTTGTTGATGGTAGCTGTGGTGTATGGTATTGGCTTACTCAGTGCTACAGCTCACACTGTCTTCCTGCTAAGACTGTTTTTCTGTAAGGCTGATAAAATAAATCACTACTTTTGTGATCTTTTCCCATTACTTGAGCTGTCTTGCTCTAGTACTTTTATCAATGAAATATTAGCACTGTCCTTCAGTGCATTTAATATTATTGTACCAGTCATGACCATCGTTAGCTCTTATATCTTCATCATTGTCAGCATTTTGCACATTAAAACATCTGGGGGCAGAGTCAAGGCCTTTAGCACCTGCAGCTCCCACATCTTGGCTGTTGCTATTTTCTTTGGTTCTACAACATTCATGTATCTACAGCCATCTTCAGTCAGCTCCATGGACCAAGGGAAAGTATCATCTGTGTTTTATACCATTGTTGTGCCTATGTTGAATCCTATGATCTACAGCCTGAGAAATAAAGATGTCAAAGTTGCCCTAAAAAAGTTACTACAAAAAATGTTTCCTCAATACAAGGAATAGATTTTCTTGGAAATTACTGCATTGTACAGGAGGATATAGTCTATAACAAGCATTTGATAACACTAAGTATAAGATTATTTGTTGTATGTTTTTATTTGGAAAAAAAAGTACCAAAATAGAAGAGAATTCTCAGACACAGATCCATGGAGAAATATTATTCTCTGGTAAAAGCTGATTTCATTCTCAGGTAGTCAACTATATCCCACCCTGAAGATACTTCAAATTCCTTTGTCTGGTTGGTTATACTTACATGAGTACTGCTCTATTATGCAAACTTCACAATATTAAGTTTGGAATAAAATTTCTTCTCTAGCTCTTGGTTGTCTCAATGATTGTAGATGTCTTTTTTGATGAATTTGCAAATAAGTTAAAATAGTTCTTCTTTGTGTGCATGTTAAACAATTGAAATAAATAATACACAAGTCTGATTTTTATAACAGTATCTAGAACTACAAATAGTGTCAATGGAAGCAAAGGACAGATTCTGTTGCAGTCCTACACACAAGGTGATTACACTAACTTAATGTACAACAGCTGTGATTGAGAGGAATGCATGTACTTTGCACTATGATGGCTCTCTGTTCAACATTCTTATAACTGCTGTTTGACTCATACTCACTTATTCATTTTTCTTCCTCATGTAGAGTTACACTACTTTTTTTGCTTACATTTATGAGTTTCAGACTCAGAAGTTCATTCTGTCACTGTAACTTTTATTTGTATTACTTATTCATATGGGAAAAAGATATCAAATTATAAAATTTTTTTAGACTAGTGGTAAGTATTACTCTGAAAGTAAAGATCAATTCTGAAGGAGAAGAAGGGTCAGAAAAGGAGACCTCTAACTAATGCCTACTTTTGATCTCCTTTGCTAATTAGGCTCTTGCTGTAAGGAGGCTTCTTTAGTGAGTGGTCTTAGCAACACCTATCTGTAAGTATAATGATATAAAGATAAAGAATTAGATATTTACTTTACAACGCTCAAGGACAGATTCCTGATAAATAAAAAGTTTTAGCAGGAAATGACAGAAAACGATAAAAAATTAAATTTATAAAGATTCACACTATAAGGAAATTGTTAAAAACACACAGAGGTTGTTAAAAACAGACAGATGCCAGTAACTTTTAAAATAGGCATATAAAATATTTACAGGGGAATGTTTCATGAAGTAGGATATCTGTCAGCATCTATATTCTCATGAAACAATAAGTGATTGTAAATAACCCAGGATTTACTTCTCTTAGTTTCTATTTGAGGAAACCTCACTGAAGAGGAAGAACTAGACTTTCCTGGCATGGTCCTGAAATACAAAACACCATCAAGTTTCTTGCAAAGGAGGATTCATCTCCCTGTGTGTGGTATGTTCCTATAAGTAGAGGATCAAATATTCTCACTTGTTAAAAGGCATGTTTTTGACAGTTATTAGACAGGCTAACCTGAACTAGTGTTGTATCCTAATTGAAAGTTTAATGTTATACAATAGAAGGCATAGTTTAGAAGGCATTGTTTTTTATCGATAAGAATCTAATAACCAGATATATCTTTAAAGACAACTGACATCCAGCAAGAGAATGTGAAACTCCCAGGAAAACTAAACTTCCAAAGATGTTAGGTGAGAAAATATAAGCATAGCTAATTAACTAAGAACAAAGCATAAGGCACAGTGTCTCTTAGGTATTAGTTCATTTAATTTTTATAGGAGATAGTCCCCAAGAACTGAATCCTACACAAAGAACTACATGGAAACAAGCTCCTATTTTGCTGTTGGAATTAATGGAGTAGGAGTTTAACTTACTCATCTTGGGAAGTAACCAGCTCATTTTGAAAGTTTTAGTGGCTCTTAGTAACATATGCTTTCAATGGCACCTCAGTTTCCACATCTCCTGCTGGGAGAAATAGGAAACTGTTTTGTGTGACCTCTCCATAGTGTCCTATTTGAAAACTCTTTTCTCATAGTTTCCATAGTGACGTCAATAGTTTCTGAGGTTATTGGGCTCCATATATTTATATTCTAATTCAGGTGTTAGCTATGACACTTTTGACATCATTATTCTTCAAGACTGTCCAAAAATGTAAAGGAAGACATTTCCAAATCACATGCTCTTCCCTCCCTCTCTACTAAGCCATTTCCAGTGTGATCACACAGATCTCTTTATGCACATTTAACCTTCTCTGAGTTGAGATAAGCTGCATATACAAAATATACCATCATATCTAACACACATAAATTCATGTCAATTTAGTCACAGTATGGCTTGAAATATCTAGCTAAACTCAAGATGTACTTCTGCTGAATGGTCATGTTCCTAGGATACCTCAACTATTCTGTATTCAGACTGTATCCCATCTTTATTCTCAGTAATTACACTATTTGAAGTGTTTTCTTGATGCTATCTTGTTCTTCCAAACTTTACACAGATTTCTTTTATTGTTATTTATTTATTTATTTATTTATTTTCTCTTTTATTTTACACTCCAGGTTTTATTCCCCTCCCAGTCCACCCTCGAACTGTTCTACATCCTATACCTCTTCCCTGCACCCCTGTCTTCACGAGGACATCCCCACCCCTAATCCCACCCCACACACCTCCAGACCTCCTTACTCCCTGGGGCCTCCAGTCTCTTGAGGGTTAGGTGCATCTTCTCAAACTGAACCCAGACCCTGCAGTGCTCTGCTGTATATGTGTTTGGAGCCTCCTATCAGCTGGTGTATGCTTCCTGGTTGGTGATTCAGTTTCTGAGTGATATTGAGGGTCCAGGTTAATTGAGACTGCTGGTTCTCCTGCAGGGTTGCCTACTTCTTCAACTTCTTCCATCTTTTCCATGATTCAATCACTGGGGTCAGCAGCTTCTGTTCATTGGTTGGGTGCAAATATCTGCATCTGACTCTTTCTCCTTGCTGGGTCTTTCGGAGGGCAGTCATGATAGGTCCCTAGAAAGAGGGTCTTAAGTTCAACTAGTCAGGTTTGTGTGACCAGTCCCTTTAGAACATCTTGGTTGTTTCCCACTCAAGTCCATGTGTGCTGTAGCTGGGTAGGACTGTTTTATTTCTACCATGACTCAGCATATTACAGACAAGGTTCTCAAATGTAGATGTCAGACTTCAGGAAGGAGGCTTTTAGATTTCATCCAGATCAGATCATCTTGTAGTATCTAAAATAAATTCAAGACTACCAAGTACATTCCCCTTCAAAAGGACTTTCCAAAGTGTATTAGCAGGCCAAGTACAGAGCCAGATAAAAAAGCTGGCTGACTAAACAAATATAGAAACATAGTTTTAGTGCTCAAAATTACTAAGCTTCCAGAACAAGATTAACAATTCCCCTGCCCCACTTCACACAAAAAACCACAAGGACGTACAAAATGAGAGTCACCCTATACAAACCAAACAATGTCTAAAAAGGTTACTGACTACACCAATTAAAATGAGCCAAAATACCCTGGTGCCGATATTTGTCCCTTACAAAGGTAAAAAAAGTGTGTTCTTTCTTTGTTCTGGTTCTCTCCTCTGGCCTGAATGCTGAGAGGGGTTTTCCCAACATGTTGTATAAGTAATATCCTCCTGCATTTTGCAATGATGGCATTCTCTGTGGTCTTAGTGAGGGTCTTTTGATAAGCTAAACCAATCTGAGTCTTGTGTGTTAAGTGTCTAGGGAATTTAGCAGGGAGTTTCATCCTCAAATTCTGAGATTCCCAGTGTCAGTTCATATAAATTTGGGAGTTACTTTAACTATCATGACCAAACAAAAGGTGTCCTGCCCCAAGGACTAGGGGTTTGATAACCTAATTTTGTATGGAGATATTGTCAGAGGTAGTGTTTTGATGTTCTTATATATTAAATATAAATTAAAATTAAATTAAAGTATACAAAAGTATTATAATATACTATTACTACATTATAAATCTTATCATTATACTTACAGATAGGTGTAACTAAGACCACTCACTAAAGAAGCCTCTTTACAGCAAATGAAGACGATCATGTGAAGACTATCACATATAACCACATCTTGAGACTATCACAGAAAAAACATACTGGACACAGTGCAGAGATCAATGGATAAGGGAATCTCAGAACCAGTGGATACTTCTACACCATAGCTCCTGTACCTGTGACTCAGGAAAATAGCAAATGATGAGATAGAAATCTTGTAAGAGCTAGAGTATCAGGAAGTATGTTGTGAAACAGTCTGTCTTAGAAATTGTATCATAAAGGAGATAGAACAATAGCAAAATCAATAGACAGCTGACTCAGACAGACACAGATAAGCACAAACAGTGAATGGACCTTGGGGACTCTTGGAAGAGCTGATGGAAGTATTCTGGGGCCCAAAGAGGGTGGGAACTCCATAGGAAGACCAACAGAGTCAACTAACCTGCATGCCTGACACTCTGAACCGCAAACCAAGGAACATACACAAGCTGGACCTAGGCCTCCCCACACATATGTAGCAGAAGTGTAGCTTGGTCTTCATATTGGTACGGAACAACTGGAACAGGTGCTATTATAAAAGCTGTTGCTTCTTAGTTGAGTATGTTCTAGCTGGGCTTCCTTGTCTGGTCTTAGCTAAAGTGGAAGTAACTAGTTTCACAGAGTCCTGTTGTCACATGATGGGGAGATACCCAGCTGGACCCCACCAGCTCAGAAGAGGAGGGAAGGCAGCATTGGGGGAAGGATTGTGGATGGGAGTAACTTGGATGGGGGCAGTGAATAAGTAAAATTAAAAAAAGAAAGATAATAAAATAAATGAAAAGAAAACCAAGCCCAGAACATCCAAATTAAAAATAAACAAACAAAACAAAAAGATACTGGAGGACAACTGGAGTGGTGTCTGTCCCTGATAGAAGGGAATGGGGGAGATGACATGTTATATTGGTCTGAGAAGAGAGGGGAGCTGTACTTGGATTGTAAAGTGACTACATAAATAATAAACAAGCAAATACATAATAAAATAAATAAGTAAATGGAAGTTTTAAAAAGAAAAAAGTCTAATGTACAAAGGTAAACACATTTATGAAAATAGCAAAAGGTATTACATTTTTGTTTTTAGTTTTAGCCTCATACTCCAGGGAGAGTCAAATCTGTAATTGCCACTTTTATTCCCTCAGATGAAGTGATGAGAGAAGAGTGTTACCCAGTCTGTGGAAATACAGAGCTTGTGCTGAGCCCACAGTGTTTCCTTCTTGGTTGTAACTCTCCCTAGACATAGGCCTTGAAGCTTATAGCTTCCATTTAACCTAATCTTTAAGGCTGACTGATTAAATATGGCTTTAACTGGCTTTTCTTCTAAATTGCTCTGCCTGGCCTCATATTACTTTTGGCAATATGTTATAATCTTCTGGTTCCTTCTATTCTCTGTCTCATTCTATCTACACCTGTGTCTAACTTGTTCTCTCTGTAACCTGCCTCTATAAAACTGTCCAGGTAAAACTGCCAGACACACAGTCAATCCACCATGCAGAACACACACACACACACACACACACACACACACACACACACACACACACACACACACACACCATTTTTCTCTTCCTGCTCTTAAGTAGCTTGTCTTCCTCTTCTATTCTTACTCCTGCTTTTGAGTTCTAAGTCTGACAATAATTCACTTTCAGAAATTTAGAGAAAAGAGTCCCTTAGTAGCTTTTGTAAAACTGTAATGGTCCACTAACCTTGATTCAGTTAAATTCTTCCTCTAAACAACAACCTCCTTCTGTGATGAAAATATTTGGCTGCTTAAATCCACTTTGTTTTCTTGACTTGATATTGATGGTCATTCTACTTGAAAGAGTGTAATTCAACACCCCTTTCTTTGTTATATAGTAAATAAGTTTTTTCCTTTATACCCCATCTAACACTACAACTTATTCTCCAAATCTTGCAATGATATTTTATACAACATGCACAAGATGTGGTAATTTCTGAACCACATATTTCCTTGAGCTCTAAACTATACTTTTATTGATCTCTTTTTAAAAATTAGGTATTTATTTCATTTACATTTCCAATGTTATCCCAAAAGTCCCCCACCCACTACCCCACCCACTCCCCCACCCACCCACTCCCACTTCTTTTCCCTGGAGTTCCCCTGTACTTAGGAAGATAAAGTTTGCAAGACCAATGGGCCTCTCTTTCCACTGATGGCCGAATAGGTCATCTTCTGATACATATGCAGCTAGAGACAAGAGCTCTGGGGGATACTAGTTAGTTCATATTGTTGTTCCACCTATAGGGTTGCAGATTCCTTTAGCTAATTGGTTACTTTCTCTAGCTCCTCCATTGGGGGCCCTGTGATCCATCTAATAGTTGACTGTGAGCATCCACTTTTGTGTTTGCAAGGCCCTGGCATAGTCTCAGAAGAGACAGCTATATATGGGTCCTTCCAGCAAAATCTTGCTAGTGTATGCAATGGTGTCAGCCTTTGGAGGCTGATTATAGGATGGATCCTTGAATATGGCAGTCTCTAGATGGTCCATCCATTCATCTCAGCTCCAAACTGTGTCTCTGTAACTCCTTTCATGGGTGTTTTGTTCTCAATTCTAAGAAGGGTAAAGTGTCCACACTTAGGTCTTCGTTCTTCTTGAGATTCAAGTGTTTATCAAATTGTATCTTATATCTTGGGTACTCTAAGTTTCTGGGCTAATATCCACTTATCAGTGAGTACATATTGTGTGAGTTCTTTTGTGATTGGGTTACCTCACTCAAGATGATGCCCTCCAGGTCCATCCATTTGCCTAGGAATTTCGTAAATTCATTCTTTTTAATAGCTAAGTAGTACTCCATTGTGTAAATGTACCACATTTTCTGTATCCATTCCTCTGTTGAGGGGCATCTGGGTTCTTTCCAGCTTCTGGTTATTATAAATAAGGCTGCTATGAACATACTGGAGCATGTGTCCTTCTTATGAGTTGGAACATCTTCTGAATATATGCCCAGGAATGGTATTGCAGGATTCTCTGGTAGCAGTATGTCGAATTTTCTGAGGAACCACCAGACTGATTTCCAGAGTGGTTGTACAAGCTTGCAATCCCACCAACAATGGAGGAGTGTTCCTCTTTCTCCCCATGCTCGCCAGCATCTGCTGTTACCTGAGTTTTTGATCTTAGCCATTCTGACTGGTATGAGGTGGGATCTCAGGGTTGTTTTGATTTGCATTTCCCAGATGATTAAGGATGTTGAACATTTTTTTCAGGTGTTTCTCAGCCATTTGGTATTCCTCAGGTTAGAATTCTTTGTTTAGCTCTGAGCCCCATTTTTAAAGAGGTTATTAAATTTTCTGGAGTCCAACACCTTCTTGAGGTCTTTATATATATTGGATATTAGTCCCCTATCTGATTTAGGATAGGTAAAGATCCTTTCACAATCTGTTGGTGGCCTTTTTGTCTTATTGACGGTGTCCTTTGTTTTACAGAAGCTTTGAAATTTTATGAGGTCCCATTTGTCGATTCTCGATCTTACAGCACAAGCCATTGCTGTTCTATTCAGGAATTTTTCCCCTGTACCCATATCTTCGAGTCTTTTCCCCACTTTCTCCTCTATAAGTTTCAGTGTCTCTGGTTTTATGTGGAGTTCCTTAATCCATTTAGATTTGATCTTAGTACAAGGAGATAGGAATGGATCAATTCACATTTTTTTCTACATGATATCCACCAGTTGTGCCAGCACCATTTGTTGAAAAGGCTGTCTTTTTTCCACTGGATGGTTATAGCTCCCTTGTCAAAGATCAAGTGTCCATAGGTGTGTGGGTTCATTTCTGGGTCTTCAATTCTATTCCATTGCTCTACTTGTCTGTTGCTATACCAGTGCCATGCAGTTTTTAATCACAATTGCTCTGTAGTAGAGCTTTAGGTCAGGCATAGTGATTCCACCAGAGGTTCTTTTATCCTTTAGAAGAGTTTTTGCTAGCCTAGGTTTTTTGTTATTCCAGATGAATTTGCAGATTTCCATTTTTAATTCGTTGAAGAATTGAGTTGGAATTTTGTTGAGGATTGCACTGAATCTGTAGATTGCTTTTGACAAGATAGACATTTTTACTAATGGCTATCTTGCTAAACTATAGTTCTAGCCAGATATAATTTGGATATATTTGAAAGTTTCCTTGGTAATACACATCTGCCAAATTATAGGTTTTTATGGTACTCTAGGAATAAGGGAATAATTGGTTAATTAATGGAGATATTCATCTATTTCTGATTACCTTTCACAATGATTTTTCCACACCTTATAGTCCTAAGTGACAAGAGTTAGTATGTGAGACAAACTTGCTCACCTTACCTCTCCTGATATTCTCAATGTCATGTTTTATTTGCTGGTTCCAAATGGTACTAATCCTGGAATTGGGCAAAGTATTTTCCAGTTAGTATTGAAAAGTCAAGCCTACTCTTCAATGAGATCAGTACCTTTGAGCCTAGTTTGCATCTCAACTCATCTTCTTCCAGGACTCAGTGTGTGCCTCTGCAGATTCAAATTGCAAACCCACAGTCACCTGAGCAGTTATTAAACTCTGCTTTATTTAAGTTCTTCAGGTACTGTAAGTCAGGAAATAAATATTCTCGAAGGACTTTGATTATTCTAGAAATATGCTCTTGGCAAAAATAACTATTATCAGTGCTAGTTGCCCTATTGCCAAGTTATTATTTAAAAAGATTCCTGTCATTTCTGTTTTTCAAATCCTAATAAAGTGTTTTGAGTATGTGGATCACTGAAGAGTTGTGTTAAAATGTTTGCTATTATCATGTAGTTATGGGTAAGAGTGAGATTCTGGAAATTTCTTAGGGGTCTTTGGCTGACACAACAGAGTACATAAAATGTAACCATGTTTTAGATAGAATAACACATTTCTGAATGAGTTATATGGTATTATTTATAAGCATAACATAACTTAAATAATAAATATATTCACATGAATATTATTAAGAGTTTTCCCAAGAACACAAACTGCATTGATTTCTTCCTAATTTAAGAAACCATTGAGAAAAGTAGAATTCTCTAAATGAAAATGGATGGGGAATGACTGAGACTATAGAAGCATTTGAATTATTTCATGACTAAATAGAAACCAAAACAATAGAAAATTTAAACTATCAAAGTGACTTGTAAGACTAAAGTGTCTTAATAGCTGAGTAGGCAAATGAATGGAACTAGATAATATCATCCTATGTGAGGTAACTCAGACCTGAAAAAAATATGTGTGGTATGTACTCTCTAATAAGTGGTTATTATTCAAAACCAAAAATGTACAGAATACCCAAGATACAGTCTACAGAACACTAAAAGATCAACAAGCTGAAAGGCCCAAGTGAGGATGCCTCAGTCCCACATGGGAGGGTGAAGAAAGCAACCAAGATGGTGGAGGGAGGGGAGGGGAGGGAGGGAGGGAGGGAGGGAGGGAGGGAGGGAGGGAGGGAGGGACCAGGCAGGGAAAGTGGAGGGAGTGGGGGGGACATAATCTCATATTGGGTGAGGGAAAAGAACTGAAGCCCTGAGGGCCAGCTGAAAGATGAAAACAGGCAACTTCAGGAGATAGGAAGTGAGGGAACCTTCAGAATGAACCAGAGCCCTGGGAGGTGAGAGACTCTCAGTACTCCAAGAGAGGGACCTTACAGTGGAGAGAAGGTACTTGTAAAGCCCACATCCAGCAGAAAGACATGGCATAAAGAGAGGGATATGGTAGCCATCCCACAGGGAAAATCCCAACCTATAATCATTCCTGTCTAAAAGAACTGCAGGCATGGAAATGGAGAAGACCCCGAGGAAAGGAAGGTTCAGGGACAGGCCCAAAGTGGGATTCAGCTCATGGGGAAGCTCCAAGGCCTGGCACTATTGCTGATGCTTTAGTGTGCTCACAGAAGTGAGCCTATCATGACTGCCCTCTGAAAGATGCAACAAGAAGCTGAAAGAGTCAGATGCAAATATTGGCACCCAGCCAATGGACAGAAGCAGCTGCCCCCTGTGGCTGAATTAGGGAAAAACTTGAAGAAGCTGAGGAGGGGGCCAACCCTGTAGGAGAACCAGCAGTCTCAATTAATATTGGCTCCTGAGATCTCTCAAACACTGGATCACCAACCAGGCAGCATATGCCAGCTGATATGAGGCCCCCAACATATATAGAGCAGGGGGTTTCCAAGTCTGTGTTCAGTCAGAGAAGATGCATGTAACCCTCAAGAGACCGGAGGCCCCAGGGATTTTAGAGGTCTTGTGGGGTAGGGGCGGGGTGGGATCATTCTACATGCTCTTGGAGACAGGGGGACATGGAGGAGGTATGGGGTATGGAACAGTAGGAGAGTAGACTGAGAGGGAAATAAAATCTAGAGTGTAAAAATAATGATAATAACAAAAGTCTAAAGTGTCTTCTGTTATAGCCGATTTATTTTGCTCGTTATAACTTTCCCTTATTTTTTCTTTTGTAAACAATAAAGAGAGTAAATACTCAAATTAATAAAGAGCATGTAACATAAATAAAACAATGACATTCAATAAAACACAACACTTAATATTCTAAAAATTTTTTTTGAAAAATTTTATAAGCTATTTTCTTTATTCACATTTCAAATGTTAAGACCTTTCCTTGTTTCCCCTCTGAAAGCCCCGAATCCCATCCACCCTAAAAGATCAACAAACCCTGCTCACCAACCCACACACAGGGCTAGGTTCTGTCCAGAGTCCACAGGCCCCTGACTCCATTCTCGGCTCTTCCTTAACTCACATAATTCCCTAAATGTCCAAGAGTTACAGAACCACACAGCCCTGTCCTCATTGCAGGCCTTGGGACAGTCCTCCCGCTCCCCCCCCCCAAAAAAAAAAAAAAACAGCCCTGGCATTCCCACAAGTCAGACTGCACTTTCCCTCCCTGGAGCAGTGTCTTAGTGCTTCCCTACAGTCCTCCTGTGGGGTGGGTAAATGCAGAAAAACTCCATGCATTCTGACTCCCCAAGAGGTCATGCCTAGTGGCTGAGCAGGCACTGACTGACACCCTCTATAGGATGTAAGTTGGTAAAGATTTTTTTTTTAACCAATCTTTATGTTGCCATTTTGTTCTGTTGACAGTGTCCTTTGCTTACAGAAGTTTTACAGTTTCATGTGGTCCCATTTGTCAATTGATCTGAGAGCCTGAGCCAGTTTAACCAGCACCATTTAAAATGTCTTTTTTCCAGTGGGTAGTTTTGGATTCTTTGTCAAAGACCATGTGACCATAAGAGTGTGGGTTCATTTCTAGGTCTTCAATTCTATTCCCTTGATCTACCTGTTTGTCGCTGTACAAATACGATGTTTTCGATCACTATTGCTCTGTTTGAGATGGTGATACTCCCAGAATTTCTTTTGTTATCGAGAATTGTTTTCACTATCCTGGATTTTTTTCTTATTACAGATAAAAGTGAGAATTGTTCTTTCTATCCCTATGAAGAATTGAGTTGGAATTTTGATGGGAATTGTATTGAGTCTGTAGATTGCTTTTGGTAAGGTGGCCATTTTTACAATGTTAATCCTACTGATGCATGGGCATGGGAGATCTTTCCATCTTCTGAGGTATTCAATTTCTTTCTTTAGAGACTTGAAGTTCTTGGCATATGAATCTTTTACTTGCTTGGTTAGAGTTATACCAAGATACTTTATATTATTTGTGACTATAATGAAGGGTGACATGTCCATAATTTCATTCTCAGTCCTTTTATCCTTTGTGTAGAGGATACTATTGCTTTGTTTGAGTTAATTTTATATCGAGGCACTTTGCTAAAGTTGCTTATCAGCTATAGAAATCCTCTGGTATAATTTTTGGGGTTGCTTACATATACTATTATATCATCTGCAAATAGTGATACCTTGACTTCTTCCTCTCTGATTTGTATCCCTTTGATGCCCTTTTGCAGTCTAATTTCTATTGCTCACTATTCAAGTATTATATTAAATAAATAGGGAGAAAATGGGCAGCCTTGTATCATCTGTGATTTTAGTGGTATTTCTTCAAGATTCTCTCCTTTTAATTTGATGTTGGGTATTGGTTTGCTGTATCTTGCTTTTATTATGTTTAAGTATATCCCTTGAATTCCTGATCTTTCCAAGCCTTTTCATATGAAAGGATGTTGCATTTTTTGATATAGGCTTTTTCAGCATCTAATGAGATTATCTTGTAATTATTTTCTTTAAGTTTGTTTATATAGTGGATGATGTTGATGGATTTCCATATATTGGAACATAACTAGTTTTCATTTATATCCTAGTTAGAAAAGAATAATGTCACTCTTTTGTATTCACTTCCAATATTAAAGCTTTAAACAAAAAAATCAAAGGGACTTTATTCCAAGATAAAGAAATAGGGAAATTAATGATTAGTGAGAACAGTCTCAGATTTCCTATGGGTATATAAGAATAAAAGGAGAAGAAGACATTAATTTGAGTTAGAGCAGGGGGACCATGGGAGTGAATTATAAGGAGATGAGGGGTTTTATATAATTACAGGCCTTATATACCGTTATCAAAAATGAAATAAAATTGAATAAAAAGAAGCACTTTGTTGTAATTAAAACTTTAATATTTCAAAAGTTATCTATATGAAAATCATTGTGTATCATGATAGACAATCCAGTATGGACATAGGATTTATATCTTCCATACTATTTGTTGATTTTGCTGGTTATGAGAAGAATATGAGATAAGTGCTTGAAATTTAAAGTTGAAATTTGTAATAATAAAAATTACCAAAGTTCCTAGCAAATGAGTAATAATAGTGTATGGTAGGATAAAATAAATAGTATCAATCAAATCTATGTGTTTTTAAATAGTTTGGCGTAATAAATAATCTCTACATGATTACTGCTTACATGAATTTTTTTCTTGCAAGTATTTTCTTCAGTGCAACACTGACATCCTTATTCCTTAGACTGTAGATCAAGGGGTTCAGCATGGGCACGACAGTAGTATAAAACACAGAGGACACTTTCCCTTGGTCCACTGAACTCACTCCTGATGGCTGTAAGTACACAAATGCTGTAGAACCATAGAAGATGGCAACAGCAGAGATGTGGGAACTGCAAGTACTAAAGGCTTTGGACCTGCCCTCTCTAGAGTGAATGCGGAGGATGCTGGTAATAATGGAGATGTAGGAAGTAATAATGGTCAGCATTGGGATAAAGATATTCAGTGTACCAAAAAACAGAATCAACATTTCACTGACATATGTATTAGAGCATGCAAGCTTCAAGAGGGGAAGAAAATCACAGAAATAGTGGTTGATTACATCTGACTTGCAGAACTGGATCCTAAACATGAAGCCCATGTTTACTGATGCACAGAACACAGCAAAAATGTATACCCCTGAAATCAGAGAACAGTAAATCTGAGAGGACATGGCTATATTGTAAACCAAGGGGTTACAGATGGCAACATAACGGTCATATGCCATTGCAGCTAATGTGTAGCTCTCTGCTGTGCCAAAAATGATGGCAAAGTAGAGCTGAGCCAAGCATTCAGGGTAGGTGATGAGGTTCTTCTCGGTCAGAAAGCTCACCAGCATTTTAGGGGTAACAACTGTGGACTGGCCAAAGTCAACGAAGGACAAACTGCTGAGGAAATAGTACATGGGTGTGTGCAGGTTGGAGCTGAGCCCAATTAGTATAATCATGCCCAGGTTCCCAGACAGAGTGATCAGATAGATTCCTGTGAAGAAGAAGAACAGGGGCAGCTGGAGTTCTGACTGCTCTGAGAGCCCAGCTAAGAGGAACACAGTCACTGTGCAATGGTTTCCTGCTGTCATGTCCTCCATTCTTATCCTGAAGGAGTAAAGCAACCATAAGTCTGTTATACTGACTTTATTATTTTCCATGTATAACACATGTATATGAGTTATTTCTTCTTCAGTAAACCATTTTCATGTATATAATTACCTTTACTGTATAGTCTTAGATAAATAAAATTTATCTTGTATTGTTATTTAAAGATATACTTAGAAGTTAAGATTGTACTTCATAATAAATACTATCACTGAGTTTAAGTTTTAAAATTTTTCATCCTTTCATTGCAAAGTCTCAAAATTCAAATTTAAAGTCTGTATTAGTGAGTGAAAGTGCCTGTGTTGAGGATGTAAGCTTTTCCTAAAAACAGTGAATGATTATCCAAAATATACTTTTCCTAGGGATCTTCAGAGCTCTTATTTTTTAGACATTCCCATTTTTCTAATTCCTAATATTCTTAAGGTCTTTATGTATCAAAATGTGAAAATCAAATTACATCTAGGGAAGCATTGTATTCAATACTGTAAACATGGTGCTACTAAAATACATACTCGACACATGATGAGACTATTATTAATTAGAGGTCACATGGTAATTCTAGGATTAAGTACTGGACATATGGTACTACTTGGAAGGGGATTTGTCTTGTGGAGCACTTCTTGAGAGGAACAAAGTCAGTCACTGTTGGTTACATAGTGAAACCATTAAGACAATGTGCCCATATTCACTCCCATTATTTATCAATGACACTGTTAGCTAATACAATGCATTTTTATTTTTTATAATGGAAAGGAATTAGTATTGCTAGTATCTTATTACTCAGAAAATCTGCAGTATCATTTTGTGTTGTTAGGCTATATTGACATTCTCTCAAATGAAAAGGTGGATATTTCTACATATTAAAATTATAGAAACAGACGTAACTCAGCTCTTCCTTTACCATTTATACGTTGTGCACTAAGAAGGATTGCCATGCAGAAAGAGGTTAGTTAGGAGAAACAATAACTATTATCTTCTATCCTATTGAATTGTGAATCATTTATTGATTGAGAATATAAAGGAAATTCCTAACTGAATTAGACTCTTCATTCACACAACTCCCTAGCTCTGTGATGGACACATTTGGTTACTTACAGTTCCTAAATTATATTGATTAACTGTCCACATTTTAGAATGATGTTTATTCTACTTGAAATAGTGTCACTAGAAAGTATTCCTTTATTACATGGTAAGGATGTATATCCTTTTACACCCTGTCTAAAACTGCTACTGACAGGGTGGGAATCTCCAAAATCTTTAAATAGATTCATCCTTTCTACAATGTCCTTAAGATGTTGCCATTTCTGAACCTTGCACTTCCTGGTGAAATAAAGTACACTGCTAACCAGATGGCTACTTGGACTTATTTTTCTGTCTCCTCAGTAACTCATGTCTGCCCCATTACTGTTTTTGTTGCACTTTTAAGAATAAGGAAATAATTGGAAGAATGATTAGGGATATTCAGCTATTTCTGCCTGACTTCTGACAGTGATAGATCCACTCCTCATAATTCTAAATAAGACATTTGAGTATGTGAAACAAACACACTATGTTACTTTTCCTGAGATTCTAAATATCAAGTTTTAATTGCTGCTTGTCAATGATTCTAATCCTGAAATTGCCAAAGCATGCATTGAACATTCTACAGTTAGTATTGAGAAGACAAACCTAGTCCTCACTGGTAACAGTAACTTTGACTCTGGTCTGCATCTCCAGTCATCTTCCAGGACTTTGTGCCTCTGCAGATTCAATTTCAAACATGCAGTCAACTGAGCAGTTGTGAACCTCTGTCCTGAGTTTATCTACTTCAGATATTGTGTGCCATGAAATAAACTTTCCCTTAGGACTCTCATTATTCTAAAGACAGGCTAATGAGAAAATAAGCAATTAACAGTGCTAACTCTGAATTGTCAAGTTGTTTTTCAAATAATTCCATGTCATGTCTAAACTTTCGGCTCCCAATGAAAGTTTTGAGTATGTAGATCACTGAACAGTTGTATGAAAATGATTACTCTGACTCAGCAGGTTTGAGGTGATATGGGATTCTGGATATTTCTTAGGAATTTTAGGGAACTGGGCAGAGCAGGCATTGAACATTCCACAGTTAGTATGAGAAACAAACAGATAGAGATGCCAGTGGCATAGCCAGTTTCCACAAGTATTAAAGCTGTCCTGGTTTGTTCCCAGTTTAAGAAACTCAGAAGAACATTAAATGGTCTAATGAAGAGGATATGGGCACCATTGTGACTACAGAATTGGGTGTGTTCTATCAGGGATAAATACTTAAAAAACAGAACTATCTAAATTCTTAAACTATCAAAATAATTTGTAACTAAAGTATATGTCATCGATTCTAAACAATTTATTTTGCTTTACATAATTTGTTCCTTGTTTTTTTCTGTAAGCATTAAAGAAAGAAAGCACTGAAATTAATTCAAAGCATTTAACATAAAAATAACACATTATTACAGTCAACACAATACAGATCTTTAATGTTTGCAAAGGGTTAAAAGTATCTTCGATGCTAATTTTCATAGGAAACAGGCATGTATTCATTGAATCGTTTTACTAGTGTGGTTACTTAGAGAAACTGATAATTTACATGAAATATAAAACTTTTTAAAG
This sequence comes from Mus caroli, assembly GCF_978045245.1. Lineage (NCBI taxonomy): Eukaryota > Metazoa > Chordata > Mammalia > Rodentia > Muridae > Mus > Mus caroli. The sequence goes on along the minus strand of NW_028227266.1, from coordinate 37,017,899 downwards.
ATATCAGAAACAGTATTGCATATTATGTAAATTATAGTGAAAGAATTGAAAGTTAACAAATCAGAGTTTATTAGATATATAGTAACTATCTTCCTTTTTCATATTCAGTTTTTAATATAAGTTAGGCTTTTGTTTTACATTTTATTTTATATTTATTTTTATTAATGCACAATAATGTATATATTTATGCATATATGTATATATTATATATTATATGTTGATTTTATAATATTTTAGTGTGTGTTTTCCATCTATGATCAATACATTAATTGTAGAATCCCCATAAGCTCAGATACATGGACATCATGAATAATAAGGAATATGTTGAGATAGTGAGGTTCAACTTTATTTTGTACTCAAATTGAACATATCATATAATATTAGAATCCCCCAGAGAGCTATAGAGGGAAAACTCTACAGAATTGCAGCCACATCATTTATTCCTCTTCCCTTCATCTGAAGTCCTACACAAACAAAATATGGAATATGAAAAAGATTGTGAGTAACAATAATAGATTAATTGGATAATAATCTGATTATTTATCCATCCCTGCAAAATTGAATGTATGGATGGATAAATGAAATAAATCAATACAACAAAACAACTCTACTGGCTAGTCAGGTTATTACACTTAATAGGTGTGGTTTTTCAGTTGCCACCTTTAATATAGCACATTTTACACACACACATATTCACAAATATGAATATATGCATATATGCATATGTGCATATATATGTAAATATGTATATATGTATGTGTGTATATATATATATGAATACATATATACACACACATATACATGTAATGGAATATGTTCCACAATTATTATGTTTCATCATAGGTGGAATAGCTTATGACAGGGAAAATAGTAATACAAAAGTATAGATTAGTACTATTAACATAAATCCACAAATTTTACATTTGAACCATAAATTTTCAAACTTCTTTATTTTCAACTTCTCAAAAGTATGAACACCAAGAAAAATCAGCCTTCAAACGCTGACACCATTGCATACACCAGCAAGATTTTGCTGAAAGGACCCTGATATAGCTGTCTCTTGTGAGGCTATGCCGGGGCCTTGCAAACGCAGAAGTGGATGCTCACAGTCAGCTATTGGATGGAACACAGGGCCCCCAATGTAGGAGCTAGAGAAAATACCCAAGGAGCTAACAGTGTCTGCAACCCTATAGGTAGATCAACAATATGAACTAACTAGTACCCCCCAGAGCTCATGTCTCTAGCTGCATAGGTATCAGAAGATGGACTAGTTGGCTATCATTGGGAAGAGAGGTCCCTTGGTCTTGCAAACTTTATATACCCCAGTACAGGGGAAGGCCAGGGCCAAGAAGTGGGAGTGGGGGGGTAGGGGAGTTGGGGGGGAGGGTCTGGGGGACTTTTGGGATAGCATTTGAAATGTAAATGAAGAAAATACCTAATTAAAAATAAATTAAAACAAAAAGAATTTCTATAATTAACAGGATTTAATGAATCAGTTATTCACACATTATCTCATGTGGGATGGTTTGTCAGAGCAATTCCAATAAAGACTAAAACATTTAAATCTTTCTGTGTGATAGACCAGTTATTAGTTTTAACATTTCCTTAAGGTAAGGACATGAGTGAACCATGAAATATTTGATTTACAAAGCTGTGCTAAACTAAATTTAGTTAAAAGTAAATATAGCACCACGGAATTATAACAAATCATTCATGGACATAGATGGTATAGAATTCAGAAACTTTCCCTAATATTTCATAAAAGACATAAGAAAGTTATTAAGGATGTAATAAGCTTTAAGTTTTGTTCTAGGACCTGGACAGCAATAATTAGTGAAAACAAAATCTTTGGCTTGTATATGTCAGTCTCAATAATTTTGACTAAAATGGGGAGGTACAAACTTAAGAATCAATAGATATACCACTAGTATCCTGGATCAGACAGGGTCAGTACACAGAAGTTTCTATAACATAGATTGTCAATGACCATCGTGATATAATAAAGTAATATACTAAAATAATCTACTAAAGAGGGAAACCAAATAAAGTCCAATAAAGAAGAGGGCAGTAAGTGGATTTTAAAGGGTCATCTCCAAAATAGAAATCACAAGTGTCATACTTTTATGTTTAGTGTTTTTTTCACGCTGATAAACTAGATTGCTTGAACTTTTGAAAATATCTTCTTTATAATCATTTCAATATAATCAATAAAAATATCTTCATTTATAATAAGCAAAGTAGAGTTTTCTAACCAACTGTACAATCAAAGACACACTACTTTAATGCCATTGATATAATGAACTAAATATGTGGATTCTATTCACAGCATTTCATTTACTTTTTTTTCGGTGATACATATGTGATCACATTTATAAAAGAAACAGTAATATATCCAATTAGATATATTCAAATTTTGAAACAAATGCCTAGATTGACAAATGGATTAAAATGAATAACAGTAATTGATGAAACAGTGTATCATTTGATGACTCTATTTTAATAAGTAAATCCTTATTAGTTGAGTTGACACGAATGATTTTCTTTCTAGCATTTTTCTCAGGGCAATTCAGATGCACTTATTCTGTAGGTTGTAGATCAAGTGATTAAGTTTGGGCAGAGCAATGGTGTAAACCATGAAGGATAATTTCCCTTGGTCTTTGGAGCTGATTAATGTTTGCCAGAAACACATAAATGCAACAGACACAAAAAAACAAAGCAGTGACAAGATAAGGGACCAATATGTTCTGAAGGCATTTTTCTGTGGCATATTGATGATCATGCTGACAATCATGAATTAAGCAGTGAGATTAGCCAAGTTGGGGGCAATATTGTTAAATGTACCAAAGCATAAAATCAAAAAATTTTTAACATAAGAACTTTAAATTATTGAGTGAGTGAATAGAAAGATTATTAAATAGAATAATAATTAAAAATCATTACACAAGAAATTTAACCTAAGTGGGGGAGTTTTGTGGGGTAAGAAGAACATAGAAATGGTAGTCGATCACGCCTATGTTACCAAGCTATATAGAGATCATGGAGCCTGTGTGAGCTGATCTACAAACTACACCAATAATATGTACTTCTGAAATCAAGGAACTGTAAATCTGAGAGAATATGGTCACATTGTAAACCAAAGGATTATAGATAGCAACATGAGGTTCATATGAAATTGCTGTTAACAAATGGCATTTTGCAGTCATAAAACTGAGGCTGAAATAGAGCTGAGTCATGTATTGAGGGTGGGCAATGGGGTTGTTTTCTATCACAAATTTCACAAACATTTTTGGGTTAACAACCATGGGATGGCAGAGATTAATGGAGTATATACTGCTGAAGAAGTAGGACATGGGTTTGTGCAGTGGAAACTTTACTGATTCAATGTGAATCTGCCCAAATTCCCACCAGAGTGAGTGCATAAATTCCTATAAAAGTAGAGGAAGAAGGCAGCTGAGAGTCTAGCTTCTTAGAGAATTCAGTCAGAATGAACTCATGCAACATGCAACATTGTCCTATGGCCATATCCTCTGTTAGAATTCTTGAAAAGAGAGAAATGAGTATTTGTTATAGTGATTTTGTCATTGTTTTAAATTCACAATAAAACTCTTAATGTTTATAACTTGTAGTTATATATAATTTTATTCTCATTATAATTATTAAGTCTATGAAAACATATATTAACAAACATTTGTAATTTACTATTTAATCAACATTATTTAAAAAAACAATTCAGAATGCCTGCTATGTAAAATACTGCCAATGAGAATTTTTAGCATTTCGGTGGTTCCCAGCAATGTATTTAATTGAAGCTTGTATCAGCTCTTTTAGGACTATATCTAATATATCTAAGATGCTATGGATCCTGCCAAGGAAGAAAAGTAATCAATATTTCTAGCCAGCTATAGAGCTTACAATCCAGCATGACTGCATGCATGGTAAGATGTACTTAAATGTGCAGCAGAGACACTAAAATTGTGGTGGTAACCACATACTATGTGATTAGACTTAGACATGCTCCATACTACGCCTGACAGTGTAAACCCAACTTATTACTCATGACTCATGAAGTCATACATCATAGAGGATAATGTAGTTAAGGTTTTACTGCTGGGAACAGCATGGCCAAGACAAGTCTTATAAAGGACAACTTTAATTGGGGCTGGTGTACCAAGTCAGAATTCTTGTCTATTATCAAGTGGGGAGTGTGGCAGCATCTAGGCAGGCATTGTGTGGCCTGAGCTGAGAGTTTACATCTTCATCTGAAGGCTGCTAGTGGAAGACTGACTTCCAGGCAGCTATGACTAGTGTATTAAAGCTCACACCCACAATGACACACCTAGTCCAAGAAGGCCACAGCTTGTAATAGTGCCACTCCCTGGCCCAAGCTTATACAAACTGTCACAGAGGAGATCACACTCTTCCAATTTTCAACAGCTATAATTTTAACCATATTTGAAATACTTACTCTAGTATCTTCAGGTCGGCTTCTTTAGTCTCGTCAAAGAAGCCTCATTTTTTTTTCACAGATGGAAGCTGGATGGAAAGGCACAACTGGGCAAAACTGCAGATAATTATCTCTAAATTCTCCAGCCACAACTGATGCATCTGTTACATGACATCTACACCTAAGGCTCAGGAAGCATAACAAAATAAGTTCGGAAAGGTTATAAGAAACAAATGAGCAGCAAGTATGCTGTGAGATAGTACCTTATATTATTACAGGAAAGCTACACCCCCAAAATACTGATCTGTGTTTACTTTACCAAGGGGAGCACAGTGACAACACCAACAGTCCTGTCACTGGATTGGAACATTTCATGAGGTTTTACCAGAGATCAAGAGGTTCAAGCAGTTAATAGCTGATGAGAGAGGGTGAATCTGACTTCTCCAGCCAGGACTGAGCTCTCTGACGGTTACTCCAGTCCCAGTGTGCAACCCTAAGTGCACATATTCAACACTAAATGGTTTTAACAGGTTATGTATATGTGAAGGCTTATATGCTTGTATATATATGGCATGATTATGAGAAAGCATTGAGTTCATGTGAGGTGTTGGATGGGAGAGTTGTGAGTGGTAATGATGAAACAGTGTACTTATGTATAAAATTATCAAATAGTTTACGTTAAATATAAAAATATAATACTATGTTGGGGCTTGCAAATCTGAATAAAGTCAGTGTAAAAGTGACTGACAATCTGATAGTAAACCCACCTGAATGGGATGTCTTATATATTCTAAACTTGCCAGAAATGGACAGAGCTCTTGTTTTCAGAATTTCATTTTCAAATGTTTCCCAGAAAACAATTTTCCATAAAGACATCGGACACTTTATTAATTCACTCACTTGGCTTACTTTTTATACATGTAAAAACGTGCTCTAGTTATTCTCCCCTTCCATCTCCTGCAACTGCCCCTTGTCAATTCCTGACATTATTGCACTTTTGTGTTTGTTTCTTTCTTTGATTTGTTCTGTTTAGCTATCCACTGAATTTATCCTAGGTCACCTTTATGGCTATGATTCTGAAATTTAAAGGCACTTTGTTAAAAAAAAAAAAGAAAGAAAACCATCCTTATATATAAATAGATATGACAACTATAGCGTCTAAAGAAAATCAGAATCTGCTAATAATGTCTACTAGAAGTCAATAGAAATAAAGCAAACAAGTTATAGAATGAAGATTCTTACAAAAGCTTATCAAATTGTCCCAAAATTTACATATATAAGAAATCTTTCCTTTTTCTGGTGTGATATGTTTTCCTTTCTTTTTTCTTTTCTTTTTTTTTTGTTTGTTTATTTGTTTGTTTTTTTGAGACAGGGTTTATCTGTATAGCCCTGGCTATACTGGAACTCACTTTATAGACCAGGCTGGCCTCAAACTCACTTTGTAGACCAGGCTGGACTCAAACTCAGAAATCTGCCTGCCTCTGCCTCCCCAGTGCTAGGATTAAAGGCATGTGCCACTATTCGCGGCTTCTGGTGTGATCTTTAAGATCTTTTATGTATATTATTATATTGCCTACAAACTAAACCAATTTTAAATAATGTTTATCACTTTTATTTTCTCCTGGCCATTAATCGCAACTGTTAGGATGTGAGGAAATACTTTTAGAAGACTGAAAACAGTAAAATGTCCTTTATTCTTCTTAAACACTTTTATATGTTTTATTTTATGAGTTTTTGAAAATTTTATATTATTCTTCTTTTTTCCATCCTTCTCTCTCCACACCAGAACTACATTCCCTCAATGCTTCTTCTATAATGTATACTCTTTTAAAAATAATTGGGGACACACATCATATATTCATGTATGGATATATAAGTGTGTGTGTGTGTGTATACACATTACAATTATATATATATATTTGTGAGTGTGTTATATGCTGGGTCAATTATGTCTCCTATATCTGTATTTTAACCAAACTGCTTTCTTTCCGTGAATAAATTAGCAGGTGGGTAATCCCTGGAGGAGTCTGATTCTCTAAGTCTCAGAAGTCAATTAGTCATTAATTACCTGTAGCCTTTTTCTAGATATTGAGACCTGTGAACTGTCTCTCATCCATGTTAGTATGATAGCCGCTTTTGTCATTAAGCTACTCTTGCTTAGAACATGTACTGCTGCGAGTTCATACTTGTAGCTTCCCTGTCAAGTACAAAAGAGATTTCTGTTTTACAGCCAACTTCCTGGTCCCCTTACTGGTACAACTTATTTTTCTTTCCCCCATCCTCTTCAAGGATCTCTGAGCCATGAATAGTTGTATATGGATCAGGTGGGGCACTAAAAGTTTTTTATCTCCTAAAAGTAGTGCATTATTTCACCTGTAAAATGTTTGTCCTATATCTCTCCTGTGAATGTGATGTGGTTGTAAAGTTTAGGAAGTGTTTTTCCCACACTATCTTTGCTTGCCCATGTGTGATATTGAGAGGAAACTCAAGATTTACCTCCCTAAAAGCTCTGCAGTTTATATATTCAAGCCATGATTGATAACTTCTATTTTTGATGTGGCACTGTTTTATGAATAGGACACTTTGGGGTTTTTGTTGTTGTTTTTGCTGCTATTTTCCTGCACTTTTGCATGTGTGTTTTCATGATGGCACTACATGTTCATTCTCTGTTTTTGTTATTAGATATTTTCTATGTTTACTTTTCAAATGTTATCCCCTTTTCCAGTTTCTCCTCTCAAAACCCCCTATCAATCCCCCCTCACCATGCTCACCAATCCACCAACTCCTGCTTCCTGGCCCTGGCATTCCCCTACAATAGGGCATAGAGCCTTCACAGAAACAAGGGCCTGACTCCCCATTGATGACCAACTAGGACATCCTCGGCTCCATATGCAGCTGGAGCCAAGAGTCCCACCATGTGTACTATTTTGTTGGGAGTTCAGTCCCAGGGAGCTATGGGGATACTGGCTAGTTCATGATGTTGTTCTTCCCGTGGAGCTGTAAACACCTTCATCTCCTAGGATGCTTTCCCTAGCTCCTTCATTGGGTAGCCTGTGCTCAGTCCAATGAATGGTTGTGAGCATCCACTTCTGTATTTGTCAGGCACTGGCAAAGCTTCTAGGGATACAGCCTTATCAGGCTCCTATCAACATACACTTGTTGGCATCCACAATGGTATCTGGGTTTGGTGATTGTCTATGGGATGGTTCCCCAGGTGGGGCAGTCTCTGATGGTCATTCCTTCAGTTTTTGCTCCACATTTTGTCTTTGTAATTCCTTCCATTATTATTATTTATAATTTTTTTAATTAGGTATTTTTTTCATTTCCATTTCAAATGCTATCACAAAAGACCTAG